>NW_027185414.1:10362500-10502500 GCF_022577435.1 Embiotoca jacksoni | reverse complement strand
AAAACGTGACAAGCAATACGGTGAGAATTTACATTGCATTTCAAATCTTTACTTTTTCTACAGATTATTTTATGTCATTGCTGCTTCAGGATTCAATGAAGAGGCAGTGAGAAAGAGGATGATGCATGACCAAGGTCATGAGCTTGATTTGTAACCATAACATCACGAGTATATGAGATGCGCATTAGCCTTTAAGTAACTATGACCATCACAATACCTTTGAAATGTCAATCATTCAAATAATTCAATATCCTTTCAGACGCTGATGATTTGGTGTGATTTATTTGATTCCAGATAACCTTCTGATGTATCCATGTGCAATATAAAGAGAGCAAAAAAAGTTGCAAAAATATTTTAAGCGTTTTGAACTATGTTGTGGAAACATGTTAGTATGTGAAATTATTGAAATGAATGGGGACATTACCCAACTAGAGAAATTCTAAAAAATATTACAAACGCTTTCCTGGTGTTTTTGACAGTGTATTTAAGAAAAAAGATTTAAAAAACTATGTGAAAAACAGGTTAAGGTAGTGAACAGGTATTTATTCATTAGAGATCTCTTGATACGTAAAGTAAAAATTGGATTATGCTCACATTACTTCAGTATATCGCTGAGAACACTAACTGACCAAAATACAGAGGAAATAAGGTAGAATAATATTATATTAATGCAGTCACTCATTAATTAAATAACATGTTCGGTCATTACCTCTAACCTCATTTCTGTTGCTTTTTTTCTCCTTACACATCACTCTCTGCTTTAGGTTCAGTTTGGTAAAAATGATTTTTTTAATGTTCTAATGTTTAATCTTTTAACCCCATCCCACATCCTCCCTCCCCACCGCCCCCACCCCCTCCACTCTCACACACACACACACACCATGCACACACACACTCACAAACGCACACTTTTACTTTATAATACTGCTTGGCTAAGATCATTTTGTCCAAATGGCGCTTTATTCGTACTCTCCATAACACTCTATAGCACTCATACACACACCTATCTCACAGAACGCACATATGCACACACGCACACACATTCTCTCTCTTAGATCACTTAGCTGGTGTGAACATGGGAGTAGACAGAGGAAAGGGAGCTGTCCAACACGGCTAGAGTTTATGTTCACAGGAGCCGTCTGTCTGTTCTGCAGCGGCAGGAATTCATAGGGACCAAATTACATTAAAAAGATGGATATAAAACTTTAATGGAATGATAAAAAGGAAAGGAGGAAGCGTGGGTCTCTCTCTTTCTCTGTTCTGTCATTAGCCCTCTCTTTTCTTCTCTTCCTTTTTTTTCCTCAGTTCCTCATTTTACCTTTTTCTCTCTCTCCATTTTTCCATCTTCACTTTTTCACCCCATTTCTTATCATATTTTTTCTCTGCCCCCATAAGAAGTGAAACCAATTCTGTGCTCCAAACCAAAAAGACAGAGCTAGAGATAGAAGGTATGACAAAAGGAGAAAGGGAGAAAACAAATATCCCCAAAAGTTTAAAAAAAGGGAAATAAAATATGGATAAAATGAAAAGGAAATAAAGCATATACTAGGATCCCCATTGTTAAAAAAGGCCATGTGAAAAGTCAACATACAGTTAATATATACAATGCTATAGACCAGGGGTGTCAAACATACGGCCCGGCCAGGGGGTCCAGCTCGGCCCGCCGGATGACTTTGCTAAGTGTGAAAATTACAGAAAGACATAAATAGCATTTCTATGAGAATATGGAGGTTTATGAGTACAAATGTTTTGTAATTTTTTTTTTAATCGATCCAGTAATTGCTTCAAAAACAGCGTAAATGCGATATCTGCTCCGGAGGCAGAAGCGCTCGCTGCTCGCTTTGTGACGCGTTTGACGTCAAACTAGTTCGAATACCTGCCCCGACTCAGGGAGGATCCCGAGTCAGGGAGATGATTATTGGCTTCCAGACATCCTGGACTATTATTGTGTTTATACACGTTCAGTTTTGGAAAATAAAACTGCTTACCTACTGTGTGTTTGCGTTTGGATCCGTTTACCAACACCACCACATAACAGATATCTTCTAAACAGGGTAAAACCCAAAGGATCACAACACTATAAAGAATGAGCATGTGTGTTAAGATCTAATGTAGATGTGTCTTCAGCATGTGTATGAATGTGTGTGTGAGTCTGAGTGTTCATATTTTATTTTATGTTTATGAGTCCTGCACGTATGAATTTCCTGAAAATTAGGCAACAACAATTTGATCCAAACTATTACCCTTACTGTACATTAAATCATACTGAATGAAATGATTTTTTTTAGATTTAGATTTTATATATATATATAAATGCAAAGGGTTGTCATTGTTTCTAGTGTGTTGGGGTGGAGATTAGAAGGGGAATCTATCTATTTCCCACACTGCCACAATGACGAGAGGGTTTACGGTGACAAATTTCACATTAGTGTTGTGAAAATCCAATCTGGCTGCGCTTGGCTTTCTCCCATCATTGGTTTCATTCACGTTTTATTAAGAACTTCCATTGCTGTGATGTGTTCTATGATAAAATAATTTATAATGCATATTTTAAAAATGTAAGTTTTCACATTTAGACAATAGTTAGAGATTTCTCCATTATATGCGTACACTGTTATATTACTGTTATATCTATTTTATATGGCTGTCTGACCTCTGTGACAACTGGGTGCAGGTTAATTTGGATCCCGATGTCTTGTGTTGTATGTCTGCATGATACTTCATGACTGTATGTTGTAGGTTGCTTGTGGGCATCGGGAAGTGTGTTATTGATAAGGAGGACAAGGAGGTATGCATGTGTATGACGCATGTTCTCAGTGTGTGTGTGTGTGTGCCTGAGAGAGGCAGAGAGGGGGATGGAGTTTTGAAAGATGGGGTACAGTATGACCGACTGGACACAACTATTACACTTCACACACACACAAAACGGAGAGAGCGGTAGAGTCATACATGCTTTCAGTCTTACATTAACCCAAGTGTACACACAAACAGAAACACAACTACTGTCCACTTTTGTTCAGTTGGAAAAGATGTATAGCAAAATCTCACTGTGCTTGTGTGTGTATTTGAGTATGTGTCAGTGTGTGTGTTTGCTGGAGGGAATTCAATTCTGCATAGCAATGAGAAAAGCACAGGGCCATAATTTAATGCATCCTAAATGTCTGCAATTGTGTGTCTGAATGTGTGTGTGTGTGTATGCGTCAGTATGTGTGTAACTGCATTTGTATTCATGTGATTGTGTATGTGTACGTACATATGTGTGTACATATTTTGTACACATTTCTGTGAGTGTACATGCATGTGTATCAATGTATGCAAATCTCAGCTGCTTAATGATAATGTATGTGATAATAGCGTGGTCCTAATTAATTTATAACTTTGCACTGAGGAGGCTGTTCCAGTGGCTAATATGATTCTATTACAGCAATTAGCCCACAATGACACTGGCTAGGTCACTCACACACAGACACACACCTTAGAGTATGCAAATCTCACCCTGTCAGTGTGTTTCATTCAGCTAATGTTTCTACTACCTTCAGTTTTATGTTCTGTCTCTCTCTCTTACTGTTTTGATCATAATGACCATCTCCATTAACATTAAGAAGTTAATATACTTTTATAAAGTAAAACATTCGGCACTTTTAGTAAAAGAAAACAGGGCAAAAGCTCTGCTTATCATACCACAGGCTATATGTTTTAATGTGTGTCTATTGTTTAGTTCATCACCTAAAAATCAGTGGATCTGTCAGACTCGTTGAGTTGAACTCTGACTGATCAGCACTGAGGACCCACCAGTTTTTCCTCTGCCATTGTCTTGGCTTCTGATCTGGTTCTGGCAATGCAGTAGACAATGTTTTAAATATGGATGTGGCTGCAGCAGCTAAAGATTGTTAAGACAATCACCCCAGTTTGAAGGTAGACACCCAAGATTAGAGTCACAAATTCAGTATCTAACCAAATGTGAAATATGGTCACAATCTCTTTTTTTCCCCCGTTCTTGAGTTATGGTGTTCAATCATGGCCAGAAAAGTGTTTTTGCAGAACATTATGATGTCATAGTAAAGTTGACCTTCAACCTTTTGGATATAAAATCTCATCAATTGACAATTTAATCTTATTAGACATTTGTGTGACATTTTGTCATAGTCACAAACGTGTTTGGTCAGGTCACAGTCACCGTTGACTATCAAAATCTAATCAGTACATCCTTAAATCCAAGTGGATGTTTGTGCCAAATTTGAAGAAATTCCCTCAATGTGGTTCAGAGATATGGCGTTTATGATAATGGGATGAACTTATGTATGTGTGTACCGAAGTATGGATGAACAACTACAACACTGGCAACCACTGCCAAAAGGTAACCTACAGTACAGCAGTATCGCCGTTTCTCTGAGCCAACAACATTTATATTAATGACCGCCAAAGAAAACATTTCTTTATGGCAATTTAATGAAAGCATTTCTATTCACTGTATTTGCATTGTCTGTGTCCACTGTAACTGTATTCGTAAATCCATGAGTAACAAGTATGTGAAATTTCATGAGTGTACTTGTATGAGTTTGTGTACTTACTGTCCTCTGCAGTGCGCAGGGTTGCCCAGGGGCCGGCTGTCTGTCCATGTGTGTGTGAAATCACCACTCTGAACATGTACTGCGTGTATGGTGACAAGTCTTCTACATTATAGGAAAAGGTGTCTGCTGCATTTTCCAGAAGCCTGGGAGTGGATGGACACAAACATAAATACAGTTATTGACATACATTTGGTTTGGTCAAAATGTAATGTGCTGTGTTAACAGGTGGTCAAAGAAGTAAAGCAAAAAAAAAAAAAAAAATCTATTTTAAAAATGCTGATCTAGTACTTACTAGAATATAGTGAATATAGTTGTGCGTTTACCTATATGAATCTTGAACTTACAAAACTCCATATGATGTGTTCCTGATGAACAAGTGGATCTAAAAATGTGGTCACTAGTTAGCAAAACTTCCTTGATTGTTGCTATACTATTGTTGATTTCATTGGAGGCCATGATTTACATTTAGCAACTCTTTAATTTTTACCTTAGACCAAATGTTTCCTCTTTTAGCTTTATCCGTCATCCCTCGTTTTGCTCTTTAATGCCTAATCAGGGAGATTCAGCACTGTACAGCTCTACAGAGACTGTTTTTGGCACTAACTGTTCCTGTGGTCAACTGATGCAATGCTAACAAAATCGTATATAGTGATGCCAATGGCATTTGGTAGACTGCAGGTTCTTGTTGCACAAAATTCTCATACAGAGCAGATTGCAGCAAATATAAACATAAACTAAGCTAAATTAACTTTTTGTACCATTGGTCTATTTCAGTGTACATGCCGTGACGGTTGCAGAGTGAATGATGTGGAAGTCTTGGTCAGAGGTGGGAAAAAAAAAAAAAGGAAATAAAGATCTGAGCCACAAAGTATCTGCAGTATTTAGAGTTCAGTAAGAAGAGGTTAACTGTACAGAACACTACACTGTACTGAACATTTTGTATGCACTAATTGGTTATTCCATATTATACATTTTTGGAAAATGTACAAGTGTTCATGTTACATCTAGAAAACAACCTGTTGTATGTGTTTCCTGTATTTTAATGTACTATTTCTATATAATTGGATATCAAGTGCAACGTTATAAAAGTGTCAGGAGAAAAGTTTCTTCATATGATCACTAAACAGTGACCATCTCTCCAATATGTCCAATATTTTCATCACTTTTTATCTTATTCCCATGTCATTCCTGATCCCACATCATATAATCATACAAAGGAATCTGGGACAAAGTAAAAGAATATTGTCATAAATGAGGGACCGTTGACCATTTAGCATCAGATGGATAGAGGGGATGAATGAATGAATAAATCAGGGAACAATGAGATTTCCATAGCAGAGGAGGAGGAGGGCATGGCTGTCTGATATATAATACATGTAGCTAGTCATTTATTTATTACCACAGAATGAGAGCCTCCTCTTCTTGGATTAAATTGCAATTTGTTGTCAGGAAGCATGTAATGAATACATATCAGATGCACACCCTCTCTCTCTTTTTATTCTATCACATCTTCCCTGCCTCTCTCTCTCCTTCGTCCCTGTCTTTGATTTTTTGTCTTTTTGACTCTCCCCCCCGTCTCACCGGTTCATTCCCTCTGTTTTTCTGATGGTCTGTCATATTGATGTGACATATTGGGCTGAGCTGTATAATGTACCCCTTTGTATGAACATGTGTATGCATATGCGAGTATTCACATTTTTAGGTACATATATATGTGATATGTATCTTAGAAGGTTGTGTGTGTCTGCTATCCTCTTAGAGACATTTATTAACACGTCTCCATATCGGACAACTTTCATGTGTTGTGGACATGGGTGTGCAAACTTGTCCACTTGTTTATCTACTGTGCATTTCATGCTCTTTCTCACCTTATGACAGGCCTCTGTGGGGACGTCCTCATTTGCAGGCTGTAGTGTAGTGGGCCTGGTGCATTGGAGTTCGCAGGAGCTGACCAGGATACAGTCAGACTGGCATTAGATGCATGGGCCAAAGTTGGAGAGGATAATCCATCTGGGGCTATGAACGGGGAGAGATAGAGAAAGGAAGTCAGGAAGAAAGAGTAGGTGATGAAGGAAGGGTGGAGGTGGTGAAAAAGAGATTGGATGCGAGTTCATTGGATATGAACATGATGCAAGAAATAAAAAAAGAAAGAAGCAACAACAACAACAACATATTGACACCATTAATCTGATTGTTAAACTGCATCCTAAAGGAATGACACCTGCCCTTCATCTAGGACTGAATCTGCTTAGAGAAGAGTATAAAACGGAGACATGATTGAGGAAAGAGGAGAGAAGAACAAGAAGGGCAGAACAAAAGAGGGAAAAAACACATAACACCGAAGGGAAAAAAAAACTTGTAAAGGAGGGAAAGAGTGCCACAAAAAGTCACCATATATACTGATATACAACCACTACATCTCCTTTTCACACCCACACACATGGATACACACACAGTGTTATAACACCACTCTCTCTACAGTGCGACTCTTCTCCGGCTGAGCAGTGTTAGTGCTGGAAAATCAGTAAAAACATCTTGATTCAGTATGATGGCTGTGCACTTAACAGAAATGGAGATGATGTGAAGAAAAGACGGAATATAAAAGAGATAAGGACAACAAATACAAGGAGAAAATTAGGGTGACTGCAGTGTTGACGATGTGAAATAAGAGCAGGCCCTCCGATGTATAAAGTGACCCTTCAATCAAACATTGCTCTCTTTCCACTACAACAAGAATGATTGCTGAAGATATCTCATCCTAAAGATGGCTTACAACAACCCACACACACGCGCGCACACACACACACACGCACACACGCACGCACACGCACACGCACAGTATTTGAAAAAGCCTCAAAACACTTTCATTGTAGCTTTAGAATAATATTATTGGTGATTTGCCATTATACATCATCATTCATTATCTTGATACATACACAGACGTTTTTATAACATGACAAAAGAACACTACTTTTCACCCAAGACCCATCATATTTCTGTGTGTCAGTCTTGACCTGTACATTTTTGTTAAAGACCGTTTGTTGTTTTGTCACTACCCTCATCTTCAGCTCTCTCTTCTGCAGAGTTACTGATTCATTTCTAATCTATTTGTTTTAAAGAAAGATAATCTAGATGACAGAAAATGCAGAAACATGAGAAGGAAAAACAAATTGAAGGTGCCAGAATAGATAAAAAGAAACAAAAGAATATTGATGCAAGACTCAGCTATTTATCGGCTTAATTTAGTATTTAAGGATATCATGCTCAGTCCACATTTTTATTCAGATTTCATCAGTTCCAATATACTGTACCATCAGTCAGAGTTAGTGTCAGAGTCACTACGAAATTACAAGACATAAAATATTAATGCTGTTTTGCTAGTTTAATAAGAGTAAATTTGGTTTAATTGAGGAAGTTCTTTTTACGATACATAGTTTACAGCTTAAGAACAATTTGATAAATTAGTGGATCAATAATGTAAATCTGCAATTACATTTTAATTGATACAATTTCTCAATCCCTATCCCCTGCTTCTATTTTTCAATAAAGTCCCAGTTGTAAAGCAGCAGAATGGTCATTTTATGAGTGTACGATGATTTCTGCCTCTCTGGAACACACACGCACAGACATGCACACACAAAACACATACATCACAAAGACACACACGGTTGGTGAGCCTGTGTCTCTCTCATGCTGTGTTAGCAGGTACAATATCAGAGGTGTCACTAATCGTTTTAAACTATGCACTTTTATGTTCACTTCTCTCTCTCTGCTCTCCTCCTCCTCGGCTCTTCTGTCTCTTGCTCCGCTATCTTCTCTCTGTTCTTTCATAGAACAAGGACGCATCAAGACAGTTTGCCTTAAAGAAGTCTAAAGAGATGCCAGAGGCACAGAGGTATAAAGAGAGATAGAAAGAGAGGAAACGTCTGGTATTTAAAATTTATACTTTCTTATGCCTTTGTTTTGAACTTGAACAGCAGAACTTTCCTAAGTCTGTCTTTTGTTGTTCTGTACTAAGACATGGGTGTGGTGTGTGCGATGGAGTATGTATTTCACACTTTCTGTAACATAAGCTAATGTGGGAGAAGGTGTGTTTATAGATGTTTGTGTTACTGCTTAGTTACCATTATCTCCAGGCTGCTTTGATCAGCTCTGACATTTATCAGCATGCACAATCAGTCTCTATTCTGCACAGCTACAAACACACAGACTGTGTAAATCACAAATATGTGTTCAGACCATTAAGTAAAGTCAATGATGCGTGTGCCTGTGTTTGTAACTGCTTCTGTGAATAATTGTTTTATTTTTCCTTGACAGAGCAAGCGATAAAAATGAACCTTTCCACTTCACAAGAAGAGCAATTAAAGTCAGAGTAATAAGATAAAAATGTTACTATGGTTCTTGCCTTGTGTGTAGAGTTAGAAACAAATCTACAATTACTGCCATATCATTTATAACATATACAGTTTAGACGGGGGCAAACATATCTTATTATAATTGAGGCCATAACCATATCATACTCAGTTTTTTAAGGAAGCAAACTCTTACCCTCTGTGATGTGATTATCATGATTTAGTCATTCAGTAAAATAATGACAGGGATGTTGAAACCAGTGTACAAACATCCCCCATGATTTTACAATTTTACATCAAATTCATAGTTTAAAAAACATCAACATTCCAATAATATTTAGTAGAAGTTGTAGTGCGATGAATATTAATGAATTACGGTCAGTTTGGTCAAGTAAAGCCGTTTCACATTTTTTCTTTCCTAATTGTGACATGGCAAGACTAATGACCAGTTTACCTGAGATAGACATAATCTCATGTTGGCTACATGATACATGTTTGACCAATTAAAGGGACCTTTCTTAAAACTAACTGGTCAGGGTCCCCAACTATCACCATCATTTAAGATCATTATTAATTAAGCCATAAAGTTGCACAATAATGACATCTCATTGCAAAGCCTGCGAAAAAGATTCAGGAGTTTGAAAATGTAGTTACATCATCATTTGTATCGTTTGCATGGTAGATCAAGATTAAATTTGCGAGGTCTAGGCTGGTGGTGGTAGGAAAACCTTTTAACGTATCTCTGTTTCTGTCCTGAGTGTGAGTACCTGCTGGGGGTGTAGTAACACTGAGCGGCAGGCTCTCAACGCAACCCTGTGTGTTACACCCTCTGATCCAGAAGCTGTAGTTAGTGTAGGGCTGGAGGTCAGTCACAGACAACCAGATGCCTGCTGCTGTGCTTCCATCCAACACACCACCACCATCTAAGAAACAGAGAGAGGCACAGAGACATGTAAGGTCTTAGATCAAGCATTGCGTGTGTGACAAGGAAAACAGTCATGCCTTACACAGATTATTTTCATGACACCTTTATTTATTAGAGTCATCACAGTGATGGCAGAAAAGTCATTCATGAGAGACATACATACAAGAAGAAAGGAAAAAGAGAGGAGAACGACATGAGGTCATGAGAAAGTCTGAGATTAACTGAGAGTGATCAGAAGAGAGAGGTCTACATATAGAGGTTATGCAAGGATAGTCAAAGAAAAGGGATCAGAAAATTACACTATGTAAGCCTATCTGATATATTTAGATGGACACGCACACACAAACACAAATCAGCTCTGTGTGAACTGATGAAGGCAGTTTGTATCAAAGAAACAAGGGGTTATGGGTAACTAGAGCGAAACACCATCTCTCTGCTCCACACCTCTTCTATCCTTCTCTCCACTCATTTTCATCTGTCAGTTCCTCTGTGAGGCAGATCAAAGTCGCCAACTGTGTGTGGATATGTGTGTGTGTGTGTGTGTGTGTGTGTGTGTGTGTGTGTGTGTGTGTGTGTGTGTGTGTGTGTGTGTGTGTGTGTGTGTGTGTGCGTGTGTGTGTGTGTGTGACGGAGAGAGCGAAAGAAAGACTTGGTGAATATGCGTAACTTAAAGAATGAGAGTGTGTGTGTGTCTGCTGTTCAGATTCCTTCTCTCTCTTTTCTTTCCAGGTCTAGTTCTTTGTTTCTATTTTGTTGGTCCTCTCCACGGTTTTGTTCTTCAATTCTTATATTGTTTTTACCTGCAATCTTTTCTAATACATCTATGGAAATACGATTCTCTCATCTCACCTATCTCTGTATACTATTGTTTTATTGCCTCTTGTCTTTGTTCTTCCTTCCATCTTCATGCCACTGTTTTTGCTCTCCACTACTCCATCATCTCTTTTCTCAGTGAGAAGTCACTGGCAATCTCAAAAAACCTTATCTTTTCGATAACACCCTGGTTTGATTACTCCTTATTTCACTTGCCCATTTCATGCCTGACTTTCGGTGCAAGTTGGCTTTGTTGGTGGGGAGTGTGATTGTGTCCATCTCTATCCATATTATCTTGTTCTAACAATCTTTGAAAAACCTTTTTTATCAAAAAACCCACCTGGAGGTCTTGACATTGCTAATAATATTAATTGTACTCTCAAAAAAACATAATTAAGTTATGTATTACAACAGGCTTAAACAGGCTGAAAGCACATTTGTTCCTCGCTGCTGTCACGTGAAAAGATAAGCTCCTATATGAATAAATGCCACTGTCTACACAGGCTGTGTACTTGCACAATACACCCGGAAACGACACCCAAAATACTACTTTACAATTTAAATGCATTACTACAGTAATCGAGCATTTGTATGACTGGGGATCATTCAGAGATTTTCTGTACCGTACGATAGATTTTGATCATGGTTCCTAAACTATACTGTTTTTGTTTTCGTAAAATCCATTTTAAGAAAAAATAAAATTACACATTATGGTCAAACACTTTGGTTTTCATGCAGTTTAGAGGGGGAGATCGTAACCCAGGCTTTTTTGTGTAGCTATAATTAACAGATGTCCCATAAATGCCTTACATGCAAGCTATTGCTAGACGCTACAACTTAACGATGTTCATTAAATACCTCACACGCTAACGGTGGATGTTAACTAGTTAACAACATATAGAAAAGCTTTCAATCACTGCAGCACACGTAAACATAGAAAAGGAAATGTGTTTTACAAACAACAAAATGATGTGGTTGTAGGCCAGGTATCAACATTTGATACCGAATGACGAGGATTGAAGTTCAGTACCCAGCTCTATTTATTGGACTCTGAGTGCCTCATTGTGTGGGAGAGAGAGAGAGAGAGAGAGAGAGAGAGAGAGAGAGAGAGAGAGAGAGAGAGAGAGAGAGAGAGAGAGAGAGAGAGAGAGAGAATTGCTGTAAATGTTACCTTTGCTTTTGTAGTACAGTGTGTAGCTGAGGTTCCCATTTGCTCTAGGAGGGGCTGTCCAGCGGGCTCGGAGTGATCTGGAGCTCTGATTGGTCAGCTCCAGCAGTATAGGGCCTTCTGGGGCCATCTCTAATGTACGCACCTCAATCTGATTTAAAGAAAAAATCCACAAGGACTCTTATATTCAAAATGTACAGAAGAACAGACCTGTAGTGTAAATACATACAAACTATGCACAGTAATTCATTATTTTTTACTGTAGTATTACTCATTCATCCATCCAACTATTATGTGAAATGTTAAAAATGACCTGATAAGGGTCATCATTTTTTTTTTTTTTTTATAGTTTTTTTCTTTCTCCTGATACACTACTTTCACTCCACACTCATCCACTCTTCCTTCTTTTTCCTCCATTGCTGTTTTCTTCTGTCTAATTTCCTTCTGCCCTGCTCTCCTGTTACCTTCTCCTCTGCTGCCCTTTACATCCTTTCCACCTCATATCTCACTTTGCTCTGACCATTTACTCTGTCCTCATCATTTCCCTCTTTTATCCCTAAATTCCCTTCTTCCCTGACTCCTTTCCTCTCCTATTCCCACCCATCCTATCATCTCTCCCTCTTCTCTTCCTCATCCTGTTTCCTCCCCTCACCCGCCCTCCCCCTCCTCTCCTCCTGTTCTGCTGTGTCAGCCGTTCTCCTGGTGTTTGACTAAACGTGCCGTCCGTATTGGAAAAATGCCCCAAAATATGGCCTGTCGTGAGAGACGTCGTTGAGCATGGAGTGGCATTTCCGACCAAATGTCACTCTCACCACGCCAACCCTCGTTATTGAGCCGAGAGAATCGATCACCTTTATGACACCTAGTGACACGCACGCACACAGACACAGAATACACACAATACACACACACACACGTTGTACATGAGTGGGCATTCCCATGTTTTTGTGTTAGTTTTGCTGTTTAAGCTCTTTTAATTCACCAGGTAATGTGATACGATTCACCCATTAAAGAACTTTATTCAGTCTTTTTTTTTTTACAAAGCAGTTAAAAAAAAATACTGTGCATTGAGATTGATAGAAATTTAAAGGGCAACATTGGGTCGATATTACCAACGCTGCAATGACTTATCAGGCATAGTATATTTATTGCAATGAGTGTAATTTACCAGTAAGCAATTCACTGACCATTGGTCCCTTGCCACAGCCTCGTGCTGTGCAGGCCTGCAGCCTGAGGACATGTAGGCTCCATGGAGAGAGTCCCTCCACCACGAAGAACCTCGGGGAGGAACTGGAGTTTAAAATGGGAACTCCATCCAGCCAGAGACCATAGCTGGTTATAACGCCTGACAAAAGAACACATCTGATTATGACATGCATGAGATACAGAGGAAAAATAAAAGTGTCAAAAAGCAAACTGTTTCAATGCTACAGAAGGCCAGGGAACTAGGGATGGGTGCTTTCTTGAATGACAGTCAACACGTTTTAGTGTTTATCGTCCCAAAAGAAGTTTATTGTACACAAGTAACTCTGTAAATCCCTAATTCTCTTTCGAAGTCAACATAACTAATGGATTGCATTTTTCCATGCCCTGAGCCACCAAGCACAAGATCATAACCCTGACTGTAAAACATAAATAGAAAACAAAAATTAAATCTATATGATTTTGAGAATGATCCACACTTTTCGGTCATTGATCATTTTTTTTTTAATTCATTAATTTGAACATGATGTGATTGTATCACATCCAATCTTTGTAGTATCCTGGTTTGAAAGCATGCTGAACATTTTCTTTGGATGATTGTTTAAAGATGTTTAGAAGATGCCCGCATATTTTTTTCTGATGACGTTCAAGGAACATTTGCATTGGTCACTCATATGCTATAGCACTGTATTCAGACTGAGGAATTACAATCCCAATGTGAGCTCTCCTATGCTGGAATGCAGTCTGGGTCCTTGGATTACAATGCAAATGAAAACTGACTTAGGGGCTCCCGACCTGCCAGTCAGTGTGTCCGAGAGTGATCCAATGATGAAAACAGCACCGAAATGACAAATGTAACCATAGGCGTTACGAGGATGAAAGCCCTGAGAAGGACAGTGGTGCTGGAGTGAACGCGCACGCACGCACGCACGCACGCACGCACACACACACACACACACACACACACACACACACAAATGAGGGTGCAAATAGGTGTGCATACATACACTCATCCACTGACACACAGGTGGACACAACACACACACACACACACACACTCGCACGCACACACACACACACACACACACACACACACACACACACACACACACACACATATTTTGACGAGAACTCACACGTGTCCACACACATACATCAGCACAATAATTACATTACATTACATCCACCTAATAAAAAATTGAAACAGTACGGTGACAAATGTGCTTTTCCTTAATAAAAATGCATACAGGGGGCTCAAAAGATCAGTGCTAAGAACTAAAAGTCTATTCTGCTTTAATCATGTGTGGGTTTTATTATTGCTCAATACAGATATACACACCTATCAGGGAAACGAAGGCACAAAACCCCACGGACACGAGCTACATCTGGGAAGCTCTTAATGTGGCCAATCACATGCGTGAGAGTGTGTGTATATGTGTGCGGACATCTGTATGTGCTTGTGTGTGTGAATAAGTCCATATCAGTATAGGTTGTAATAAAGACAGGTTGGGAAATGAAGCAGCGAATGCATAACAGGCTTATTTCCCCTCTTTGTCTGCGTGTTGCCCCGACCTAATCCCCGAGAGGATTATCCCCCACAAATCCCTGCGGAATTGGGGAGAAGGAGAGAGGGAGGGAGGGAGAGAAAGAGAGAGAGAGAGAGAGAAAGAGAGAGATAGAAAGAGAGAGAGAGAGAGAGAATAACAGGATCTCACTCCTCTGGAAACCATCACCATTGTCATTGTTGCGATCCATTTATAAAAAAAAAAAAAAAAAAAAAAGAGTCAATGGAAAAAAAAGCACTGAGCTCTTCTTCCTTTTTAAGTAAAAATTAAAGCTTTTTAAGCATGAGATAATCGGCTAATCATGATTAAGTGTCTCCCTTGTTATAAATTTCTGTCATCAGATGAGAAAAGCTTTAAGTAATTTATCCAGGCTAATATGCACACACATCACAGGGTTTATGGTGCAAAATTCACTCATGTGGCATTAAGCGTAAAACACACATGACTCACATTAGACACACACATACACACACACAGGTTATGGAATTACACATACTTTAACGAGCATGACAGTCACATTTGATAATATGTGGTCGTGTGTTGTATGTTAGACACTGTGAAATGGGGTGTGGGAAATCCTCATTGCTTAATTAATTTGTTTTCATGAGATATACTATTGTTGATATAGTCCTTGATAGTACATATTAGTATTTTATCTGTCAAAAAATACACAATTTTCAGTACACCAGGAGGTAGATAGCGTTACTTAAAGCTGCTGTATTTTAGTGGCTGTTGAGCTGTATACCTTTAGGAGTATGTAATTATACTTGATACAGTGAATATTCAACTTTCATAATGACATGTTTAGTTGCTTTTAAAAAAATATTTTTAGGGTAAGTTTGTGCCTTTTGGCTAAAACAAGCACATTTACAGTGATGTTGATTAATGTGCATTGTCCATGAACAAATGAATAAATACAAAACAGCAGAGATATGTTCAGGAAATCTCAAGGTGAAAGAGATGCAACAGAGGTCCTTGCCCAGCTTAAACTGGGGATGTTCAAGTTATATCTTAACCTCTAAAATACAGGGATGCCCGGTGTGTCATATCCTTATGAAGGTGTTTTAAAAAATGTGTACGTTGTCCTCAGATTTAATATATATATTTATATATATTATATATTTGCCTGGGATTGACTGATGATTGGGATTGTTTTCTGTTTCATTGGCTGTAGATAGTACGAATAGATGTGGACTTTAAAATGATGTTAAAGAAAGATATGGTCCAGAGGAGAAAATATTTCCCTCTCTGCAGATTCTGTTTTTGTAAATGTTGACATATTACCAGTACTTCGGATAAAACAATACTGATTTATTATAGATCACTACTGCCCTGTCTCACTTAAACACAACAGTATACTGTGTAGTTTCAATGTATTGCGCAGGAAACTACAGTCAAAAGTCAGATTTCAAAAAAACTTCCTAGATAGATGAAGTATACTTTGGAGCAGTTCTGTGGAGCAGATTTTAACTGGATGCAAGTAAATTAGATAAAAGTAAGAATAGTAGAAAACTGAGAAGGAGAAGCAGTCGCTGGGAATGTATGTGCTTCCAGCCTGCAGTTCTCTCTTCAGTCAAAAGGGAGCACTTTTCATCCACTTAAAGGAGCTTGGTGAAGCAGTGCCCTCTCACTCCCGGTCTCTGTTAGTCTCAATCTCAAATTGTTTGTTCTCTCACCCGGTCTCTGTCTCTTTCCCCTTTTTGTCTGAGTCCTTTATGCCCTCTCCTTTTACTTCCTCTGTCTGTTTCCCTCTTTTCTTCTTCTCAACCTGTTTTATCTCTAGCTCTCACAGACTCATCTGATTCCCCTCACACAAAAGGAAATGTTCTCTTGTCTCACAGTAACATGGACAGCATCCTTGAACCTTGTACACATCTTTATATCTGTGAGTTCATTCATAGACTGGATAAATACTAACCCTCCGTATCCAGTTCTTCAGATCAACTACTGTAACATGCGGTGATATCATGATACGGTTACTCTTTTTTTACATGTTTGTATAAATATTAAAATAAAACATTGCCATATGAATGATTGTGTGTGTTTCTATGTATTTACTTGAAATTTGACATTATTCTAAATGTCACTGTTGATAAATGTTTAAGTATATTTGATTGTTTATGGCTATGTATCTTTGTCTATGTGCCCTCTCACCATTCGGAGTGCCAGGATGAGTCCAGCTGACGTTGAGGGCATGTGGGGACAAAGGGGTGACCAGTGGAGCAGGAACGTTCTCCGGGGTGCTCTCCTCAGTCTGAACCTGGCTTGTGGGACTTAATATACACCCACCTCCTGTGCAGGCCTGACATGCAAACAAAATGAAAACATAAACATGAACTTAGGGATGAATGTGATGTTGCAATTTTTTTAATAAATAAATAATGGAGTAAAGGACTCACAGCCACGGTGATGGTGTAAGCTGTTCCAGGGGTTAGGTTGCGGAGGGTGTGGTCTTCAAAAAGTTCTGAACTGTTATAGGCCAGGACCGGCTCTGCACCGTCATGTGACAGGAAGATGGAATAAAACTCCAAAACACCATTTACCTGAGAGGGACGTGACCACCTGGAAAGAAAGAGAAGAATAAGCAGAGATATGAAATAAAGTTACCACCAGAATATTACTTTAATATCTCTGTGAAACCTTTTTTGTTTTGTGACAAATTTAC
Organism: Embiotoca jacksoni; assembly: GCF_022577435.1. Classification (NCBI taxonomy): domain Eukaryota; kingdom Metazoa; phylum Chordata; class Actinopteri; family Embiotocidae; genus Embiotoca; species Embiotoca jacksoni. The sequence continues at coordinate 10,485,238 of NW_027185414.1, read as the reverse complement.
TGTATTAACTTTACTATACCTGCTATATAGTCATAGTGTCCACTTAATTTTCAAATTAAATATACGGCTGATGATATTTAAATTCTAACATGAAGAGACCAAAACTAACAATTTATTCTACAACCTAGATTTTTTTTCCTGTTTGAATAGAGCCTCATATTATTCTAAAGTTGCGTGTATACATTGATGGTATGTGCACAGGTTTGTACAATTAAGACTAAAATATTAAAATAAGATTGTGAGGCAGAATTAGAAGTATGTATGTGTGGGCTTGCATCAGATCGCTCTGTATCTGCATGGGAGTGTGTGCACACACGTGTGCTTCTATCACTGTGTTTCCATCTGCAAGAGGATAAAAACACAATGCGAGCTGAGGCTCCTTACACACGAAACACACACAAATGCATACTGTACACACAGTTTCCTTTGTCAGATAGAGGTGTCTCCTTTTCTATACTTAGAACAGGAAGGTCATCCCCAGCAGAGAGAGGGAGGAGACCAGAGACTGTTTTAGAAACAGAAGCATCTCGACTATTGGAAGCTAATAATTCTAATGTCCTCTGATAGGAAATGTAGGGACTGCTGAACTTGACCAAAATCTTGTCAAGGTCTACCATTAAAAACATGATGTGATTTGTGCATTGAGATTTGTCCCTTGAGATATGGACGGTATAAAATAATTGAATGTATAAAGATGTGCAGAAATTAGAATATTAGAGGTTAATTATAATGTTACAGAGAGGACAGGGTTGTATATTTTGGCTTTTTGTGATTTTGTAAAATACTGTAGGCTATTGTACTCATTCTGCTTTGAAATAGGGAAGCGCCACTGATTTAGTTGTCCAAGATATATATAAAAAAAAATAATTCAAACAAGGAGCATCTGGATAATTTAGATGCAGGATCTGATAATTTTACTCAGATCTTGAGAATAAAATATGAGTTAAAGAAGTCATAAACAAAACATTTTATATAAATTGTCCTGCAATTCTTACAAACCCAGAGAGTGGCTCAACCCTCCTGACATGGTAGCAGAGGGAGGCCATTTTAAAAAGTGATGGATTCCTTTCTTGGTTCCTCCCATTAAAAGTCATTTTTTGAATGACTGATGAGTGTGTGTTAGCACACAATTAGCCACTGTGGCTAATCTATCACATTTATTATAAGATTTATATGCTGTCGATTGGCAGTGTGATGTATGTCCACTTTTGAAAACCTAAATCAAAGGGGAGTTGTAATAATCTGTATCATAATTCACTGTGATAATGGTTTTAGAAAACCATTGGTTTTAAAAGTGTGTTATGAAATTAGTATGAAACGGGTGCTTTTTTAAAATGTTAACTTTAAAACCACGCATTTGAGATGAGGTAGGTTTGAATTCTGGATCACACTCAACGTGCCTTCTTTGCTCTATTACATCTCCCCTGCAGTGGCAGCGATGCCAACAATGAATTACTTACGACACATTTAAGTGGTAAAACCAGGTAAATAAAGAGACATCTGCTTTTGTCCTTAAAATGTCATGTCTAATAATATTTTCTGTGCATTTGTAACTGTGCACATGTCAAACATGTGGGGTTATTCCTGGGTTGCTGCGTCTGCTTGTTTGTGTATGAATGTGTTTCAGTCAGGTATGTGTGGTGAAGGCAGAGAATAAATCTGCTGATATTGTTTTCTTCACATCCTGGAGCCTGCCTCAACCTTTCTCACAGTCTTTCTCTCAATTCCTTTTAGACATTTTTAGGCTTTTCATCCCTAAATTCCCTCCTTTACGACACATAATTCCTCTTTCTCTCCTCTGTTGCTAACTTTATATCTGTCTGTCTTCACATTTTTTTGTGGTTGTTCTCCCTCTTTCTCTTTTTCTCACAGACACAATAGAGTGGTATTGACCAGGTATGATCTCTCAACCTCTGGCTATTACCAATGTGCTAACAAGGCAATACGCAGCCTTCCCACACCTGGTGAATATGTTGGTCAAAAACATTTTAAAGGCTGAGGATATGATACATTTCCCTACTCTATAGACAGGAGTGCTCTCATGGATGCTGTATTACATGAAGTAATTTATTTTTCATGCTATTAGCTCTCCAGATGCAAACCTGAAACAGATGTTTTGTGGTAAAATCTTTTGTCCATATGAATTTTGTACAAAAAATTCAGGCTACTTTCCAATTAGAGTTATTTCATACATTTATTATTTTTACATTCAACCTGATTATTTTCTCGCTGTACTCACTTGAACGTTTTAGTATTATTCTGTGACTGTGTTGTTGCTTAAGAGGCCTATTATTTCTCTTTTATTGAACCCAAGTGAAAATAAAACACACACACAGACACAAAATCACAAACACAAAACCCAGGAGCATTTGCACATGAACATGATGGAAAAAGAGCAGAGATCTATCATTCTTTGTCCCCTCCCTCTAAAGGTGAAAGGTCAAGCGCAGAATATTCTGCATGGTAAACACAACTGCAGAAGGTCACTGAGTCTCTCTCTCACTCTCTCTATTTCTCTGTCCTCTGCAACGACAAAACTCGTGAAATACAAATAAAGACGTCATATTGTTATTTTTCTCCCATCCTTTTCAGTGATGCTAAAATCAGATGATCTTTCAGTCAGATCTGTACACCTGACATTCAGTCAGTGTATACAGAAAATATCAATAACAACGATGTTTTTAGTGAACTCTCTTAGCCATATAAACATGGCTGTGTATTGTGTCATACAGCTTCATAAATACATGTACTGTGTGCATGTGTGCATATGTCACATTCAAGGTGCGTTCGTGATGTCATCAATTGGTTTGTGAACTAGGGGTTAGGGGTGGATCTGACTCAAGATGACTGAGAAGCTGAGGACACTATGCCTGAAGACCTATCACGAAAACCTGCACCCCAAGCATGTCAAACTAGACACCCCCCCCCCCAAACATACAGCTCTTTGAGGCCTAATACCTAATTAATCATGTAATTATTTTCAGCTAGATGTACCACTCAGACAGTCATCAGAAGTCATAAAGAAGTGAATTTAGCAAATGAGATCATAATGACTTGTGAAAAAAACGTATTGACTTTGTATTTCATGAGAGAGATGTAATAGGAGTCTATGGAGCCAGACGCTTTTTAGAGCCAACCCCTTGTGGCTCTCAGTAGTATTGCAGTTTAACGCAGTTCTACATTGGCTTCATGTCGCACAAGTGTGAGTGTGTGATTGTGTACTTACTCTACAAAAATAGTCCGAGAGTCGAGCAGGGTAAGACTTGGGGCTTGTAGAGGCCCAGGAGGAAGCTGAGAGGTCAGCATTGTAACTTGCGAACTGTTGGTGCAGCCGACTAGAGTGCAAGCACTCAGTACAAAGACATGGGTGGAGTACACACCAAGACCTGAAACACAAACGCACACCCGCAGAAAGTGACAGAGAGGCATAAAAATACAAACAAACTCAACAGTGACAAAAACTTAAATGGAAATCATTAACTTGTGTTGCTCTCACAATCCCTGAATACCTGTTGTTTATTTTTAAATACTCCTCTGTGCCCACCCTTCTCTCCTTCCTTGACTGCTGTTTCTCTTTAAGTGTCCATCTCTACTTCAAAATTATTATCCATCTGCTCCACTGTTGCAATCTCTGTGTAACACAATCTATTCTTGCACATGCTGTATAATTACTACGTCCATAATCCTTCCAATCACTGTGAACATCAGACACTTTGCATTATTAACCCAGCATGGATGATATGTACTCTCATGCTTTCATTAACTTACAAAGACACACACGTACACTGTTGGGCAGTGTGATGTGTTGCTAATCATATGAGTGTGTGTGTAAAATCAAAATAAGTGATAATCTATTCAGCTCATATAAAATGCCATCTTGGATGACTCTCCTGTGTGTTTGCTGCTGTGTGAGTTTCAGTACATCCATGAATAGTTCGTATCTGTGCATGTTTCTCTGAGTGTGTTTTGTACTGTATGTGTGTGTGCGTGTGTGTGTGTGTGTGTGTGTGTGTGTGTGTGTGTGTGTGTGTGTGTGTGTGTGTGTGTGTGTGTGTGTGTGTGTGTGTCTCAGTGTGTATGTATCTATTTTCATCCTGGTGCAGCAGTCTAGTCTCAGCGGAGTGACATGTGTTTCATACCTTCTTTAGGTCTCTTTAGTGAAAGCTTTCAAAGCAAATTGTGTGCAAGCATGTGCGCTAATGTTTAGTTTTCTTTGTTTCTCCGCCGCTTCATTTTCATGTGTTTAGCTTTCTTTTTGAAAGTGCTATTCCCTGGATAAGGACTGAGACACTCTTTCCTCTTTCAAATGCTAATCCCCCACTCCATTTTGCTTTTCCTCACTCTTCCCATTCTCTTTACACCGAGGCCCTATCCCTCCACAGTCACAGCTATGCTGCAGCATGCACACACAATCTCTCACTCACACTCACTCACTCACTCACTCACTCACTCACTCACTCACTCACTCACTCCTCTTTACCAGTGATGTTGTGTTGTCTGTTTTTCCCTTGGTAGACCATTTGGTTGTTGTGATAGAGGAGGTACTCTGTAATGCCTCCATTGGGCCTACCATTGGAACAAAAAGGGTAACATTATGTTGTTAAGTATAATATACACTATTTTGATATTAAACTCTATGTTGTGTTCATTGTTACAGAGCATTATGTTTATGTATGATTCAGTTCACTATAATAATTATCTTCACTACTGTATGTCACATTCTCTTGTAATTAAGTAGCTCAGAATTAAATCAACATTAATGTATAATAGCATGTTGTCCATTAATGACAGAGCATCAGCTGTGTATTTACAAGTTTCACACAAAGGCATGTGGTTTGGATGTGAGAGGAAAGACAGGATAAGTGAGAAAGTATGTGGTGTTTTACCTTGCTGGCGGTTCCCAGGTAACATGGAGAGCTGAAGGGGATGAGTCTGCAGCGGGAGGAGAGACAGCATCTGGCGCTAACGTTGTAGGAAAACAAAAATATATATTTCTATGTTACCACAGATATAATGATGGGTAAAATAAAATTGATTTGACATCATTCTATCCATATTTCTAAAACATAGTATACTTTTTAACAATACAATTTTTTAACATGCAGCATTATGTTTATGTTGAAACAAGAAAAACTGTCATTATTTAATAGTAATGTAAAAATGCAATATATTGTATCAACATCAATAATACTATATGAAAGGATATACTTTTAACTAAACAATGAAATCAAATGTGGTAAGTATTAATTTAAAGAGCGTATCATTCTATAATATCAAATGTCATTGATTAATAATTATTTTTGTATGGCTTCAGACACTGAGACAGCTTTGGATTTCTTAAAAAACAACAACTGCACAATGCACAAGAAAAGGTGAAAATTGTATATTATTGTCCTTGATCTTGAGAAAAAAAAGTGGAAAGAAATGTGCTTGCTCTAAAGGATGAGTAAAAATGTGTCTGCACAATATGTGTTTGTGTATGTTTGAAAAATAGACTTTTCGTGAGATAGTGATTTCTAAATAAGTTCTTCCTCCAGTCTCCCTAACATGTTTCAGTGTCTTAACTCTGTGCTCAGTGAGAATCAATACAGTAATCTGTTTTTTCCTTTTACTTCAAATTGATTTTTGCTGTCTCTGTACTGACCCCTGCCGTCACATTATCTCCCCAACAAGGCCAGTTAGTCCAACACAGATTAATGTAGCGACTAAGATATGAAGAAAAATCTTTCTGTTTCTCTTCCACTTCTTCTTTCCTTATATTCTTCCCTTCATAACGTCTCACATGAGAAACATTTTGTGTCTTTCCCATAACAGCCATCTGACTCATTCTCCTTTCTCGGCTCCTGTTTATTCAAGCCTCACTAAGGGTAAGGAGACGGGATGAGTGTCTAAGTGTGTTGAGAAGTGCGTCTGTGTGTCCAGATGCAGAAACAGTCATACATTATAGCTAGGAAGAGATAGTGAAAGACAGTTATGTTCACTATAAAATCTATGGGTGTATGTATATGTATATGTGTGTGTGTGTGTGTGTGTGTGTGTGTGTGTGTCTGTCTTTGTTTGTTACCTTCCTCTGGGGTTGTGAGACTCACTCTCAAATCATTGTCATTGTAAGGACTCTCAGCGCAGCCAACAGGACTACAAACACTTACAGTGACAATGTAGCGAGTGGATGGAGTGAGACCCAACAGCACACCTGGAGAGCAGCATGAACGTGTCAGAGAGGAGGTCAGACAGAGTGAATTTTATTGAAAAAAAAAAAGATAACTTTGGAAGATAGACACTTTGTTTTGCTGACACAACTATGTCAGAATGCATATTTATAACATATACAGTACATGGACTAAACAATGTGAACCTATCCTTCAACACAGTCTTTTACTGTCTCTTTTTAGTGTGTGTTTGGTGTGTTACTGAAGTCTGTATCAATACTCTTCAATGGCGCAATTTAAATGCTTTACTTGTTTCCACTTGCTACTGTTGCTACGCAAATTTACTGTGTTTGGCAAACAAAGTGAGTCTATTCTAATTGTAAAGCCACAGTCGTCTCTCTCTGATGTTCTTTGTCCTCACCGTCTTGGCCCTCTCCACTCCTTTCTGTATTTCCTAAGTCACTCTTTTACATCCCCTCTCTTCTCTTCCACCCCCTCCAACTCTCCCCACCTCCTGTGTCCAATCACCCTGTACTTGTCTCGCTTCCTTTCGCTCTCGCTCACCGTTACCCATGTCTTTTAATTCAATTAGGGGCCAGGGCCCCACTCCGCTGCCATTACACCCTCATTTGCTTTCCGTGTTTTTTAGCCATTGGTGTAATTCTGCAGTCAGGTGTCGAGGCCATCATAAATTAAGAAGAAGCCTTATCACAGTGGACTTAATGTCTGGCAAAGAGAGGGGGAGGGAATGAGGAGCAGTGAGAGAGACACTGAGAAGACGGAGACAGAGAGCTCATCTTCATATTTGCCTAGAGACATGGAAGAGTGGATGAGAGGGGGGACGAATAGCAGCAGCGGACGCAGACATCATCATCATCATAAAAGATGAAGTGAGGAAAGATCGAAAAGTGAGCAACAGAGAGAGAGAGAGAGAGAGAGAGAGAGAGAGAGAGAGAGAGAGAGAGAGAGAGAGAGAGAGAGAGAGAGAAAAGGAGCGATGCCAGGGTATGACATCATTGGGGTAGTCCTGAGTGTCTTGTTCCAAATGGAGACAGTCTCCTAAAGCTGGGGACTTGCCAAGGAGACATTAACAGGGTTGCCTGGGACAGTGTGCGCGTATGTGTGATTGTATGAAAAACAGGACGAAAGTGGGAGAAAAAGGCAGTGTGAATGTGTTTCCAGTAAGGGCCAACATGTCCTTACAGGTATTACACGAAGGCAGCAGGAAATCAGCTTCACAAGTTCAGTTGTCCATAATGCTCCTTGTGATGTTTGTTATTTTTTTTTTATTTTTTTTCAGAAAAAGGTTAGTTCTTCTTTTTATAAGAGTGAATTATATTACATTAGATTAAACGTTATTACCATTGTACAAGTACTCAGAAAATTATATGTGGGTTGGCATCCACTCAAAAAGCACAAGTAGGAAAAAGTTATGCAAAATAGTGCAAAGAGTAAAACTTTAAATATAGACATTAGGCAACTCAGGTATTAATGAGGTATAGGATGAAATAGGTTAGATAAAATGTGCTTTACTAAAAGTTTACAAGTATATAAATAAGACCTTATTCAGTTTGTTGTGTCCCTCCTCAGTGGGGCTGCAAAGCTTCAGTAAGTTGAATGCATATATTTAACACAAGTCCCGCATGTACAGATGTTTTAGATGTGTTGTGTGTTTTACCTGTGAAATTTCCATTAGCCAGGTATGTGGCTTTGATAGGTGGCACTTCTGGATGGTCTCTATTGTAGGCTTTCAACTCGTATCTGTCAATCAGCCCTCTGATGTCACCAGTGGGTGGCACCCAGCTCACCTTGGCACTGAAGCCGTTGAAGCTCTGCACAGTGGTGGGAGGTGGTACAGACGCAGGTACTAGTGAGACACAGAGAGAGAGAGAGAGAGAGAGAGAGAGAGAGAGAGAGAGAGAAAAAAAAGAGGTTAAAACTGTCAAGATGAGAGGAGACAGTAAAGAGAAGAATACTGTTGATCAAGACAGAAAAAAAAGATTTATAACTATAGATAGCAACATAAATAAAACAACCAGATAGAAGAAAATTACTAATCTGCACATGATACGCCAAATTAAAGAATTGAATACTTTAGTATTCAATTCTTTAGAAAGAAAGAAAGAAAGAAAGAAAGAAAGAAAGAAAGAAAGAAAGAAAGAAAGAAAGAAAGAAAGAAAAAGAAACAAAATAAGATCAGGACGAGCAAATGTCAAGAGAAATAAATCAAATAAAAGCTGAACAGGAAAATATACATGTATAAAGCAAAACAACAGGTCAGGAGCACATGAGATTAGAGAAAAAGAAAAAGCATTCCCATCTCTTTGTGTTTTAATAGGCCCAGTAAATCATACCTCACCATTAGCATAAATAGTATTTATGAGAGTAGTAACTTTTTCAGCACTGATTTAATACAGCCAGCCATTCATTCTGAGCTATATTTCACAGCAATCAGCCTCCCTCCTCCTCTGTAGCACTCCCCTTATTCCTCTCTCTGACACTCTCAGCTGCTCCGGATGGTCCATCTCCTTTCCCCCGTTGCGTCTTCTCTGTCTCTATCTTACTGCCTCACAACCACCTTCATCCTTTCTTCTTCCTTTACATCTGTCCCCACTCTCACTCATCTGGAACGTAGTCAACGAGTAAACTGAATGTCAGTAAAAACAATTACGGGAGAATTGGGGATCTAGTCGTACAGACTATATTCTTGTGCAACTTTCTTAGTAGATTCTTTAAAAATTATGTTCCATCTCTTTTCTGTGTCCTTAATGTCCCTCATAAAATTCTGCCGTGCTTTTGGTTTTATGCAGAATTGCAGAGTATATAAAGACATAAACTAGTGCACTATTGAGGAGCTGCTTCATGCTCTATTTCATGTGACCTTTTTGTTTTTCTTTGACTCATCTGTCATTAACTTCCTTTTTCCTTGCTACTTTCTCACTTTCCCTCTCCACTTCAGCCACTGTTATGCCTTCTTGTTTTTATCTATCCTATTCTTCCATCCTTCATTACCCGCTCACCTTGCATATTTCCTCATCTCCTCCTACCACTTCCCTTCTCGCTGTCCATCCTTTTCTTTCATTTGTTTTTGCACTCCTTCTCTCCTCCCACATCTCCTTTCAGACCTCTCACCCCCATCCTCCTCTTTTTCTCTTCAGTTCTCAATGTTTTTAGCACTTCCTCCCTCCCTCTCCTCCATTCCTCTCTCTGGTCTTAGCATGCTGTACTGAGACCTACTAGTGTATCGTTCACTACTAACGAGCAGTTTTATATTACACAAGGGACCACGCGGGCCATTCTGGGTTAACAGCCTTTTACTGTGATGCCCTTTATGGAGGCCTTATCAATCTCTCATACCGTCAGGCACATGTAATATCTCTGGCTTTGGATAAGTCTTGCATACTGTGCAAGATAGTAGTGGTTTTACATCCAAAATATCTTAAGATCAAAGAGTAACTCTAAAGAACAAAGTCAAACAAAGGTAATTCATTGAATGTGCCAAAATGCATGAGAGTAAATTAAGTTTCTATTTCCATCAGTGAAAAAAATATACATTATGTTATTGCATATGTTTGCAAATTGAATGCAAATTCCAAGACAACACATCCAGCACACTTCATGTAAAGATGAACAGACACACAGCAAACTAGTACCACAGGCTTTATAAAAGGGCCTCCTCTTATACTATTAAACAGTCAGTCAGAGGTTTCACAGAAGGAAAGAATGATACTGTAGCAGATATGGACTGTGCTTGTGTACTACTATTGTGCTTGTACAAATGAATTGTGTGTGTGCATAATACTTATATTATCGTTATCATATCTGGCTGAAAACATATTGGTCAGATAATACACAGACACACACCTGCCAAAGAGATGAGAGATGTCTTACCTTTGCCTCGGCTGCGTCCTCGTTGCCAAGGTCCTGCGGCCCAACCTCCTGCGGCCAAGGCCACCAACCTGTACAAGTACTCTTTAAAGATATGTGTGTGTGTGTGTGTGTGTGTGTGTGTGTGTGTTTGTTTGTTTGTTTGTTTGAACATGGGAGCAGGTGTTTGGAAAGCACATGGGACAGGGGAGATACAGATTTGTTACACTGAGAATTTTTTTTTCAGAAAAACATGCACAGTACACACAAAAGTACCAAATGCTCTGAGCACTAATGTGATGTCGTTACCAGCTGTAAACTATACATGGATATCTTGGTTAGCTTGTCTCTATGTCGGTAACAAAATACTTCAGCATGGTTATATCGCCAGTGTCAGCTTAAATCAGAGAACGTGATAATGCAAAAAAGCAATTACTATTAAGAGAAACATGGTATAGGTGGAAGATTTTCCTTACAGTCATCAAAATAGTTCTGCGTGTACTACTGCACACAACTACCCAGTGACACACGCAGAAAACATTCCCCTCAGCATATCTATAAATACTATATTTATATTATAATGCTCACCCTAATGACAGCTGACAAGAAGGACAAAGTCATCTGAAAAGAAAGCTCTGAACTTCAGTACACAATTCGCTGTGGCAAACCCTTCACAATGTGAAGAACAGGCTGATGGGTAGAGATGCTTCTTGAGTTGTGATCTAGATAATTTTGATACTAAGTGGTACTATTAGAATGTTCCCTACTGATAATACTGTAAATACCTTTATATTTATCTTTAACTGCCCTCAATTAATAAGATTGACTGTTATTAGTGCTTGTTTATTAAAGGGCACTTTTGACTGGCTGTTGCAGCAGAGACTGGAGTATCAATGCTTTGTTCGTTAGGTTGTCCAATATTTGAGAAAGATTCATCACTGAAAGGTTACTTTCCAAAACTGATTGGTGCCAGAGTTCCAAACTTCCTTTTCAGGTGCGTGCTGTTTCAGTGTTATGTATAGTGTATACTTTGCATAATTACCAGTGAAAGGCTGTAGACTATAATCTGTAGCTTGTGTCTTCCTCCCACTATACACCAACACTGAATCGTTTCCTCTGCAGTTGTACCGGCTTTCACTAGTAGGACAGCCATCTAAGTAGACTCTAACAGAACGGCGTGAGGCACCAGAGAGGTTTACACTTTGACTGATAGGAGGGTCTCTTTCATCACTTCGTATGGTAAGACCCCGTATGCAACCTCCTAAGCCTGTGAAAGGGAAGAGGAGAAAAGAGAGAAGAGGAACAGAAAAAATAAAAGCAGAGGGGAGGAGAAGAGAATGTGAGAAGAGCACACTTTTTCTTTTCTTGTTGCCTTTTAACTTTTTTAATTCTTTAAATAAGGCCAATTGTTCTCTCATATTTACAATTTCATCCTCATAGACCAAACTCATTCACTTTCCTGCCACCGCGAATTATGCCACTAGTATACTTGAGATGAAGTTGAATTTACTATTCTAAAATTTTTACTAAAAGTCAGCACATACCAGTGTCCTCCTTGTGACTCATTATTAGTTAATTTAGTGCCTCTATTGCTGGACAGAAAAGCAGGCAAGTTACAGTTTAGCAAACACAACCTGCAAATAGCTAAACTCTCACTTGTACAACTCTACAGAAGAAGACCTAAACAGGGAGCCCATTAGCAAGTATGTATATGAGCTGCACGCACATATCACAGCCAAATCAAACACTTCTGCATGGTGCAACTCCTGCCATTTCGAATTGGGAACATGCAAATACTATGTCTGTGCATACATGTGTGTATCTCACCGTGTTTGTGACTTCGGCTGACCAGAGCAGGATGTATGAGCTCCGTTGGCACGCCCCCTAAGTATAGTAGTGAATCAACTTGCAGCCTCACTGCTCCTCCCGCTCCCCTTGTTTCCTCTGCCCAGTCAACGACTGCAGCAGAGATGAGTGAGCCTCGTTTTGCCAATGACAACTGTTTCCAGTCGCCATCGCAGTAGCTAAGCCCCGCCCACATGCTGAGTTCAATCACATGACCTTCAGAGGCGATAATGAAGGACAGGAGGCCGGCTTCCAGCTCCACCTGAAAATACACACCAATAAACAAAATAATTCTCAACTTTCATTTCAGTATTTTCAGTATTTAATCAATAATTTTAAACGTGTCTTTTCCCTTACCAGCATATAATCTTCGGTTTTTGTGTTGTATGTAAAGAGCAAAAGTGCATTAAGCTGGTCTGTTCTGAAGTCCATAGAAATCTCAAAGTTCTGTCCTCCGCTGAATACACCTGCGTCCAACTCCAAGTAACCTGAGACAACGTGGACATAACTGTCTACAACATGCCATTTTTACCAGCGGAACATGTGTCCATTTTAAAATGTGTAACATGTTTAAGGTTAAAATCTTCTCATTATAGATGAAGTGACAGACAAATCAAGATAACCAATAAGATCCTACCGTGACCCAGAAAATGGGCTCCATCCATAGTTTGAAGAGGGCATCCCTCCCAGCTTTCATACACAGCCACCTTCGTTGTAGCTTTTGCCCAGTCCAGAAATTGCCACTCCTCTGAGGGGGTGTCAGTCATTTTAAAACTCACATCCCTGAGGCAACCAGAGAAACCCGTTTGCACAAGTCGGGCATCTCCTGGTGAGACAAAAATGTTAACCATAATGGGCAGTTCAAAATTTTTCATTTGATGCTCTCAATCTAGGAATGTTCAAAATTTTGACTTCCGCCTGTCAGTAGCAATTGCCAGTCAGGGCTTATCATAAGGATGACTGAGACAGTGTCAGTGCCTGAATATGAGGATGATGATACATTTTATGAAGGCAGGAGAATTTGTCTCGTGGTAGTAAGGCTGGATTTCGATCAAGAGACAAAGGTTTACATATTTCATACTTGAGGACGACAGCAAAAACCTATGATACACTAGCACTTCCGGCCTTGTGGAAAAGAGTTCGAAGATATTTTTTTACCTACTTGTAGAATCGATAAAATGTATGGGGGAAAGAAAACTGCCAGATTCAGACTACCAAAACATATCAAATTAATTTAGAAGATGAAAATTAGGTGCAGACTTACCTGAATCCTTCCTTAGAAGTGTAAAATCTTCAGGCAGCCCTCCAATGAACACCCCCATGTTCTCACCAATAATGGTGCTGCCGCTGGAAGCTGTTGCACTTCCTGGTGGTGGTGGAGGTAGGATGGTGGTGTTATACATAAATGTGAGGGTGGCGAAGCGCGTGTGGAATGTAGAGAGAAGAAAAAGAAATATTACATTAAAACACTTCGGGAGACCATATGGATGGGACACATTAGAATTAATGGGAAGACAATAGAAAAGAGAGGGGTTCGAAAGAGAGAAGAGTGGGACTAAATGAAAAAAGGGTTATGCTCATGTTTCTTTGCAAATTTACACAGAAAGAAAAAAAAATTAATAACATGATGAGAACAACTGAACTGAGCAACATAAGTGCCTTCCTGCATGTGTGAAGCAGTATTTTTCTCATCAGACACAGTGGCTGAGATTAACCTGGCTAATACCTGAATGTGGAGCTGGGGGATTTACATACATAGAAACACCCATACATGCACATTGTTGTCAGTCTCACACTCCACATCCAAGCACAGATGAGCATAATATACTCACATTCACACTCACACTCACACACCCACACACAGAGCAGATACACACAGTGGTCAGTATGAATATGAGAAGAGTTACCGCTGTATTGATCGTTTACAACGATTGTTCCCACGGCCCCTCGCCTTGTTGCTGTGATGCTGTGCCATTGTCCATCATTGTAGCGGCGCCCTCCATCACCCTGTACACTCACAGCGACCGCTGAGCCCTACACACACAAACCCACAATACAGGCAAGAACAGAAATACATTTACATTAATGGTGAGGACATCCATTGACTTGTTCTTCCTTCCTAACTCTGACCACATGTCTATGTGTCTTACAGTAAGAAGATTAAGTAAAAAGTTAATCAGTCAAGTTAATCTGTGACCTCTGGCTCAAAACACACCGGTTTTCAAATCACAGTGCAATTTACTTTGTAAAATTATCACTTCTCTATCCCTCTGTGCACAAGGTTGGACATTAAGGATCGGTGACACACATCGCACACTCACCATCCTCAGGAGGATACGAACATATACATATAATCATCAAAGTGTTGTTACAGGGGTTTTTGCTACCTATTAAGTATGACATCATTGTTGTGATCAGCTTTTAGCAAGTAGGCAAAGAGTAATGTAGTAAAACTAGAGTAACGGGTACGTGCACACACCCATACAGACAAACATGCAGTGATGAAGATTTAATGATGAGATCAATAAATGTATGAATGCCAGAGTATATCAGCTTCTGACATCTTTACTACCATTTCTAGACAGCTCTACTTAACAAGACAATGAGGGAGGAGTCTATTTAGCTCGTTTCCCCCCCCCCCCCCCTTTCTTTCTCACATATACATGTAAACACACAAGTTCAAATCAGTGGCAAGGTAAATACTGGTAGTGGAAGCAAGTAAAACCCAACTCTCAAGGGAAACGCCTACCCAGGTCCCCTTTAGCAAGGCATTTCACATACAACTGCTCCAAGTGGATTCGTTCACCAGGCAGAAGATTAATGGTGGTTTTACTGAAAGGCACCAGTCAAAGAAAACCTGGGCAGTCACTTTCATTTGGTCAGGCCACACTGTATATTATCGGATAAAGACATTATGTGCATCGAGAGTACATAGCTGGATGAAACACACACTTCACTTTAGCAAAGGCCCACTGATGAGGTGGTGTCATCCCCCGAGTGAGACAGCACTCGACTGATGTGTGTCCACTGTTGAATGTCCCAATGCCAGATCTCTTTAATATACAGTATGTGATACTAGAAGCTGGTGTGCCCACGCGCATGCGTGCGCGCACACACACACACACACATACACACACACACACACACACACACACACACACACACACACACACACACCAAATGAATAGCACTTATCCAAAGTGCTGCCCCTGTGGCTTTCCCAGCTATACTTGGCAGTCCCCTATTATATGTGAGCATTAAATGTGTGCATGCATGTTCTATATATATATGACAAAAAGACAAAAAGAAAGAACAAAATAGTGTAGTGTGTGTGCATGCATGAAGGCAATCTCTTCAACAGGGGCTGACAGGGACACAGGTTGAAGTGGTTTGTCACTTCTCCATCAGGTGACATTTAGCTCTCTTTCTTCCATTTCCCTGTGTCCTCATCTCACTCACCGTCTCCACCGAGGTTGTGTCTTCTACCTGTTTTCTGTCTTTCATTCTTGTAACAGTATTTCAATATCACATATTGCAATCTTAGCCCAGATCTTCACCAGTGTAGATACATTTAAAATAAATGTTTTATATTGATTTTGAACTTTATTCCAAGTATAACTGGCATGGAACCAAAACATGAAACAGGTGGTCACACAGTTTCCTCATTTCAAAAGTCTGATGGTCATTTTTTGCAACTTGTCAAGTGTGTACATAGCATCCACTCAGTCCCTCTGCTGAGCTCGCCATTAAAGAGAGAGGTGAGTATGGGTGGAGAGAAGTCTCTCAGTCTCTTGTCCTGGAGTCACCACCTGATCTGAACAGGTTTTTATCTGAATACGCTGTTATACCTGGGAGATGCTTTATGAAGCCTTGTCATCCTGCACCAATCATCCACCTAATGCCAGTGGTACTGGTGAAAGGTGTAGTGTTATATCATTTCACCTCAGCTTGGGAAATATCTCCCTGGACAAAGTCCAGTTATTCTTGTAAAACAACATTTTCTGGGTTGCAAACTGCTTCCCCAGTTTGTGAGACCCACTGCCAATGTAGTGAGTGCTGGCAAAGTCACGACAATAGCAAAAACTCAGTGTGTGTGCTACCTAACAGGCAAGTAATTTACAAAAAGTTTGAGCAAATTATTTTAATAGGCATTTTGTATAGGCTTAGCCTGCCCTAGCTTCTAAATAGGCACAGCCTATGGCTGGCAGAATAAACACCTTTTATGCTATCCTCCACAAATGAGTTTAACAGACAGTGACAGGTAACTGGCCAAGGTTAGTGTGATGAGAACTTCATATGTATAGCACTCATCATAATGCTGTATAGCATTGCAGCTTGCAACAGACACTGAAGTTGCATACCTCTGTACACTGAGAAAGTTGGTGGTCCATAAAGCACTGCTCACCTGTATTAATAGAGGGTAACTCTTCGTGTATGCATATGTACATCTGTGTGTTTCGGCATGTAGATTAAATAACAATTTGACGCTATTCAAACTCTAGTGTTTTGGTTTATCTCTTCTACGTGCGAAAGGAAGCTTTTCTGAGTGTTCTTATGCATCAATGTATGCAAGTGTGTGGCAGCTCACGTGCACATATTTATGAGCATATCACTTCCCTGTGTCGTGCTAAATTACTCCCCCCCTGCACTGGTAATCCCATTAGGCTAACTCAACAGGCTAATAGGGGGAAGTAATGGGCCCAGCTATATGTATCTGGGGGAACACTAATAAGCCATGACACCACTCCCACTGTTAATTACCCCAAACTAGCCTAAACAAAGGAATCAACCCAGTTGGAGAAGACACACATACACTTCATCACACATCCAGCAGTACACCTAACTGCAGACACACACATCGACACTGGTAGTCAACACCGATCGGTTCAGTGACAAACATCCCTCTGAACAAGGGAACATCTCATAGTCACATTCTGTTGAAGACTTTTTGATAACAAACTACTGCATAGTGATACTGATGAAAAACAAAAGTATACGTGTGTATGTGCATGTTTGTTTGAGTGTGTAATTAGTTGGTGGCCTCATGGAAGTGTGTGTAATCATCTCCCATCATCACTTTCATCATCGAAGTCGTTGACTCTTTAACCCCTCTACATGTGTCTGTATGGATGGATAAGGGAAGCAGTGCTGCGCGCACTCGTGTGTGTGTGTGTGTGTGTGTGTGTGTGTGTGTGTGTGTGTGTGTGTGTGTGTGTGTGTGTGTGTGTGTGTGTGTGTGTGTGTGTGTGTAAGGGTGCAAAGCTTAATTAGCTTGCAATTGGTATTCACGCGTGGTGACTGCAGGGAATGAGTTAATTGCAGTCCAATTCAAACGTTGACACACTTTCAAAGTTTTCCCCCTCTCCCTGTATCCCTGACAGAAACCAATGAGGGGCTACAGATCACATTTATTAGATGAGAGCAAGTGAGAGAGAAATGGGAGAGAGCAAGTGAGAGGGGAAGAGAAAGAGAGAGAGAGAGAGACAGAGGTGGATTAGAAGAAAAAGGAGAAAAACACAGGTGAATGTGAGCAAGCAAGTAAACTGAGAGGAATTAAATACTAAAGTAAGAGACAACAAATAAGAATGAAAAAGATGAATGATATGTTAATCAAAATGGGTTAAATGACCAATATAGCAGTACACTTCAAACTAAATACATTTTTGGTACGATCTGTAAAATATGGCGCTGCAGTAGTATGAGAGTGAATCAAGAAGTTTAGATACTGCTCCTGTTGCGCCGTGAAATTCATGGAGCAGGATGAAACAATAGCCTTCGTGAGTAAGTATTCCAAGCTTTGTCATTTTGTGTCAAACTCATGAAATTGGAAACGGAGACCCTTAAAATGCTTCGGGAAGCCTACGTCAAGAAAGCAATGAGCCATGCGAGGTGTTTTGTGTTATATTTGCATTTCAAGGGGCAGAACGTAAAAAAAAAAAAAAAAAAAAAATAATGGTCATCAGGTCACAAGTGCAACCAGGTGAGTTTTCTTTGACATTTGCAGGTTCATGGAGAAATCACTGCGCGAATGGACCAGAACTCACAAAAATGTGTGTAACTCAGGAACTGATGTTGTGACAAAATGTATAACATTTACTAAGGAGGGTAATGTGATGCGAGGAGTAGATAAATAACATAAAGAGTACTATTCAAACTAAAAACAACAACAAAATGTGGTTGATATAGATGTCCTTCTGACCCCCTGCTCTGTTGCATCTTTGTAAATCTAAACAGCTTGTTCATGGTCCATTGTCCTCTTTCTTTGGGGTTGCAAGACTCAGCCATCAGATAGATTTGTCAGTCTTTAAATGTAGGTTGTTTTGCACTTACAAAAATTATTTAAAAAATATATTACATACCTGTGGGTCAAACAAAAAGTAAGGGCGTCCATTTTTGATCTGAATTGCCAGAAATTCTTCTTGATTTCCTGGAGAGAAGGCACAGAGCAGCAGGCCATCTGGAGACCGAGTCTTGAAACTCAGTTCCAAACCTGATAGAAAGTAAGATCAGGAACAAGTGTGTGGAGACAGATTTAAATAAAAGAGAGGGAGACAGAGAAATACATTTAATTTTCTCAGGAATTACTTTAAAATGACATGTTAATCATCTCAACAATACTTACAATAAATTAGGATTTTTATATTATTAAAAGAATTTATAGACTATGAAAAAATTAACCTGAGGGCCTTTGTAATATGTTGCTTTGAAGAGCTAAAACCTCAAACTCTGCTACATCCACTGGTTGAGTTGTAGTGTCCCAGAGTTAAAGCTGACCATTTACATACACATCAGGTAGCCACTAGTGGTTACCATTTTACCTAAAAAGAAGGACCACAATCCTCAAATCGATAATTTATGTACATTTCTTCCTTCTTCTCGAGATTGTGAATTATTTCATTTCTGAAATAATCCTGTGAACACTGCATGCACAACAACATTTTAGAGTTATTCTGGCCCCAGCCCGAGCTTTCATGTGAAGTCTAACACTCTTCATATTTGAAAGTCAGATATGCCGTAAAAGTAAAAACGAAAGAGAAGAAATGTGTAAACGTACGTCTTCTTACAATTCTATCAAGATCACTGTTTCCCAACAGCACCAACGCTCTAAGCTGACTTCATTTCCAATGTAAGCCAGCCGTCCAGGATAATCTTACCACTAAGATACTTCAGGGAAAACATGAACTTCAGAAGACTTGTATTAGTCGACACACCTGTTTCCACACTTTTAGCTTTCACTTGTGATCTCTTGCTTTTATCTCTTTAAGCTAGAACTTCCCTCTGTATATTATAGGATATATAAATTCGTTGAAATGCTTACTACAGTCTCCTTAAGAGAAATATTTGTATGAATGCAATAAATGGAAGTGTTAACAGAGATGAAACATTATTCACTCAGGATCCCAACTCTGTTCAAGTCAATTTTGGTATCTCTAAAATAATATATTTATGGTAACTGATTTAATCATAAAGTTACAGGCTTTGGGACTTTACTTTCAGGCGGGAATGTTTGTGGCCAACTTCAGAGAAAAATGCCAAATAAAGACAAAAAGGAAAACATGTAACAAAATGTATAAAATCTAAAGGAAAAAAAATTGAAAAAACCTTGCAAAACACTAACAACTGGGAGAACAATGGATTTGGGACCTGACAAAACAATTAATGAGGAATATTAGGAATATAATCTCTGAGCAGGACAGTGACTGAGTAAACCTTTCTGTCCTCTATATTACATCTAGCTTCAGCAATGTGGGAAACTCGTGGGTTCTTAGATCAGTACCACACACACACACACACACACACACACACACACACACACACACACACACACACACACACACACACACACACACACACAGAGCAGAGAATCTATCCAGCATGCTGTCTTGTCATGTTACGATGAATCAGAGATTGGATCTTAATCCACTACTAGATCCACATAGCGACCATGCAGGTTCATGTGTGTGTCTGAGTATGTGTGTGTTTCCTCAGCTCTGTCTGTCTCTGTAGAGAACAAAAGTGTGGGAAGATCTGAGGAGTTGAATGGAGGCAGTCAAGGGTTCATTAGAAGCCGCTGTTAGCAAAATAATTAGTGTGTGAATTCACTTAGCATGGAGAAGTCAAACAGTTACATGGCGAGCTCAAAATGAATACAGATTAGACATTTCTCAGAGCTCAGTTTTTACACAATTGAATTCTTTTCCAATGTTGTTAACTTGGGTCTATTTGGAAGTACATCTATTGTTACGCTGGTTGTTGGTATGTAACAAAAGGTAGTGACTTCAGTCAAATTTACATCACTCAAAAACATAGTTATCTCACACAGCTTTAAAATTTTTGCATTTTGTAAATGCATATTTAGAGAAATTCTATTAAAAAAAAAGTTTCCACTTATGGGACGATCATGCCAACCCTTCTGTATAGACATCCTGTAGGTTTACAACCAGCTTCACAGTAACTGCTGGCAACATCCCTACCAGCAATAACATTGGATTAAAGATGGATATTGGAGTGTGAGATGATGTATTTTCCTCCCATGTTTCCTCTTTAACTCCTTTCTAAGAAGCAGTGACAGAGATGAGGACTGACCCTAACTAATAGTTTGGATGCCAGTTTTAGTGTAACAGGCTGTAAATCAAAAATAATCTGAATTTTGTCTAATGTCTCCTCAAGTTGTTTCTAGAAAGGTATCACAGGTTTGCAATTTCAGTTTCAGTCTAGTACACAAGTGATGAAGCTCTGCATACTGTGAATGGAAAGGAAGCAATTGTTACATTTTCCTGGTCAAATTTAGAGACTGTAAATCCCTGTTGAAAATTAAAATGGTCCCATTTCAACAGTCCACTTATGAATTGATTACCAACAGTGCGCAATCTCAATAGTTAATGATAATTATAAACTACTATGCATGTACAGTAACTGTGGTAGTAGTGTGCAGCTAACACAAGGATGTTCTTTACATTGGACTTGCATTGTGTACATCAAGCAGGCATTTGTCATTTACATTCATGACCTTGTCACCACAGAGATGAGTGAAGTCATGACAGATACCTGACATTACATTATCCCCCCTTTTAACCTTCTCTCTCTCCATCACGCTCTCCTGATCTCCCAATCCCTCCTTTCTTTCTTTCCCCTGCTTTTAACCTTCCTCTTCTTTTACCTGACCTTTTCATTCTCCTTTTCTCCACCCACTACGTCCTCTGAATATGTTTTCTGTATTTGCATCTTCAATTATTTTCTACCTCTTTTACTCTCAACTCTGCTCCTTTTTATGCATCCCACTTTCCTCTTCCTGTGACTGTTCTAATACTAGTGTAAACCATCACCCTAATTGCCAATACCGTAACATTAATGTGGGTATTTTTACAATGGACATGTTGGGTACATATTTATCACACACATACGCACTTGCAACCAGTCCTGTAAGTATGGGAAAGGACCATGGGCCCCTAAAACCAATTCATGGGATGTGACAGGGAAAAAGCTGCATAGCTATCATTCATATTCATTTTATACAAAACAGCTCTTTGCAATGGTCAAAGACATTCAATATAATATGATAATGTGATATATCCTGGTATATCATCATATTTAGGAATGCTACAATGTATTTTGCATTTTTCCATTGAGTTAGCCTGGATCTAAAATTCCAGAATGCGAGTTTCCTTATGTCATGTTTTGCTTATTGCAATTGTATGACTCCACCAACCGGTCAAGTTGCAGTTTACATTCACATCTGTCCAGACTTATATAATATATGTAACTGATACTTTGAAGACTTTTGGCCAAAAAAAAAATCTAATTTTGATAGAGCACAAAGTTGTAGCCATGACAGTAGGCGATGCTTCAAATATGGATGTTGCTATAAGGAAGGCCAGTACTTCTAAAACATGGATGCTTCACACACATCTTCTCTTCAACCCGACACCACAGAAGATCTATACAATCAACCACAGTTTCAATGTGAACACCAAAGATTACAGTTGCCAATTTAGTCTCTGACGAAATGTGAAATGTGGTCACAATCTCCCCTTTTGTTCCTGAGCTTTGGCTTTGAATATTGGACAAAAAAAAAGGGCTTTTTCAGAACATCATGACGTCACTTGTCACAATATGATGTGACCTTCGGCCTTTCCTATATTCTGGCCATTTGCGTGAAATATTGTTATAATTTACATATTAATTCTAGAGTAATGGTCACAAGCGTGTTTTGTGATGTCACAATGACCTTTGACAACCAAAATGTAATCCATTCATCATTGAGTCCAAGTGAATGTTTGTAACAAATGTGTCGAAATCTTCTCAAGGAGTTCCTGAGATATCATGTTCACAAGAATGAGATTTATGGAGAAGCCAAAAACATCTGGCCACAGCTGTTGCCTGCACAGAGGCAAAAAAAACCTCTGTGGATAAATGATTCAACAGGTCCAGTCCGAGTTCCACAGTTACCAAACGGCAATAATGGAGTCAAAAACAGCTGAAATTGTTCTTTCAGCCTAAATTGCATCTGAGGATGTTACTATTAACATACATGTAAACATATGAAAGTATAGAGGATGTCCTGTTCATCTTCGTTGTAAAAAAACCCGCAGCTTTTTATATGTCATTATAACATTTTTTTGAAGAGACGCATGGAAGGAAACAACAGGTAAGCACTGGTGTTTGCCCATAACATACAGTATGTTTGCGTGAGTCTGTGAGTCTTTGTGATAGACAACATGTTGGCCAAGCATGTCCCAATGTACAGCAGCTAAGTGACACCGCTCGTGCTCAGCAATACTTCCTTCACATTTCCCCACAGGACTTGTGCCAATTCACACTGACAACCACTTTGGAGCCATCAACAGACAAACCTGAGCACGCACCATGACAGGTGACTCTGTTACACATACAGTACAAGCAAACACACGAACAAGAATACATTCACACAAGCATTTCCACAATGCAATCGCACAAACAAAACACCGGTAAGCCCGTTTGCACACGTGAGAGAGCACAATAAATCCTCACAGAAACACAAATATTTCCTATAATGTTTCCTGTTAAACAATAAGTCAGTCAATGCACATAATGTATCATGTTAAAGACAACCACATCAGTTAATTAAATGTTAATGTGATTTGATTTATACTACATAATGAACTATTTAATATTCCTAAACAATTAAGTAATTATTTTACCAAACAAAAAAATCCCTTAGCTTTTTCCATCGTTATACTTTTGCATGACCTCGCAATATTTTTTGCATTCCCTCTGACCCATATGAATAGTTTGTTTGTTGATTCACTCCAGTTTATATAATAACTTCCAGTTTAATGAATCAGATACTAAAGGAATGCTGTGACAGTACACAGCTTCTTGCTTCAAGCACAGCTGACAATATGGTTTTCCTTTGAGGCCCGGTGAAGAAAGGGCTTAAACTATAAAGTTTGTCTAAAACAGTAAGTACACCCTCATCAAGTCAGCCCACCTTTTTCTGGAGAGTATGAGAAAGAAATTTGTCAAAAAATATAACCTGTTTTTTTTTTCACGAGAGATAGAATCCATAATATAGTGAAAGAAACATTGTAAGAAATACACTTACACCATCAATTCTAGTGTTAAGTGAGAGAACTACTATATATTATTTCATATAAATTAAAAACGATTAAGGACCATTTTAAATGGTGTCAATTGTTCATACTGAATCTTGTACTGCCTAAGCATTAGAGGATTAATGTTATATTCCACAATATGTAACAATAACAAGTAGCAATATGGACCCATTTACAGTTTTAAGTAGAGTCTTATTTATTAGGTAGTATTGTTTCATGTGCATTGTTTCTCCTCTCTCTGTCTCAGTAAACAGTGGAGGTTGTGTGTAATCATCTACACAACATAACCTGAATAACTCCAGTCATGTTAGCTCTCGGCTGGCATTAATCAGAGCCTGGCGTATTAATGAGAGCGCGGCAGCTAGCTAATTACACCCATAGATTCTGCAGCAGCCCATTAAATATACAAATGACAGAATTAAAGAGCCCAGCCTCTTCTGATTAATCTTTAAATGGGGAAAAACTAATGATGTCTGTGCAAACTTTCCCTTCACACATTTTTCCCCCTCTCCTCTCAACGTCAATGCCTGGCAATCAATCATATTAATTAAGGAAAAATAATTTGTATCATTTAACATTTCCCTCTTTCCTGCTCAGTTGCTGCAGTGGTACTGCAGCAATGCACTGTATTAGATGTGTCTGGAAATTATCCAAGTCTATTTGTTCATGCAATCTTTTTTTTTTTTTTCTAAAATATTTGTGAGATGTTTCATCTCTCTTCATTTACTGCGGGTCGAAGAAATATATCTGGATTAGTGAAAATATGAGTTGGACATCATCCTCATTCCAATCAGCCCATTTCAGGCCCAAACAATTAAGTATTAAAAAGGTAAGGAGAGGAGACTGGATAATCTATTTTGACCTATTTATATTTAAATAAATTATTTTACAAAGAATAACATATGTCAGTCTGAACTGAGATGCACCGAGTCCTTAATTCAAATATGAGCAAAGGGAGTTGGAATTCAGCAGGGCTTTAGATACAGAAACATTATAGATAAGATGAATGAACTAACATGCATTTATGGAAAAGAGCACTTATAGGTTATTCATATCAAAGCATGATGGCGTTTAGTTATAATCCTGTTTTATCTAAAGTAAGATTCAGTGTGGTAAATACTGACATCAAGCACCCTCATTAAGCAAGACTTTTTTCATGGAAACATGCACTCCTATCACAGTAATTGCACATGGTAAACAATATATTTGGTTAAAAAATAAGTCTAGTAAAGTGCCCATAAAATAACAGGTGAAAGGGCAAATATTATGTGATTTTACATGATAAACAATCTTGACTTAACTAAGATTTAACATACAGAGTATCGACCCCCGTCATTGATGTGCCCTTAATTCGCATGTTTAGGAGATGAGAAAGCCTGCAGTAAGAACCTACATGGAAGCAACAAATTATTAATATTCCTAGGATGGTGCATAATGTTGACGGAGAAAAATGATGATTTGCTGTTTCCTACAGAAAGCCCATCAGGATCTTCTGAGGCATCAATGCTGCCATTAGAAAACAAAAGTTTATTTACAACACAAAAAAACTTTATGAAAGCTTGATGAAACTTTTGCAGTGGCTCCTGAATGAAATATCACGGGGTCTTGCAATGTCAAACCTAACAAACAAGACTATGCAAAGATTCATCTCATGTAAAAATTTAGCAGTTGTCATTGCCGGAGTTACAAGGTTTCCACAAGACATCAACGATTGACGAGTCTCTCCTCTGTGATCAATTGACTCTCGAGGGGGCATTACACTGCATTACATTCATAATCCAATTTGGCTTTGATTTGTTCGCTGTTCCGTGCGCTTCGATGGGAATAATTGTCTGTAGATGATGCTATTAGTATTGATGGTTGTAAAAGGGCGATGGTTTGAGGACTGCCGACACATTGATGATCCAGAATAGATCCGGTCTGAAAGTGATTGTCTGATCCATTACCCTTTATGAAGGAGGAGAGTGGAGATGAGAAGCACTCCTCAATAGCAAAAATCATCATCTATTTGCTGGCAGTATTTGGAGAGATCTATTTACCGTTGTGCCGGAGGAGCATGGATGAGATCAAAAATCATCGTTTGTTGATTTAGGATAAAAACACAGTAGCCAGAGAGCAGTGAACAAGAACCATAAGTAGAAATAAAAGATCAAAAGTGGGATAGATGTTGGAATTTCTTAACATTTCAAAAGAAATTGGTTGGGTTTTTCTGATTTGAATTAAGACAACTGCACGCTTAAAGACGTATTCATTACTTTCATGAAGTACAAGGATAGAGAAGAGAAAACCATTTGGGATAAAAAAAAAACTTAAAAAAAAACCCCATCATTAATTGTTTCTTGGGGGAAAAAAAGAACAGTGTCCATAGTGGCCCAAAACATTTTCTGGAAGCAAACTTGTAGAGGACGAAGAGAAGATTAAACATATTATATCAATATGACAAAAACAAATCTGATCTGGCATCTTTACAAATGACAATAGATTAATTTTGTCTTTCAGCCAGACACATCTCAACATTTACAACATTTAGAATGGAGGTGAAAACACAATGATGTATAAAATCCCAGCACTAATAATAAATATTAAAATGCTTTCTCATGAAACAAATATATTAATATATTGGCTATTTGAGAGAATGTTAATTTTTTTATTTTGTTGAATGACTGATTGCTGATACATAAAATGTAAACAAAATTATCTTCAGTCTAATAAATTGATATTTTTAGATGATTGGGTGGCAAACATATTTGGGTACTTTTGACAGAGCAAGATTATGAGACCAACACAAGAGAGCTTTGTTGGCTCAATTAGAGATAATCACAGTCTTGTAAGGATTACAGATGAAAACGTATCTGCAAAAAGTCAGAACATTTTTACCAGTTTTAAAAAACTTGCTTGATGTAAATGCATTTTTGACATTTTATAACACAGTTTTCACATGGCTATGAAAGTTTTTTTTTTCTGTCACCCTACGTCAATTTATGTCCCCACACAAAGACGTAGCTCATGATACAAGGTTTGTGCAGGACAGTGAAGTAATCTCAAGTGGCATCAAAGAGCTTTGCTTGCTCAAATCCCACTGATTAGTATCAGCAGTCATTAATTATGAGCGTCAGACTGGGTGATGTTCTCAGATGAAGCAGAACATGTTTGGCTGTGCAGCTCAACCCTCTAATGATGCTGGTAAACAGAAAGATAATTGTCCTTTAAGATGACTGGGGAAGTCATTCTAAAGCAATGTCACAAGAAGACTGTGAGACTGCAGTGCAATCACTGAACACAGAAACACAGGCATGTACTGCATGTGTTTGCATGTGTTTACATATTCATATGTACAGAATATAACAATGCAGACAGATCTGCTGTCCATGTTGTGATACACACACACATCTGCACGGCCATAGACATACAGTCTTACCTGTAAAGTCGGTGTTGCTAGGGAGGGTGTCACTGGGAAACTGGTAGTAACTATTTCCTGGGAATCTGGTTCCTCGGACAACTGGACCTTGTGGGTCAGAGAAAGAGACGTCTGTCCTCTCCACCTGGAAAACATATAACATAGTATAAACATCAATAATAATATCTAGTATTTAGTACATCAACAATACTCAAAGGTGTATTTAAGGGTATACAAATTGCTAGTTAGAATGGTTAGTTAAACCCGGCCATAAAATAGTTATGATTGGTACATCATCGCAAGCTGAAATTTTATGCAAATAACACTAATTACTTAATTTCTCTTCAGCTGAATATATTCAGAATCCCAATGCTATATTCTCAAAGTCCAGGTCAAAATAAGCCACACAAACAGTTTACAGAACAGTTTAAAGGCATGTTAGCAGCACCAAGAGGCTTTGCGTTGAGTAAATGGTAACACCAGCAGGCTGATGTTAAGCAGGTATATTATAACAAATGTGCTAATTAGCTATAAATGTAAAACGTACAGTCAAGTCCAAATTCATGTAATTATTCAGGAGGTATTCAGTCATAAACAAATAATTGGACAAACTGGAAATCCAATGTGACAATGATCCTGAATGAAAAGTCAGGGCATCACCAGAGAGGTTAAGGTTAATTCTGAGGGCCCTTGAATGTGTGCTTTATATTTCATTGCAATTTATCCCACAGATTATGAAACATTTAACTAAATACCACAAATGTCAAACTTATGGTGGTGCTAGAGCAAAAGTCAAATGATTACCAAAGTCACTGGACGCATTCTTGGTAAAAACCATGAATGTCTGCACCAAATCTGTGTCAATGCAAACAGCAGCAGTTGTGATATTTTGAATGGTACAATTAAAACTTTGACAGGCTATTAGCATTTGAAGAAAAGTTGGGGAATTGCCAGCCTCTGGGAACCACAAACGTCAGGAATAATAATACATTTTATTTATATAGCTCTTCTCAAGATACTCAAATAAGTTTTACAGGTTAAAATGATCAAAACAACACAATAAAAGTATAAATCACAAAACATTCTTTAGTACAACATTTAATCTCAATCCATGTAATAGTTATGATATTTTAGCCTAGACTAAAGCAGTGGAATAATCGTCATCACCATACCAGTGACATGGCTGAAAACAGTACTAGTAGATTGCATTCCTATACATTAGCAAAAAATACACAGAAAGGGAATTAGAAAAAAAGAATACTGCAAATCGGTGTAAACTGTGTGTAAGCCAATACTCTTACCTGATATAGTGGGTGTGGTCCATTAAGTTGGGCTGGAGGGTCCCAGTTTATCTGAATGGTGGTTTCATTTACTGGACGTAATTGAGGTGAATACAGTCCTGTTGGCACTGAAAAGAGAAAGGTAAGTTATTCAAAAATATTTAAATGTTGTAGATGTAATTGTGAATAAATAGACTTTGTGTTTTGCTTTTTTTCAGTGGAGACATATCTTTGGCTTTTTTCTGTATACAGACTAGTATGTCCAGACTGGACAAAAGTCCCATTTTCATTTAATAGAGGATCAATTTAATTTCCTTCTTTCACTTTAGATGTTAAATTAAATGTCCCTTTGAAACATACTGGAAGGTACTGGAGCTGCGCTTTCAACGTATATCATAAATAAATCACCCAGAGACTGGCTGATATGGGGAGAGAAGATATATAAGAATGGAGGGAGACACATAAGTGATGGACGGGTGTAAAGATGGGAAAGATGTGTGTGCATTAAGTGTCATTCTATCGTTGTGTGTGTGTGTGTGTGTGTGTGTGTGTGTGTGTGTTTCAGTAATTGTCTAAATGGTCTGTGTGAGGAGTAAATTAGCTCTTAGTGACACACATGCGGACCATCTTTAGTGTGAGTTGTAATAGAGCTCTTAAAAGGGAAGTGGACAGCTTGTCTCAGGCGCCTCATCTTGCCACATCAAACCATAAATTACTGCCAATCGATAGCTTACCAGTCTATTGATATTGAGCTATGGTGACATTCAGAACACTGACTGTGCCACACACACATACATACATGTGTTAACATGCACTTTGATTTAAATAGTGGTGTACTGCTTTGTATGCGTGTTATGCTAGAAAACAATGTATACTTTTTGGTATCGTGGGCAGATAGTTAGAAAGCGGGAAAGAAAATAAAAATGCTAAATGTGACTGATTTAAAATTAAAGGAGAAGTAGGTTTGAAATTTAATTTCTAAACTGGAAAGTAGTCAGCATGAACAAGTAAGCCTTGCAGTATCTCTACATGAGACAACACAAGTCTCACTGCATGATTCTGTGTGAAAACCAGTGTCAAAATGGACCATGCTCTGCTGGTTTTGGGGTTTGATCAAACTGGACTAACCTCACTGAACTGGGTGACATCCAACTGTGAGATTGCAATGTTACTGAGGGTGTGATCTCTAATTCACTTACTCTGTCAGACCTATTGTTACCCGTGATGGGACTGGACATCAGCTGACGTCTAGGTAGTGGTTGTTCTTTACTACACAAATAAATATTAGATTGGACTGGTCTAAAAATACAGGGAGACAGACTTTATCCTCTCTTTGCAGATTACTCCAATTCCTATTTCATAATGATGATGTCAATGAAAATGTTGTAACTAAGTATAAACATTCACTAATTTGATTATGTTTTAATTTTTTTCATTGTCACAACTGTAATGTGTAGTGTAAAGTAATTATACTATTTTAATCTGAAATAATTCATTTGGGGGTGGCACAGTGGTGCAGTGATTGGCACTGTCACCTCACAGCAAGAAGGTTCTGAGTTCGAATCTCGGCCAGGGTTCTGTGTGGAGTTTGTAGGTTTTCCCTGTGCCTGTGTGGGAAACCAGGTCAAAGTGCAGCATCCAGATGGAAAACAGTGGGCCCATACTAGAGTGCACACAAGAATGGGATGGATTTGAGGTCACAGAGACCTTTGATCTTGAAAATCAAAGTATTTCAGCTGTGTGTCCAAGTGAACTTTTGTGCCAAATTTGAAGCAATTCCGTCAAGGCATTCCTGAGATATCATGTTTACGATAATGGGACGGACAAATGAACCCAAATACATAATGTTTTTGGCACAGATGTTACTATCACATAGGCATAAGTAGAACTAAATAATCATAAAATTAATGGGAGAGAAAGAAAGAAAAAAAAAAGACAAGATTGCACAAAATGGCACACGTTCAAATAAACAACTACACAAAGTAGTTAAGAAAATGCATAAAAATGCAGACAGACAAAAATCTTTAAGGACTTTGAATTGTGCAGTTCTTAAGTCTAAGGTATGAGATGGCAGAGCATCCCACATGATCCACATGTATGTAAAGTCATAAAATATTGTGAGTTGAATAATTGTGGAACTGATGACTGTTGGCATACAATAAATGGCAATTAAGGGGAAGGGCCCTGCTTGAAGAACTGTATATAATAAAACAATCTGTCGCTGGTTGACCTGATAAACACTGAGCAGTCCTGGCTAAGGACTCAGTGGTCGAGATGGATGAATTCTATGTACACAGTTAAATATTCTTAGTGTTCATTTCTGAAAGCAAAAGATTGAAACCGGTTTAACGGGATGAGTATTCACCCGGGGTTAGTAACAGCAATTATACAGATAAATGTTTTTGTCAAAATCAAAAACTCCTCCTTATGACAAAATAATAAAACACAAGTGTAATATTATGAAACATGTCTGGTGCATTATGGTGTGCTATATTAATTACATTACAGTGTGTTACAAACCATTTTGTAATTGTTTGTGTGGCTACATATATGCTAAATAGGGAAAGTAAAGTGCTACCTTTTTTGGGGTGTCTTAATAAATTGCTGACCTCAAACTCTTGAAAATCTTTTGAATCTAGCCATTTATAAAAAAGACTTTGCAGTAAACACATAAAAGAGAAAGGTTCACAGAACAACTTTTGACTTATCTAGGGCAAAAATATGAAAATATTAATTCATGAGGAAAAATTTTAATTGGGCAGGATTGCAATGTACAGTAACAGACAGTGAAACACTTGCCTCTTTATTCAGTGTGCAATGACAGAGATGTCCGTCTTTCATTAACTTACTTTCCTTGTTCAATTAATCAGTTACCAAATTGTTGGGGATAAGATTTACTGTCATTAATTATTGTTAGCTATAGTGCCCTGCATGTACTGGGCAGAAGTCACCCTGGATAGGTCAGAAGTCTGGAACACAATAAAGATTACACAACAATCAGTCTTCTACTGACCACACTCCCAAATCAAGGAGAAACATCACAAACTTGATAGATTTCATTGGCCAGAAGGGTTTGAGTGTGTTTTTATGTTTGTGTTACATAAGATGGCTTTCCTCCTTCGTGACTGCTGTGATTGTAATACACCATCATGTATTCTTTGCATGTCATGTTTTCATTTATTGTATCTGCTTGTTAATTCACTGAGATGTACTTAACACTATGACACATTCAGTTTGACGAAACCCACTTGCCTTATCATGAGTATGCTCAAACACTCACCGCACACACACACAAGGTTAACAGTCCACCAGAAAGGTTAATTTTAGCTGCCGACATGGTAATGAAGCAGCTAAATCATGGGCCAGCTCCCAGGAGCAATTGTGCATGCATGTGTGTGTGTGTGTGTGTTTCCTGTTTTTACAGCGACTGACATGTCTTAACAGGCTCTTAGCGTACAGTTACACCACGCACATAAGTACACCACTTATTGACATGGCGATCCCTTGCCATGCATATTTCTCTTCTCAAGAAGGGCCTCAGGCCAATTATGCATAAATCAATAAAGTTCCTGTTCTGTTGAGTGGTGTTACAGTGTTAGTGTGTATGTGTGTATGTCTCGCTGTGTGTATGTCTTGTAGA
The DNA here is from genome assembly GCF_022577435.1 of Embiotoca jacksoni. Lineage (NCBI taxonomy): Eukaryota > Metazoa > Chordata > Actinopteri > Embiotocidae > Embiotoca > Embiotoca jacksoni. The sequence goes on along the minus strand of NW_027185414.1, from coordinate 10,453,466 downwards.
ACAAGCCTTTATGGATGTAGGATACATAAAACATCACCATCAGCCCCTGATTAGCCACTCACTTTACGTCGTGATCGATAACTTTGTGGGAAGACACACACATTGAAACAGTTGCAGATGCATCAACACACATGCACCGAGACCTCTTTCCTTGTGTTGTTGCGTCTCTCAGTGTGTGCGCTAATGTTTAGTCATGTGCTTTGGTGTAACTCCAGTGGTTTCACAGATGCTGTCTGCTCACTTACAGCAGATGGTAGCTGGCTCTAATGGCCCAGCCTTATGTGTGGTAGATTTATCAGTGCATCTGTACTGCGCTTAAGTACACCTTCCGAGGAGTACCACTTAAGGTGAGGCCCATCTCCTCCAGAGTTTTGTTCAGGAGATCTCACAATGTTCTTCTCATTTATATAAAATACTTTTGACAGATATTCGGACAAATCATTCAGGAAGTTTACTATCAAAGGGTGCCACAAATAGGAACTACACAGGGATTCTTATTAAAAATGGGGGGCTGAAGGGGCATCTTTTTGTTAGGAGGAGAACATTTAGGGATTACATGTACACATACTGTTACAGACAGTTAATTTGATTATGTTAAAAGCATAAAAGGTCAGTGATTGTGTAATAAAAATTAATTTGTACTTTTTACTTTATTACTACAACTGTGTAAACAAAAAATGTTTGGATGTCTCTGCAGGGTAAAATGAATATGCTGTATTTTGTGATATATTTGGCTCAGCAGAAAGGCAGTGGATTGATTTGGGTTTACCAGGCTGTCAAAGCATTTGATCCGATAGTGTTTAAAGAAATTAGAAATGAAAATAAATGAAATTCAGACTACTCAAATGGAAATAAACAAAAAACTGCTTTTTATATGGTTGTTAGTGGTCCAAAACTTACATAACTGTAGACAATTGAGTAAAGAATGCAAATAACCACATATATGGATACATAGATGTTCCAAAAACAAAATCAAATTAAAGGCAGCAGGTCATTAGAAATTTCTTTGATTTTATAATTACAGCTCCCTGCTGTTGATAGGCTACAGTTTCTTTATAAGGGTACAGGATTTTTTTTTTAAAGGTCTTATATTTTACACTTTTCCAGTGTTTTATTTGTAGTGTTTATATCATAAAAATATTTTTTTTAATACGTAGACCTGCCTTACAATCAAAAAAGAAATGAAAAACTGAATTTATATAATATGGGTCCTGTAAGACAACACTAGTAGGGTGTACATCTGCCCAATCCCTTCTTAGATTATGCTCTGAAGATGACTATTGAATATTATCCATAAATTGTCAAGATTATGGCTAAACTGAAAGAGAAAAAGTGATATGAGATGTGCTACAGCAGAAGCTCAACACCCAGCGGAGGAGCACATGCTATGCAAATTGTTTTGAGATTAAGAAAAAAAAAAAATCTGCCAAACGGCATATGCCATTATCATTTCTTATGGTTGAAACAAGGGACATCTTTGGCGTTGGATGAAATGAAATGGTGGCAACAGATGTGGCTGTTAAAAATACATTCAAAAAGTCAACTGGGTACAATAAGCCATATTGAATTGTACAGTATTACAGTCAAGAGAAGTCTTTGGAATCACTTGAAATAAACATTGTCGCTGTGTCAACAGATGTAGCCATTAAAAATACATTTAAAAAGTCCACCGATTACAATATGAAGTATCATTCATCACAATCAACACAAAGAATGACTTTTGGAGAATTGTATGAAATGAAAATATTCACTATGTCAACAGATGTAGCTGTCTAGAGTACGTTCAAAAGCTGAAATCCTTGAGCAAGTATTTATAGATAAAAGGTTTCATTTTTTTCACAGCCACTCACCGTACCCACTGTCTATTCAACTAAAGAGATAAACAAAACGGAAAACAACATAACATGAGCAGCAAGCGTAGAGACCATGAATGAACAGATGGAAAAGTGTATTGGAGGGTCAAGAGCACATGTGAGTGCAATATGTATATTGAAGAGTGATTCATGTCCCTCTGCTGCCATGTGTTATTTGTGTTTAAGTGAAAGAGCCAAGCATAGAGAAAAGTAAAGGATGGACTGAGTGAAAAAGTGAAAACGCAAAAGACACATTATGACATTAAATACCAAAAAATTGGTGTGTCTGTCTGTCTGTGTGTGTGTGTGTGTGTGTGTGTGTGTGTGTGTGTGTGTGTGTGTGTGTGTGTGTGTGTTGATCCTGCACTGATCAATTAGTGTTCATCTCAGTCCCAGAGATTTGTGCTTGACTTATTAAACACAGCTAATTCATCCTCCTTCCATAATGGCTATAAATCTACAGAGGAGAGAGAGGGAGCGAGAGAGAGAGAGAAACATTGTGTGTGTGTTTCCTTAAGTCTGTGTGTGTTTGATTCATTGGCAGCGGGAAGAGTGTGCTACGCCACATTTTTCTCCTTGTAATTAACAGTAAATTGTTTTTACTGCCGTGCACCATGAATATCCCCTCTGGTTAACATGACCAATGCTGTCGCCACTCAAGTACTCGGTGACTGACTGTGTGGCTCTGGATGTGTGTGTGTGTGTGTGTGTGTGTGTGTGTGTGTGTGTGTGTGTGTGTGTGTGTGTGTGTGTGTGTGTGTGCGTGTGTGTGTGTGTGTGTGTGCGTGTGCGTGTGCATATGTCAGAGGCTTGTGTTGCAGTCGTTATGAAGAGAACACCACACTTAAGTCAGTAACAGACACAACATGTACCAGAACTGCTATCATCCTTTAAACACACAATATTTTGGGCCTATCAGCATTTCATTTAGTGTGATTCAATGAGTACGTTTGTTAGTGTTTGCATTAATGTGTGTTTGTGTGCAGATGTTTTGGTTCTACCTGCTGGTAAGGTCCGTCCTGTGCTTGGCAGACTGGTGATGCAGCCTGTTTTTGTGCAGACTGTGGCAGTGAAGTTGTACACATGGTAAGGCTTCAATCCTTTCACTATATAAGCAGGCTGTGACGATGGTCCCACCCTGTGCAAGACCTGAGAAACAGAAAGAGAGAATTAAAACTTCGATGAGAGAGATAAACAGAAGAGAGCAAGAGCGGGGGAACAGAGCCACATACACAATTCAATCATGGCGAAACATCAAAAGTAAGATGAGCTAATCCAACAACATTTATACGTCTAAGTAACTTTTCACCCAACTAAAGGCTGTATGTAAGCTTAAAGGTTTTTTAGTTAACTTGTTCATTTGGTCAAATTGCATTTGTCTGTGCGTGCTTACCTGACCAACAACCGGAGGAGCGTAGGGATTGTTGGTCTGTTCAGTGAGCAAGTTGACCCGATATTCTGTGACTTTTCCTCGAGCAATAACACCTTCACCCTCGACAGAGCTCCACGTAACTTTGAGACTGGTGGATGATAGTGCAGACACGTCCGGAGGAGCCATAAACTCTGGGACTGCAACATGGGCACAAACAGAGACCCATGAAAATGTACACGCACCATTTTTAACTATTAATTACAAATGAACAAACGATGAACTAATCACCAACAAATCCTCTATGCATATTTGTAAATAACAATTTGTTTAAATACAAAGGTGGATCAGAAAGTTCTGAGACTGCTCCTGTTTCGCACGAATGGTGCACAGCAATTGAATTTCTTGTCGACTACAGCATATGTATCTGTTCTGTAAAACACTGGTCGTGTTCACATTTGAGCAAAAAACATTTGAAACCATTGCATTGATTCAATGATCATCATTCGGTATCCACCTATGTAGATGGAGACATAATTTTAGTACAGCCAGTCAAGTCTCACAATAGGCAGCATCATTTCATCATCACATTGAACCAGACAGCAGCCTGATACATAACAGAAGAGCCTCTCAAACACAAACCACATTAGCTTTCCTACTATATCTTCTTCTTAACTAACTTAAGAAATTGTTCTGGATCTCTGCTTGTTGAATGAGCACTCAAACACACTCAACAGAGAAGAGTGGACTGCTTACGTCAATGTGCAGGCTAAACAGCTAATAAGTAAATAGCACATAAATTTCCCCTCAAACCTCAATTCAGTCAAGTTACTGTTAGATGCAGTTGTGACCCATTCTCTTCAATACCACTTTCTGTCTATTCATGACATGTAGCTAAGTACAGAGCAAGTTTGTTTACTTTATCAATCTGTCTGTATTTAAATTATTTTGGATATCACTGTGGAGCTTCATCGGTCACCATCCAAATAATATTCCAATTTCAAATTATCCTCCTGTCCTCCCGAGTCTGGATTCCCAAGATGATTTGCTAAGTTTAAAATAAAAGTACAAGACTTCACACTTGACATACTCTATATTGAGAAAGGCCTTTTGTCTCTTGTAAATCCAAACATCTAAAAAAAAGGTTTCACCATTATACATCTTAAATTAATGACATACTGTAGCTATAAAGATGAGGCTCACTGGGTTTGAATGTTTAAGAGACCTGGAATTCATGTAAAAATTCACAATGATCATTAAACCTGTTGTTGAAGAAAAATTCAATCTTTCCATCACTTGTATTGTATTCCCAAAGTTTTAAAGCTGAACTTTTGTAAAACATGCCTTGTCTTTGTCTAGCAGTGGTAACAGGGTAAGCTAGTTCAAACAGGTAGGCAATCTGAGGATAGGGCTCAAATCACTAAATGCAATCTGCCTATTCAGATTTTCCTCTATATTAATTTCAACTCTTGTACATCAGTAATAAAAAAAATAATAATAAAAAAAAGAGACTCTAAAAGGATGGATTTTTTTCTTAAATAATTTTGTATCTGCTGCAGTTTCTAAAATGCAAAGGACTGGACAACTGAACTTTACTTTTATCTCTTTGATTGCAACTTAAGACATTAAAAACGAGCCTTTTACAGTTAATTAAAAATAAAATAAAAATTTTGATATAAAGACACATTAAAAATCAATATTTAGTGGATGTTATGTGGACTTAATGGATTGAAGTGTTCCATAATTTTACGGTTGTGATAGCCACTATTACATGACAGATTAGAGAGAGGGATTCTTTATTCTACTGTTGATGGCATCTAACTGTGAAATATGCTGTGAAATGTGATTCATGGTAGACATAACTACAGTGAGATTCTTTCTCTCTAACACAGCACATATACGCACACCAACACAGACACACATTCCACATTTAAAATGGTGTTATCATATGCTTGTTATCCAGACACATAGCTTAGAGTGATGTTGGAGGCAATCGTTTAGTCCTAATGAGCCATATCATCTCTTTGAAATTCAAATACCTTAATGAGTTTCCCCTCCCCCACATGCAGTTCTTATTTCCTCCCGCGTTCCCCACTTCCTTTCTCTACAATCTGACAAATGCCTTTTGTTTTTGTTTTATTTTTTACTTATAAAATAGAATTCATTTTTATAACATCAGTAAGCAAAACAACTCTGGTGGACAGATTAGCCTTGATTTGATTTTGGTAATTTTTTTTTTCCACACAAACTTTCTGTTTAAGTTAACAAACTGCAACACTACATTTCAGTAATTTTGGTTTCAATTTTGATTCCCTTTTTATTTTTTTTTATTTTTAATCTAGCTTCTTTACTACTGAGGAGCAACCTTGGGTGACCACACTTTCATTATAGGAAGCAAAATTCAGGCAATAATTTATCTGATCAATATGGAAATCAGTTTTACAGATGAATACATCACAACCTAATTATATATCAATATTTTATGTACAAATTTCTAACTTCAACTGATCTCAGATCTGATTGTTTTCACTTTCTAAAAGCTTTCTGTGTATACAAATGTCCCAAAAAAATTATTTGTGATATTTTTTGTATTTATTTAAAGACTGTTAAATGTATGTGCACGGATCATCTGATACACACAAGTCAGGTCACATTTGTGTGTGGGTTTTTGAGACTCTTCACACTCTTCATTTTCAAACAGATCATAATTTAATGCTGCGTTTAAGTGCTCGTGGAAAACTTGGACATCTGGGCTTTTCGTGGATTCATGTGTACTTTCAAAATGTCGAAAGATGTCTTTTTTAAATAGACAGAAAAGCTCATTATCACTTAACTAGAACACATACGTTTACCAACCACAGGCTCCATACGGTAGCCTATAACTGTAAATATATGGTTTAAAAAAATCTACTGCCGGGTGGTGGACTTGTTACAAAATTACGAACCTCCCTCCATTGTACGTGCTGTGGTCCATCCCGATGTGACACTTCCTGCAATATTGGCGCTCACAACTCTCATCTGGTAGGTTGAAAATGCCTGCAGGCCTGCTACAATGGTACTGCTCTCAGGGGGTGATACAGTGCTATTGTTGGTTAGCATTACTTCAGGGGACACACTTGGATCCAGCCAACCAGAGCTGAAGAACACTCTCTTGTCAACGGCAAGGCTTGAAAGGTTCTGCGAATCCATTGGTCCACGCAGAAACACCTCATACCTTGTGATGACACCTGTACAAGAAGAAAAAAAAAAAGTTAAATCTAAGTCGTCTGCTAGAGACTAGGTCTACAACATAAACTTTTCACCAAATACTCATTTCTGAAATAAAATTAGGGGAGCAACAATTGCAGCTAAGAGGATTGTAACGGACACACTGTGACACAGTTTCATTTCTACCCAAGAACAACACTTGAACTAATGAGTCAATGCCAATAACTCTACTTAATACTCATCCTGATTGCTAACTGAATGCTTAAGTACTTACATTTTTTTCCAACACAGTAATGTCGTTTTGTGTAAATAATGAGAAAGTCCTGACCAGTGTTTGGCCCAATAGCAGCAAACACACTGATAATGACTAAGGCCTGGCTAGTGCCGTGTTGCTTTCTGATGGGAACACGGCTATTGTCCTATTCTCACATGCTCTATTCCACTTGTTAATATAAGAGAGCTGGGTTAGAATGAGGACAGATCCTCAGTGGTATGAATAAGTGTCCAAATGTTGTTATAAGTATAAATACGAAATAAAATAAAAATAATATAGAGGTCTAACGTGGAACCTTTGTTGAGAGGTCCTGTATACCCTTGCATAACACTGCTCTTTCTCAGTATTGTGTCAGTATTTATTCCTAAAAGTAGTTCATTTTTCACGTCTCACTTCTCCCTTTTAATAGAAATATAGTGCAAATAGAGTAGATTCTACAGCCGTAACATTAGTTGGTAACACTTTACTTGAAGGGGTTTGCATAGACTGACATGACACCTGTCACGAACTTGAGGGAGTCATTATGAATGTTAATGATTGGGGTCATTAACAGTCATTTGGTCAATTATGTCACTTTAAATGCAAAATTGACATTGTTAGAGATGTCTTTGTTATGACAACTTGACATAAACCAAGAAAACATAACCAAAAGAATGCTTTAAAAGATTATGAAACAGAGAAATGTACGAAACTGGGTTTATGACACTGCGAGGGGAAACAGATTAACAGACAGAGAAAAAAAGCAAAAGCTGCAAACAGAGAGAGACCCAGGTTACATGGCTTTGTATGACACTGAGCCTTAGAGCCATTGCAAAGCTCTCTGGATTTACCAAAGGCAGTTCCAGTTCAGCGTGTATTTCTGTGTGTGTGTATTCGTGTCAGATGATTCTCATACTTGTTGAATGACACAAGCCCAAAGCCATTCTACTGGGCTAGTGTTTCATGTTAGTTACAAAATGTGTGTGTGATTATTCTACTATGATATTAATTCTGACATTGTCATGAATAATTAGAATATTTGTTCTGTCACTTCACGTAAACATTGTGTATTTTTAATTGCCCAGATGTGTGTACAACTTGTGTTCGTGCATGTTTTTCTGAGTGAAGTACCACATGTTATAGGAGCTGTACAGTATGTGTGTGGATGTTTAGGTTTGTACCGTTTGGCTGCTTGGGGTGCTCCCAGGAAGCATGCAGCGTGTGGGGTCCTGTAGCAGTGACTCTGGGAGGGGGCTGGTTTTGTGGGGTGGCAGAGGCTGTCAGAAGGGACAGCGGTGGGCTCGAAGTGCACCCCCCAGAGGAGCACGCCTTTAGACAAGTTTAAAAAACTGTAATTTTCATTTTTAAAGCAGTGCATGTCGAAAATATAATTTAAAAACTGTGGTTCAAGCATACTTCCCATATTCTTTTACAGATACAGTGGCTTCACTTGTATATCTTTAAACTGGGAATGAAAATAATCACTTGTGTTAAAAACCCTGGCTGTTTGCCACACTTACCTCCAGTATTACAGTGTATTGGGTGAAGGACTTTAGGCCGCTTGCCACAGCCTCTGTAGATAAACCTGTGTAGAGAATACTGGGCTGTGCTCCACTAGAGTACTCTGTGGAGGATAACACAAACCTTTGGGAGACAAAAAAAAATGTAATAATCAATTGCTCTTTTCTTAATTTTTCCAATGCCATAATCATTTCACTAAATCACATGGTTTTGTAATGGGGTTCAGTTAACAGTTAGTTCTGGGAAGTCACAGGGGCCTATGGGATAAATTAAATAATATGTAAACTGTAAAGTTACTGGTTCAAATTGAAGACAATTCAAAGCTCTGGAGCCAGGCTATTGCTGCACATCATCACCCTATCGCTCAACCCACATTTCCTTTCTGCCTCTAAATCATACACTATCAATCAAAAGCAAAAATGCCCCAGAAATAATATTTAAACAACACTATGCCAAAATCCAGCACGTTTCAAATTAAAAGCCATGCATAAAACCCTGCCATTTAATGTATGACTTTTTATTTAAAACGAGGGTTTTTAAGTTGTAACAGATACAGGAAGTCACAGCATTCAGACAACCAATGGTGTAACTCTGTCAGTCACTCCCTCAGTGAGATATTTGTGTTTACAGGGCTGGCTCTGTTGTTGTGGTCCAGCCAAATATGTATAAATAAAAACTAGTGCTCTTTTATTGCACCCATCCTGTTTCAGACTTCAACACCAGCTGAACTCACCAACAAACGTGCATACTGTGCATCCTTACATTAAATATTCTTACTCCACCCTGTTCTATCCATAATTGTATCAATAAGTTGCTCTCTAGATCAACTGTTCTCATTCTCTCCCTCAATTTGTCTCATTATTATATCATCCACTGCAAATTCACTTCACTGTTTCTCCAAGAAAGGCTATAAATGATATATATTGATCATTACAATGTATTAGGAAGTCAGCTTCATTCAGAACCACAACATCAACTAGGTAGAGCAGCTGAAATTGCCATTTTGAAGACCCATGAGTCTCAGTTTGTCTAATTGAATTTGCAGTCTAACTCTTCCCCTTTGATGACTGCCTTTGCTTTCCCTTGTCTTCTGCCTCCAAATCCTAAACCACAACCTCTCTTTTCCCTCCTTCCTTACCTTTCCACTGGGCCTGTATCATTTCGCGGTGTCCTCCAGTTAAAGCTAGCACTGGTTGGACCCGGTCGTCCCACAAGGTTTAAATGGAGTTGGTCTGCTTCAGGTGGTGCTCCTAAAGTTTGGTATGAGGCTGATGCACTTATTGTTGATCCAGCTATGTTAGCTGTTATAAGCCAATAAGAGTAGTTTGTAAAGGGAAACAAACCAATGTCTTCAAATGATTCAGGGCCTTGAAAAAAGGGAAAGAGGAGGAAAATGTTAGAAATGATTTAAAATTGGTAGAAGACACAATCAAACAAGTACAATGTTTTTGTCGCATGTATAAAAAATATCAAGATGGAAATGATGAAGTTGTGTGACATGCTGTGTGGATACATACTGAAAGGGTAGTGACTTTGGATGGTATGTACTGACAGTCCATCCCTGATGAGCGTGTAGTTAAGTCTGTTTGAGTTTGGAGAGTCAGGAGGATGCCAAGAGAGATGAATTGAAGAGTAACTGAGAGCCAAACCTACTGGTGCGGGCTGCTGGGAGGGTGCTGCAAAAAGACAAAAAGCATCAACTAGAAAAAGCTAAACAGTTATAGATGCTGACATTAAACAGGCAGAGAGAAAAAAAAACTGATGATCAATAAATAACCTTGATTACTTTAATTTTCACGTCACAACATTGAAGAATAATTGCTGACAAAGTAAATGTGTATGTGTATGTGTGTGTGTGTGTGTGTGTGTGTGTGTGTGTGTGTGTGTGTGTGTGTGTGTTTATTAACAGACCTTTACTGCAGCCAAAGTGGTTCTCAGGATCAAAGTGACTTGCGTCAGGATGACATGAATCACAGTTGTCTCCAGTTACCAGCAGCTTACACACACACACCCCTGTGTCTGGATGGCACGAACCATTGACACTGCCCACTGGGTCGCATGCACAAAGACGACATCTGCTCATCAAACAGAAAAAAAAAAGATCATGAATACATTTTGTACATTTCACAATTTTCATTCATTAATACATTGAGAGCTGGTTGAAAATAACCTTAAAACAAATGAAAACTAGAACCACTGCCTCGCAGTGTATGCCTCCACCAACCAGTGAAGTTGCAGTTAGCATCCATGTCCATCCAGACAGATAAGATATGTAGTGAAGTCTTTGATGGAATTCAACAAAAAGTTATGAAGTGTATTTTTCAGGGATATACAAATAAGACTGACTTGACTTTCTTAAGTCTCATGTCTATAGTTCTGCTGTACATATTACATGTTTTAGTATTCGTGTGTAAATACATTGAGGGAAACAAAACAGCCAAATTCTTTGTAAGTGTTCATGTTTGGTCAATAAAGCTGATTCTGATAGAACGCAATGTTGGAGCCATGACAGTAGATAATGCTTCAAATATGTATGTTGCTGCAAAGAAGCTACAACTTCTAAACACAGGGATGTTTCACACACATCTTCAAGCTGACAGCTTCGAAGATATATACGATAAGCACAGTTTGAGGATGGATACCCAAGATTAGAGTCATAAATTCAGTGTCAGACCAATTGTAAAATACGGTCACAATCTCCCCTTCTGTTCCTGAATTATGCAGTTGAATAATGGACAGAAAGGTGTTTTTGTTTATGATGTCACAGCAAAGTTGACTTTTGACCGTGTAGAAACAAAATGGCATCACTTCATTTTATTCTATTAGACATTTGAGTGACATTTTGTCATCACTAGTGTATGAATTCTGAAGTTATGGCCACAAACAGCATTTTGTCAGGTCACAGTATTGTCTTTTCACCATCAAAACCTGCCGCTGAGTTCAATGTTCAATGTTGTGCCAAATTTAAAGAAATTCCCTCCCTGAAATAATTGCTCTATATCCGTCTGCATGTAAATACTGCCGACTTATGAAACTATACCAATGGTTATCTGTATAGCTAATAATTAAAAAAAAGGAACTGCAGACTTTCTGTGACGTTTGTTGGGTTTTAGAGACTAATAACAACAAAAATGTCTGTAGTTAATAAGTTTAATAGAAGTAAAGCAGTCATTCTGCTTTTGTATAGTTGTGGTGGGTGGTAGACTAAACATAAAGAAACATTATCATTAATTGTGTCTGCATTGGTGTGCAAATGTTCAAAGATAATTTGCAACTGGGTCTAACTGTGTGTTTGAAGGTGTTGGGTCTTCTCCTTAACACTGTGAGGGAGACCCTCACGACAGTCTATCCCACCCACCACCCTCTAGCTGTGAAACTAACTTCACAGAAACTGTGTTTCCCCCTCAGACTTGTCAAAGTGCGTGTGTGTGCGTGTGACTGCATGTGTGTGTCTGACACTGCATGTGTCTGGGTCACCAGTGTGGTGCTACCCTCACAGGGGCTGGGCAATGGGTGATCATCCGGCCAGCCTTCTCACACCTCTACACACACACACACACACACACACACACACACACACACACACACACACACACACACACACACACACACACACACACACACGGTCACATGTGCAACGCAGTCAGCTTGTTGGAAGATGTTTGGCACACACTCACATACACACTGTACTGGCAGAGTGACACTGCATAAAGCATGTTATTGTCACAAACACACCCACACATGCGCACACACAGAAATTATCTGCGTGTGTTTCAACTCTACCATATAGTGTACGCACAAGCTCTGCCTCTCTCTCACACACCACTACACCTTCTTTATTGCTGTGTGAAAAGCCACAGCCTTATAACGAGCCGCAAATTTGTCCTGTCAACTGGTGCTCACACATACACACATACACAAAATGCCATAGTGACTCGACCTTCACTCCATTCCCAAGGAGAAAGAAAACACCAACATCACACCCAGTCTTTCTGGTTTTAATCAGCCTTAAAGTACAGTATGTGTGTGTAGACAGAGAGAAAATGAGAATTTGGGAGTATTTAATTATATCATGCTAATGACATCATAGACAATACCAAACAAACATTTAAGAAGATTTAAACAGTGCATAATCAGGTGTATGTAAATGAAAATAAAATTCTAACAATATGATGATAAGTCATATTGAAATGATTTTCAAACATGTTTATGCCCCAATAACATAAGTTATTATTAGAAAGTACATATGATACATATGTAATCCAATATGATACAATTATGTGTATAATATAAGTGAATGTGTGTACATGCAAATATTTCACCACTTCAGGCAGAATTACAGTCATATTTATTGAGACACAAGATTACATCTCAGCCAACTGCTCACAGATCAATTGATGTGTGTGTGTGTGTGTGTGTGTGTGTGTGTGTGTGTGTGTGTGTGTGTGTGTGTGTGTGTGTGTGTGTGTGTGTGTGTGCGCGTATGTGTGTGTGTGCGTATGTGTGTGTGTGTGTGTGTGCGTATGTGTGTGTGTGTGCGTGCGTGTGTGTGTGTGCGTGTGCCTGTGTGAGCGTGTAAAGTAATTTGTAAAAGGCCTATTGATTGAAGGGGGAGGCCAAATTACTTGATGATATTTAGATGAAGAAATCCTTATTGTAGAGTGACTCTGGGCACAAGAAAATCATTCACCAGTAATAACCTAAGACTTCATTTGTCATTTATTTTCCGTGCAAAAAGGGAACGGAAGACAGAAAAAGAGAGATACAAACCTGCTGCACTGATATGAGTGATAGGTCTGACATTAGTTTTGTTAATCCATGCTTTTACAAAATCTGTGCCTCTGAGCCTCTTTTCCCATTTCTATTTTTTTATTTTCCTGACACTGTTACTATCTTCCCTTATGTCCTTGTGCAGTAAACTCTTTATTACTGTTGTGTTTTCTCCCACCATCATTCCATCACTCTCCACCGTGAGGAGATCTCAACCACAGCCTGATCTCATCTTAATGTCTTAACACTGGAGAATACAGCAATCAGCCAAGGTCACACACACACACACACACACACACACACACACACACACACACACACACACACACACACACACACACACACCAAGAGTGGACAACTAGTCAAACAGTTTGTGGACCATCTATCTACTATGACACCCTGTTGAGAGGAACGTATGTGCGTGTGCACACAAGTATTGCACAGGGTGTAAAGTGTACAGTTACATTTGTGTATGCGTGTTTTAACTTGTGTGTATGTGAGACAGCCTGCAGGCAGAGACAAGGTAGAGACATGAGTGGTAAAGGTCAAAGCAGCTCTTAACTCATGCAAGTCATATGTCTGCCTACCAATCTGTAAACTGTCTTCACAGAGACTGCACCTGCTGGTGTGTGTGCTCATATGTACAGCTGCATGTGTGCATCAGTGTGTGTATGTGTCTGTACAGGTGGTGCAATTAATGGATACAAGCTTTACAAGATGTACAACTGATAGATAGAGTGTTTGTGTAATTAACTTGAGGCTTACCTGCCCACACCAGGGTTGAATCCAAAGAACATCTCGCGACACTGGTCACAGCGTCGCCCCCCCACTGATGGATGGGCACACACACACTGACCAGTCTGGCTCTCACATCCAGGCTGCAATGCTCCCATGGGATGGCAGTCACACTCCAAACACATACTGTGGTCTGGAGAGAGGTAGAAGCCTGGACAGAGATAAATATTAGTTTTCTTTCTTCAGTGTTTATTTTCCTCTGTTGTATTGTATTGTATTCTTCTATGTTCTCGCTTTACTTTTTCTCTCAAAAGTCAAATCCACTGTTCTGTAATCAGACTGTGCTGTTATTGGTTGCATTACATTTAATGTCAAAACGTTTGTCTGGCTGCACCTAAAATAATAAATGAATCCCCATGCAGCCCACTGTTTGCATCCCGTAGAGTTTATGTACAATAATGCTCCAGTGAAAAAAGAAATAGCCCATGTAGTGAACTCAGATTACAGAGAAATGTTTTTTTTTTTTTTTAATCAACAAGTAAACAAGACGTCATGCATGTTGATGCATAAGCTAAACCATGTCAAAGTGTTCTTTATTTTAACAACTGACAACATCAAACAAATGTTGTTCAAGTTCAGAATAGCGAATGAGTGATCAATGTAGGATGCAGCCTGTTACAATTTTTAAGCAACCTTAAATGCCCCTACTAATAACTAATAGGAGGTTGCTGTTTGCTATTTATTTGTAATAAAATTTAACACAAAGCCAATAAATGTGTGTGAAGTTGCATAAAGCACACCTGGTTCCAAAGTATAAATCAATTCAGTTTACTTTTCTCAAGGCCTGCCAGCTAATAAACAAATTGGATATTCTATTAAGCCACTTGGGCAGAGGATACACGATGGCTGATGAGCTGGCAGGTGAGGATATTAAACTGGGCAGTTTGTCGGTGTGGAGCTCGGCAAATGCAACAAAATAGTGCAATTAATAAGCATAATCAGACATTGCAGGAAAATAGTACATCTACGTTACCACATGGCAGAAATGCATATTGGGTTTATTCGATTTTGGGGTATTTGTGAGATAATAACTATTATCTTTTTCTTCTTTTTTTTTTTTTTTTTTTTTCTTTTTTTTTTACAGCTTTTCATCAACACATTCATTCAGTTCTTGTGTTACAGTAAACCCAGCTATGATGCTGGTCTTTCATCACTGACACAACACAAAATCTTTTGCCTCTTATCTGTTACACAGATACAGACACAAATAAAGATAAGTGAGAAGACACAATCTTTCTCCACACTATGGAAACCTGCCATTAACAGGACGATCAATGTGTGGAGCTCTCACAGAAAGCACATATCAACACACACATTAATAAAAACTCAAGGCCTTGAGTATCATCTTTTGTTCTTCACCATTTGACTCGGAACCTTTAGGCGATATTGTAGCCACTATATTTATTTGTTCAATCACTCCCCAAATTTCTTGTTCATCCATTTATCATTCATTCTTTCATACATTTTTCTAACTCACCGGGTCGGCAGCTACTGCAGCCCTTTCCATAGCGGGTTGGGACACAAATGCACTTCCCTGTGGTGCTGTCACAGACTGACCCTGCTACTGTTCCTCTGGGGTCACAGACACATGGTACACAGCCATGGGACAAACCCGCTAACAGGACACAAAACAATATCAGAGTCAAAGAGATTTATACTTATTTTTTTTTTTCAAACAGTCACTGCTTATTCAACATCACACAAGTTTAACACGACTAATACAAAGTAGCTTGCATGAAATTCTCAAAGTGTATATAGTATGTCGGCTCCTAACATTTTTGAAAACCTTCAGCTATGTAAAAGATGTTGAACTCCACTATAAAATTTGAGCTAGTGTTGAATGTAATTTTGGTGTCAGTTGTGTGTTCTCTTACTCTGGGGATCTAAACTCCTGTTATAGTAGTTGTGGGCACAGTTGGTACACTGGGCTCCCTCCACCCCCTCCTTGCACGGGCATTGTCCGGTCCACATATCACATACACCATCTGGCACAGTTCCACTGATGTCACACACACATGGCAGACAGCCCAGGGAGTTTCGATGCTCCAGGGTGTGGTAACCATGGCGGCAAGTGTCACAGTGACGGCCCTCCACATGTTCCTTAAAATGAAATATGGAGGAAGAATAAGAGGGATGGAAAAGAGAGGAATGACAGATAAAACCCTAAAACAATGTGAAGACTGAGAAGAATAAACATTTCATGATAAAACTGAAACAACTATAAATATCAAGGAGACCCTGACCACTGACATGACACCAGGGATTGACAAAAATTGTCCGTCACTAGGAGTCCACACTGGGGATGTCATGAGACCAGAAAACTCTTCAAACCTATCTGAGCAGCTTGAAAACAGACATACGAATCTGTATGCAGAATTTAAGGTCAGAGTTTCAGTTTTCCACTTTATATTACAACATGTCGCCCACCAACGTTCACATCCTGAAATGTTACTGTTGCTAATAATGAACTGCGACCTCTGCTTATGTCATAACGATGTTCCTTCGACAACATTCATTCATTGCTTGGGGTAATGTAGCGATAGCTCACAACATTAGGAGCTAGCTATCGTACCAAAATTGCCTTTCTGCTCTATGCATGTACTTGTGTATAATACATTTTTATGTAAAGCTTCTATGCCGGTGCTTGATTAGAAATTGATACTTTGTGGAAGTGGCCTTCTGGTATTGTTGTTCAAGTATTGTTAGCTTTAAATACTTATAGACTACATTCCACTGTTTTCATGATCTTAAGTTTGTTTCCTTTTATCGCCACGTTATTACCAATAGTTTTTGAACAACAGTTGCAAATTCAAATGTTTGTAAAATATAAATAAGTCGTAATTTCCTGGGATGGAATCCGTGATAATACATTTTGTCTGATACTAATTATATCTGCAGTTCATTTAAAAGTACCAAGCAAGGCTAAGGATGGGGTCGTCTTTGCTTTGCCAAATGTGAGGTGGATTTCTGATTGTGTAAAATAGCTTTTATTGCAGTCAATGTTTTATATAATGTTGAAGGATAGTAAAAAAAAAAAAAAAAAAAAAAAAAAAAAATCAGAAAAAGGTTGTACATGCCTTACACACACACTGTCCTGTGTAGGGATCACAGTCTGTCCCAGGTACCGTCCCTTCATGTGAGCAGTTGCAGGGGGCGCAGGATCCCTCCAGTCCTAAACCATACAAGCCGCTACCGCATGAATCACATCGCTGGCCACCAACCCCGGGCTTACACTCACACTGCCCCCCCTCAGGCTCGCAGAATGGACTGAAGGACCCCGAAGGGTCGCAGTCACATGGGACGCAGCCGTCTGGGTGGGAGAGGTTCCAATAACCAAACTCACAGTGGTCACATGTAAGCCCTGGAAAGAAAGCAGGAACGAGAAAGAAAAATGTTATTTAGAGAATTGTGGAAGGGAGGGACCAGCTGAGGGAAACAGAAATTAGAAAGTGAACGGATGCTCGCTTGTTCAACAAATAGCATTTAGCCCCTTTCTGTTTGTAGAGCCGTGTGTGTGTGTGTGTGTGTGTGTGTGTGTGTGTGTGTGTGTGTGTGTGTGTGAGAGAGAGAGCGAGAGAGAGAGCAAGAGAAATGGTGGGTGAGTGTATAAAACTGCCATCATTAGGGCCGGGCCCTCTACATATGATGATGGATCACTCACCTAAGGCCAAACACTTAATTTTACGGAGCAAAAAAAATAAATAAATTAAGCAACTACAAGAAAAGAATGAAGAGAAAGAAAAAGAGGAGATGAAAGGATGGAAAAATTGGAAAGACGGACAGAAAAATTATATAGAATTATTATCTTGTGAAAAAACATGAGAAGGTGAGCTCAATTCTGGAGGAAACTTCAAGAAATTGGCTTTGAATAATGACTAGAGCAAGTATGAAAATGGTTTGGAATGAGTCATTATTAACAGTTTATTATCTTGTTTTTTACAGTGCCACAAAGCAGCTTCTTATTGAACAGTTACATGTGAACATTTAATTCACTAATAATAATCAAATATTATAATTCTCCCCAATATTTTCAATTGCAAAAAACAGCTATTTATACCAATTAACAGTTTTAATATAGTTACTGGTCTTTAGTATTTAATTTTTTTTTTTTTTAATCTTAAATTTAGATTTAAATATGTTTGGTCAGCATTGAATTTGGGAATTATGGCATATTATTTCTTAAATTCATTTGGTTCTGCTTGTAATTATGTACAATAATTATAAAAAGTAGCAAACACCAAGCACACACTGTAGGAGGTTTTATAGCGGCAACAGCAGGCTCGGCTAGTTAAACTATGATATGCAGTGAGTGCGTGCAGGTCTTATTTGAATATGCCATACGTATTCCGTGACAGGCAATCTGTCCCTAAATGGATGCCTGGGGGCAATGCAGTCACCACAGCCGTTTATGAGGGAGCGTGTGTTCATATGTGGGTGGGTGTGAATGTGTGTGTGTGCGCACACATACATTAATAAGAACATACCTGTACATCTGTGTTAGTGCACATGATTTTGTGTGTGTGTGCGTGTGTGAGTCTGTGTGTGTGTGTCCTACTCTGTGTGTGGCAGACACTTGGCATTTCCCTTGCTCTGCCCACTTTAATGATTTTATAGATATGAATGTATTTCTCCACAGATCATATTTCATAGCACTGAAGTTAAAATGTGTGTGAGTGGTTAAGTGCGAATGCACATCTGACTGTATTAGTGGTAAATATGCAGACTGATGTTTATAGGTCTAACAATGCTTTGATATATTGTATTTAGTGCAGATTTCTCCCAATAAAACTATATAATTCATAAAGAATCCCACACCTATTATGAAAAAGGGCCAATCAAGGCAATGATATTTGACTTTTACTTTTTAGACACCGAGGTGATCAAGTTGACATTTGTGAATCTTATTTTTACAATAAGGCTTTTGACATTCACAAAGTGCAACAAACACAATACCAGAAACAACTCGGATGAGAGAAGGAAATAGGAAAAAAGGGAAAAGTAAGAACTCAATAACAAGGATAGAAAAGTGGGAACATTACAAAATAGACTGCGTTACAAGATATTAGATCAGAACAGAAAGGATGTAATTTTGTGTTGAGGTGCGCATGTGTGCATATGTGCATATGTGTGTGTGTTTTCGGGACATGGCCAGCCCTTTTATCAGTAGCCAGCTGGTTAACAGGCTCATGCATCACCATTTCAAACACTATTATGAACACACTGCACTCTGGCACCTTGTTGTGAGTGCGCGTGTGTTTCTGCATGTGTGTATCTGTGTCTGCGTGCACACATTTCAATTCCGTCCTTCTGAAGCGTGCCTGCCATTGCTCTACTCAAAGTATCAGCTTGGCGGTAATAAATTGCCATAATCAAATCTCATTTCTGAAAAATACCTGTGGGAGCAACCAAACAAACAAGGACAGAAAAAAACGAAAATGGGTCTTGTAAGAAGGAGTGGGGAAAATACAAGGAGCTGCAGCAGTTTGTTTTAATCAACTTGGCATTGAATTAGAGAATTAAATACCAGCTTAGTCCTTGATGGCATGCGTGCGCGCGCATGCACACACACACACACACACACACACACACACACACACACACACACACACACACACACACACACACACACACACACACAGATTCATGTTTATGTATGCACGCATAGAAACTTACAACATGCAATACATAGAGTTAGGCAAAGACAAAAAAACTTGGCCACATCCAGACATTCTCTCTTATATGTACACATAAACAAAAGCGCTTACACATACACGTGCCCGCACTCACGCACGCACGCACACACACACACACACACACACACACACACACACACACACACACACACACACAACACGGACCCTTGATAGCAAGGCTTAGCAATAACCATGATGCGTTGAGTTGAGGAGCATTGGCCGGTTTTGCATTTCATACGAGCCTGGTCTTCAAAGACACACAGGGGAGAGAGTGAAACCATTTATCACAAAGGGAAGCACAACGGCTGGAAGCACCGCCAGCAGAAAAGCCTGTTTATTTTGGCTGCCACAACACTTTGGGATAGGCGTGTGTGTGTGTGTGTGTATGTGTGTGTGTGTGTGTGTGTGTGTGTGTGTGTGTGTGTGTGTGCGCGCGCGCGTGTGTGTTCATCAGCGTGCGTGCCTGTTTTGTCATGTATACCCGGTGTATACACTTTTGGTTTAGTGTGCACCCCAATGAGCACCCCTATGTATTAATTAAGACGCTGTTGCTTGACAATTTAACAGAGCAACTGTGTTAATGAAAAGCACAAGTTATTAACAAAGTACTTGGGGACATTTTATAAGGAAAAATATTTTAGGAACCAGACATTTTGTAGCTAATGTGGTGTGCTGCCGAGGTAAATTACCAAGGTTTTAAGATCGCTTTCATCACTTCATTCTTGTAACTGAACCCTCGTCAGTGAAGTGGCTTTGCTTGTATGGATGGGACCTAAGGGGATGTCTGAAGAAACTTCAGTGTGTTTTACATCCTCCTCAAAAAAATCTACCATTCAAAGAAGTGTCTCGTCCGATATACACAATTATAAAGATATGAATTTAAAATAGAACGCAAAAACAATTACCTCAAATATTACATGTTTGAAACCCTTAAAAATATTCTCAAATGTTTGTAAGGGATCTGTTTACCTGTGACATGGGGTTTACACTGGCACTGTCCTGTGTAATGGTTGCAGCTGGGAAGCGCTCCTGTTGAGGTGCTGATGATGCCCTTTTCACTGCAGTCACAGGAAATGCAGCCGTTTGGATTTGAGGCTTCAAGTCTATACCAACCAGGCAAACAGTCGGCACACTGATGACCTGTTACTGCAGCCTTACACTGACACTGACCTCCTATCTAGAGGTGAAAACACAGGATATGCAAGAGAGAAAAGAAGGAGGAGGAGTTGATTTTTAAAAACAATGACATTTTAAGGTACAAGGGTTTTACCGATCATCAACAATTTGCTGTGTTGTGTTGGCGTGTACCTGGGCACACTCCATGCTGCTGTTGACCGTTCCAGCAATGTGACAGCTACAAGGCTGACACACATCAACTGAAGTGGGATCAGAGTCCTCCAGCCTGAAAAACCCACTTATACACAGCTCACAGTTCCTACCTGATGGTGACATAGACACAAACATAGTAAGATAGAGAGCAAAAAGTAAAGAAATAGAAACCACACAGAGATGGGAGAGAGGGAGATGTTCATGCTAAAAAGTCTAGGTTTCAACTTCAACTGTCTCACTGGGAAGGAGTTATGAAAATCATGAAAAGATATGACTGACACACAATATGGTAACAATTAAGCGGCACGATCAAATTTACCATTGCCTACCGTCTTAATGATACAAAATTCTGTTGGCTCTGAAAGATCACGTTGCAATTGAAGAAAGGCCAAGCACATAAACACAACAAAAGCAAATTGCAAATAGCACAGACTAGATTCAAAATTAGTTTCAAGGCAGCTGTTTCCAGTGAAAACAAAAACATGACGGCTGAGATGAGGATGTTATGGTTTCGGACTCCAAAAGTTTCTGCACTCGAGTCAACTTTCCGTGTTGGAAAATGAGCTAAAATGTAAATGATTTCCAAACTGAAATTTGTTTAAACATCGTGATGAGATGATTCTGATATTTTTGTAAAATTTCTAAATCGGGTGATGTTTTTACAGAAAAGGAAATTAGTTAACTTATGTAACTAATAGTGTACCTGTGGTGTTGTGCATGCACTGGTCACAGACGCCTCCTCCTCCTCGATAGTGCTCATCTGGTTGGTCATCGGCTAAGACTTCATAATGACAAGAGAGGGCGTGGCCGTGACACTGGCAAGGTCGGCAGTTCATAGGGTGGAGTTGATCACCTGACCTGAATGGTTTGTCATTGTAGAGCAGTGCACAACGCTGGCACTGTGGAGAACAATTAGACAGTATATATAAGTACAGACCAAGTGGCAACAAACAGTTTTGTGAAATGCCATTCTGAAGCCTCCAGGTCATCATCGTGCCACTTTTTGAGGCCAAATATAAATTAATGATGGGATTGTTTTCAGATGGACCATCAGAAAATGAATGAGAAGGAGTAACTTTAGCGAATGACAGCATAAGGACTAAAAAAGATTAACTTTGTATTCCATGTGGGAAGTTGATTGGAAATCTTTGGAGCCAGAGGCTTTTTGGAGCCAACCCCTAGCGGCCTTCGGTGGTATTGCACTTTATGGCATTCCCCAATTGCCTCACTTCTCAGACATGGAAGCTACGTCCACTTTTATATACAGTCTGGGGAACAGACATGCATTTATTTATTGTAATCTAACACACATAATGTATAGTTTACACTGCCATACTTGTTTTAGAATTTAACTAATTTATTAAGCAGCAGAAATATTTAGGTTACTGTATCGTCAACATGTTTCTGTTAGAATCTCACCTAGTTAAAACACTATTGAATACTACCATGGATGCAAGTTGGCATAGATACAGAATCAAAACAAAGTGAGAAAGTTTGAGTCTATAATCAAAAGCACTGATTATTGTGAAAATGCACATTATTTCGTCTGACAGCTTTGGGGGTAAAAAAAACAACTACATCTTTTTACAAGAGATTTGTATTAACCAATGGCATGTAAACGATGTCAAAATGAGTATTCACTGAAAATTACTGTGTGAATAGAGAATTCGTCCCATGACGATAATTGCTTGCATTTATGGAACAAAGACTGACACAGGCAGAGTGAAAAAAAGAGAAAAATCAGTGACCCGTGTAAATCTAAATCTAAAGAGAGAGAAAAATAACACACACAACTCAATAGAAAACACAAAGGTATTCTATTCTCTACTTTATAATAAGGCAGCAGTAATGGAAACATATGTGTGTGCGCGTGCGCGCACACACACACACACACACACACACACACACACACACACACACACACACAGCGTAGGGAAATCAGACCACTAATGAGGAGTGACTTGTAACAGCCAGTGCTCTCACACAGTCCCACTTTCATGTCAAAATAAACATACTAAGGTGTGTGTAGGGGGGAAGAAGGGGGAATAAGTGATATAAAAAATGCATTTTTTTTTTTTTTGTAGCAGAGAGCAGCAGAGGCAAGAAGCAGCAAGTACAAGCCCTTTGATTTTGTTCAGCAGTCAGTACAAATTATGGTGGACAAGGGGGGCATCAAATGGCAGGATTAAAAATGTATTAAAAAACACAGGAGTTCCTCCCAAGTGTGACACATGCAGACCTGCACTGGGCCTATTATGTATGACACAGAAGAGGGGGGAAGGCAGAGGGAAGATAGGGGGAGGGGGAAGTGTAGATGGAAATATGGGGAAGATATTCCTATTTTGTGTATGAGATAGAAGGCAGTGGAAGAAGGGAAAGATGCAGAAAACTGATGGAAACAGGAGAAAAAAACCTTTGTGTTTTAAAGATTAGGAATAGAGGGCCAATGAGACAAAATATGTTCATAATAAACAATCCACAAGTGTGTGAGGACAATGTGGGTCAGAAAAGCCGCCAAGGAAAGAAACACAACAACGGGATCGATGTTAGAAAGTGGAAATAACAAGCAGCCCAATGTGTAAGTACAACACCACACAAAGTCCAAGATGAGACACAAACACACACAAAATCATATGCAGAAGTTATCTAAATAATTATACTTAAGTTAAAGGTGTTCTGTGAAGGTTAGTTTCTCACAGCTTCTCATTGATATATGTTGTGTACATACTTGATGTCTAACAAATTTCTAAATGTATTTCCTTTCCCATAAAAATATTTTTTAAAAAATGCACTGTTCATATCCATATTTGCCATCTTCACCTTTGGCTCTGTGCATCACATCTTTCAATTGTCTGTTGACATAATTACATGAAACCTGCATCGGGAAGGTGTATCATGTCATGCTTATAAAACAACCAAAACTGTAATCCGCTTATACAAATAAAAATAAAACACTATTGGTCAAAAAGGTCATCAGGTATCTTTAAAGTGATTCTAACGTCAAGATATTTTTTTCTCCAAAAAAAATAAAAATCATTGGATAACAAATAACACGTAGTCCAAACAGAACCTATAGGGATGCATATTTGTGTATTTGTGCATCCAGAGTGCTGCTCACTATGAGCTGATTAGTAACAGGATCTAATGAAGCCGTAGGAGACTCTCTGGAGAGGTGACGTAAACACACATATACCAACACGCACAAACACAAGAGAAAGAAAGAAACAAGACTTGGGTGGGTACACACACACACACACACACACACACACACACACACACACACACACTAGAGTGTGTCATGTAATTTCACAGGAGTAGCTGTTTGCATGTTCCTGTTTGTTCTGTCAGTCTGCCTGCTCATCTGTCTGCAGTGCTGTTTGGCCTCAAGTCTATGTGTTGTCGTACCTACAGTAACTTCCTGCCTCTGTGTTTGTCCACGTTTCTTTTTTCCTTCTGCCCATCTGTCTTTGCTTGTCTGCCTATCTATCTGCGGTTCTGTGCCCCGAACCATTTCACATATCAAAGATACGTTTCTTTCTGCACTTCGAATAGAAAGCTCTCACTACATCTCACTCTTCGTCTCATCCGCTGGGGACGAGTCCAAGAGCGAGATGTAGGGAGTTCTCCACTCCCCTTCTCTCTTTTTTTCATTCCTCTTTGGTCTTCTCTACCTCTGTGTCTCCATCATCTTCCCACCCTTCCTTTTTCTTCTGTCTCCTCTCTTTCTGAAAAACAAATCACTCCGTGCATCTCTCCCAGCTTTCCATTTCTCCCCTTCCTCACTTGCTTCCCCCTGTCTCTACCGTCCCCCAACTGCTTGTTCTCATAGCCACGGTGAGTATGTGAGCAGGAAATATTACCATACCAAATGAAAGGGAGAGGTTGTTTTTTTTTTTTTCTTTCTTCTCTTTTCTTTTCATTCAACATTGCGTTACCTTCCCGCTCTCCCAGCCTGCTAATTAGTCGAGGGACTGGTGTTTGGGAGTTAAAAGAAAAGTGCACACATTCATTCTCTTCCTCATACAAAAGGTTTTGATGGCACTCCATCATCAGCACACAGTACCAGCAGCAAAAAAAAAAGAAGAGCACATAAGGAATATTGAGTTTATGTAGCTTTAATTCTATTGCTTTTATCTTCTGCACATGGTCAGCCCACTGTAATATTATAACTAAAACCAACGAAAAATTGTGTTATTCAGTTTGCTCAGCTGATTCCAGATACCAACTCCTGTCAGTACTAAAGTGCAGAGCCTGACGATGAACTTTTAATATCTTTTTTCTCTTGCAACAATTTAATGGCCAGAACACTCTCACGATAAATTGAATGAGTGAGCAAATGGTGGCAGGACAAAAAACTGAGACACTAACATTCAGTCAATGAAAAAAAGCACCAAGTCAAACCCATTGTTAATTATGTGGTTGTTTGTTTTATTCCCTCAATCTTTGTAATTTTTTATTTAATGCATACAAAATTGCAGTGAAGCCAGTGTGTGTGTGTGTGTGTGTGTGTGTGTGTGTGTGTGTGTGTGAGAGAGAGTGTATGTGTGTGTCTATGTGTGTGTAAATGTTTGTGTTTTGGACTGTGAAGCAGAGGAAAGGATAACATCTTATTTTCACTGTGAATGTTTTGACAAAACCTGCTGAGTGAGGAGGCTACTCTAATTGATATGTGGACATTCAGATGGCATGTCACAAGCATCTGTGCTGTGTGTGTGTTTGAAAAAGAGAGCAAGAGAGAGAGAGAGAGAGAGAGTGTGTGTGTGTGTGTGTGTGTGTGTGTGTGTGTGTGTGTGTGTGTGTGTGTGTGTATGTGTGTGTAAATCTACTGGGAAAACTCATCTTATCCTAAATGCCATGACCAATTTCACGCTCTCACTGGAAAGGTTGTGGCACTGGCTTGGGTATGTGTGAGCATGTTTGTGTGTACACGTTCATGTTGTGTGTATCTAAAGTTAACCCGGTTAACCCCGGCGCAGGTGAAAATCTGCTGCTGACTCGAGCAACAGAGATCCTGGACAACGGCACTTACCGTCACAAGCCATCAATATCAATCAGACACACAGATGTAAACACAGAAAAACACATAATGTCCACATACCCAACTAAAGTTTGACAATTTTTACAGTATTGGTGAATTCTTCAGGATATTGCTATCATTCACCAAGTGTTCGGGACATATTTTTAAGATCTAAGCACACGGTCTAAAGTGTGTGGTGCAAGTGCATTTCTGGCAAACCTAATTTTGCTAGTTCAACAGCCGATAATCTAAGCACAAAGTAAGGCACATGGGTTAAGGGGTTGTACTCAGTCTCTTAATTCATCATTGCTGTGTTTTGGGCGTAAGGTTAAATAAAGTCTGATCTCCCATTCCCTTTAAGAGCCAAGTGCACTTGCACCTTGGCTGACTGCTATCATAAAAGAAGATTTGCCAAGTTGTAGCAAAGCTTAATCAGACTGATGTACACAATAATAATTCAGATTGTAATATTTTTATTGTTAATCTTTTGCATGTTTGTGTACTTCCTTATGTGCGTTATACACCCACTTACATAGGAACACTTATTCAATAAGGTGCCCTCTAAATAACAGTAAAATAATAACCCGTTGACCTAAGACCAGGTTTTTCTTGGTCAATCGCGCATTTGCTTTCTGCTGCCTTAAGTTAGCAATGCACCAACAATGACCTTGGCCAAATGAAAACTGGTTTGAAACTATCAAAGAAACTTGCGTTGTGTTTGGCGTCACTCTGTGCCGGAAGTAAGACTGAGCCCTTGATCTTATTCCAAACATAAACATCTTAAATCTAGGAGGTAAAAAAAACAGTAAAATCACTTTTGGAAGGACTTGGTAAGTTTCCTTAAACTCTTGCAATACATAGACACATAGACACACAGAGACACACACACACACTCACAATAAGACACACAATTTATTCACTGTTTTCAGATCGTCAGTCAAGCCTGATGTAACTACCCTTCATGCCTCCGGGTGCAGACACAAGGGAAGGCTCAAAACAGAGGTAGAGTGGAGTCCTTTTGCATCTCACCAAAATGACATAGTTTTACTCATGTAACACTAATATTGGACAACATTAAATCCCAAAGTATACTATTCTGAACCATTAGATGACAAAGACATTCTTCATCTGAAAACAGAGTGTGTGATGTGCTGTACAATACAGTACATGATATAGCTTTCAGACATGACGAAATCCATCAGTTGTGGAGGCATTCAGAGACAGAATGACAGAATGAGAGATCAAGTCTGACACAGAGTGCACATAAGAAAGAATCAAAAGACAGAGCGAGAAAGTGGGCGAGTGTGTGTCCGTTTGTGCGCATGTATGTTTAAGTGTGTGTGAGAGAGACGGAGAGAGTTTAAGTGTGTCTTCTAAGGCCCCTGTTGATCATCTTGACACATGTCTGAGCATTTCTGTCACTTTAATGTCACTGTGGAAATTCTGCAGATTAGTACAACATCCGTCATGGTGCTCGGCCGATCCAAGTCAACAGAACACATGCAATATTAAACGCTAATATTCCCCACAGCCTTTTATGCTCCAATATTACAGACACAGAAGAAAGGTCCTGAATATTCACTCAGAGAGATGACATGGACAGGTTTAGGAGAAACATGCACACACACACACACACACACACACACACACACACACACACACACACACACACACACACACACAAATGATCACACAAAAGGAACTCTGTGTAGACACATGCACATGTTACACACTAATGCATTTAACAGAAGTGTATCTCCTGTACAGATTAATTTACATAAAATATATCCATCTCTCTTATTTCCACTGCAACTCTCCAACACAAAAGAACTAATGTATGTACGAGAGAAAGGGAAAGAAACAGCTTGGGAGGACGGACGGACCTGAGACAGTAAGACAAATGAAGAAAATAGAGAATGAAACATGAGAAACAGGAATGAATAAAATACCTAGAAAGTGAGGCAATACAGAGTGAGGGGGAGGAGAGAAAACGGCTGAGTGAAATGAAGCGAAAGACAAACAGAGAAAGAAAGAGAGCTGATTAGAGATGCATGCTGAGGGATTGTCATTGTTCTAGTCGATTTGAGACATTATTTAAACTGAGACCCGAGAGAGAAAGACAGAATATGAGAGTGAGAGAGAGAGAGAGTGATCAACAAAGAGAAGAGGATGGAGGTGGGACAGGGACCTAAAGAGAGGAAAGACGAATGTGGTGTATGAAAAGAGAAATAGAAAGGGAGAGAAGGAGAAAAGAGGAACAGAGATTCTTTTTCTGCATTAGTCTGGATGATGGAATTTATATGACAGTGTTCAATTTGTGTGTGTGTGTGTGTGTGTGTGTGGCTGTGTGTGTGTGTGTGTGTGTGTGTGTGTGTGTGTGTGCGTGTGTGTGTGTGTGTGTGTAAAAGCGCTTTCTATGATAACTTTTATTTTTGTCTGTAGTTCATGTGAGACAAACATTAAATGCAAGAATGTGTGTGGGAGGCTGTTTGTTATTTGAGTTTGCGAGTAAGGTAAGAGAATCAATTGAACAGCTGCTAGTTGACAACTGTGTGTCTTCACTATAAACTCTCTTGCCTCTGTCTTAACACACACTCTCACCAGACGAACACACACACACAACACACACACACACACACACACACACACACACACACACTAATGCACAGACACTGGTGAATGAATGATACATAAGTAGTGAATAATGCAGGCTGTCCTGTGCTACAGTGAGGTGCAGCAGTCATACTGAACATTTCACAGCTGACCAACTGAAGGCTTTTGTTGGGGGGATGCCTACTATTACCTGGCAAGTTGTATTAGCTTTGCTGCAAGCAAATGTCTGGTCCAAAGGTGGTGGTTTCGATCAAACAAGACATTCTGTAGCATACAGTACCAATGTGTGAATACTCATTGGGATAACCGGGGTTGAACCAAAAAACGTAAATGAACAGAAGTATCTGGGATTCAGTGACTATAATCGTCACTCCTAGTAGAGCAGACATAAATAGCCATTTGATTTTATTTCAAGCATGCATATAAAATTTTGGTATCTCATCTGTTCCTTTGTCCAATTTTGGTCTCATTTCCTATCCGAGAATCAAATCAGTTCTCTACTGATTGACGACCCAAAATGGTTTAAAGAAGAGCTGCCTGGCCTTGTTAGTACAAAGGATGTGTGCAAAAAGAGATGGTGAAATCAACAATAAATAATTCTTTCAAAAAAAAAAATCTTCTATAGAGATGGACAAAGAGGAGTTTTCTAATAAATGTCTTTGTTTGTTTGTTTGTTTGTGTGTGTGTGTGTGTGTGTGTGTGTGTGTGTGTGTGTGTGTGTGTGTGTGTGTGTGTGTGTGTGTGTGTGTGTGTGTGTGTGATTTATTAAATAAGTCCTCTTGTCATTAAGTGGGAAAGTGCTTAATTAAGACCATGAGGAGATTTTCCCCCGGGGATTCCTCTGTGCTGAGTGTGTGTGTGTGTGTGTGTGTGTGTGTGTGTGTGTGTGTGTGTGTGTGTGTGTTTGTGTTTGTGTGCTGTATATCTGGATATAAAATGCTGTAGATATTGATAATTGGGAATAGAAATCCACCGTAAAAAGCAAACCAGTGTAACAAACTTGAATTTAATAGGTGGAACTTTTCAACATGACCTTCTTGTAACGTCACAACATATTACCAAAGGGTGTGTGGGGTCCATTACTGCAGTCACAGATGAGGTCCACATTTGTATGTTTTTGTGATGACACGTTTGTTACTCACGTTGTTTCCCTTTGTGTGGCTCTCTGGCAGACACAGACAGCGGTACGGTGTCATGCTGGTATCACAGTGGTCTGCATGGCCGTGACACTCACATCTACACAGGTGACAGAAACAGAGAGAGAGTGAGAAGGAAAATGAACACACTGGGAAACATAATTGTTTAAGTTTGAAAATTAAATCATTCAATTTCTCATTAGAAAGAAACAACAAACACAAATGTGATGACAAAAAGGAAAGCAAACAGCATGAAAAAGTTTCTGTTGAAACCTCCTTCGTCCCTCATCCATGGAACAGCAGTAGTGCTACTAGAAAGTTCCCATTCAACATTTATAAATGTCATCCCAAGAGTTATCAGAGCAACATAACGGGTAGCAGACAGCTCTCTCTCTCTCTCTCTCTCTCTCTCACTCTCTCTCTCTCTCTCTCACACACACACACACACACACACACACACACACACACACACACACACACACACACACACACACACACTGCACGCCAGTCTTTTAATTATTCATTCAGATATTCAGTTGCTTTCTCTCTTTCATTCTTCCCTCTGTGTATCCTTTCACCTCTTGTTCTCTTTATGCCACTTTCGGTTACAAGCTGCCTATATTAATCGAATATGAAGCACTGATGATTTTCTCTATTTCAAATCGAATTAAAAGTCCTTTTGTGCGGTACTTCTGATTTGTGGTAGCCTACACGTCTTAGATTCATAGCCTTTGAGACCTGGGCAATGATTTGATTCACTGAAATAAAACTGATAAAAGTCAAAACATAAATTTTCTCACTCATAATTCAAAGAAAAATTTGAGGATTGTTCATCTGGTAAAGAAATACAGATAATTTTTGTAATTTACTATAACAAGACACAAACGCAAAGACTGTGCAGTAACGCACAATGGTGGGTTTATAACATTTCAGAAGGCTGCTCAAACCACCTGGAAGTACACACGTCTGGCCTGAGTAAAACATACTTAGGAAGCAAAAGTCATACATTTTAAAGTTACACAAACATCAGTACATGAGCAGTGAACAGAAGGCATCACTTCTAGAAAGTCAAGAGATTTCTAGAAAGCATCTTTACACAAACCTGTTCTTAAAAAAAGGCTTTCCTTTAACCATTGAAGAATACTTCAAGATGATAATGAAATGAGGTGAAGTTAAAAAAAAAAAGGGCTCTTTGGTCTGTAATTTTAAAACGGCTCAGAGTTTGTTCATTTGTTTATTTTCTGAGTTTTACACATAAATTATCCTACAAATTTCTTGTGTTTACATATATACAAAGAAAGACACTTCAGACTTAAGCTGGAAGCTGTAACTCTAAGTGAGGGACACCAGTAGCATTTGTCTTCTTTCTATCTTGATGACATGCTATGCCATATCCAATTATGACATTTTTAATAAAATAATTTGGTTCAAATATTTTCTTGTTCTTCTTGTGATGTGAAAAAATATTAAATACAATAGCCATCTAGTGACATTTATATTGCAAGATGATAGTAACATGAAAACATCTGTTGCTTCTGTCAGAAGTTTCTTCCTGAGTTTTGCCTCCACACTGCCGCTTATGGGGGATTTGTTGAATTGTCAGGTTCCTCTCTTGTAAGGTCAACTGAATTGAATTGAACCTAGTCGAGCTAAAGATATGTTTGAGGTTTGCTTCACAGGAGGTATTACTGTGACACAAAAAAAAAGGTTTAACAGATCCTTATCAAAAATGATATATCAGATTTTTTTAAACTCTAATTATAAAATTGAGCACTGGTCAGGCTGTGATATTGCTACATTTAAATACTGCTGTATGTTGTGTCTAGTCCACAGTAATGTAGATGTAAAGGGGCTGAAATTTCTCCTCCTTACATGCATATAATGCTTTATAAAGAATGAAGAGCGGACAGAGAAAGAGACGGAAGAAGAATGAAAGAGAAAGGAGAGACGGGGAGGGATGAATAATGCACAGATGAGATTTCAGCAGCTCTAAATCTCTGTTTCTCCTACTTCACTATAACAAGCTACTAATTAAAACAGCTTAGAGGGAGGGGGAGGGAGAGAAAGAGTTAGAGATGATTGCCTCCTGCATAATCCTATAATTACCACAGTCATAAAAAAGAGTCACTCTGTCAGTCTAATGAAGAGATGTGTGTTCACAATTACTCTCAGAAAGCTCTGCTCAAACTCAACAGTCTGTGTCAAAATATTTCATCGAACTGTGCTCTCTCGGTTTGTTTTTTTTAAAATATGGTCAAATGTTTCAACCACTTATAACAATTACATAAGATTTGGTGAGCGACAGGAGTGGGTGCTAGAAATATAAATATGCTACTTATGGTGTTTCCTCTACATTCATTTCTGAATTTGTTAACACAAAAATATGTCAAGAAATTTAAATTCAGTGTGATTCCAGATTATCATATCATATATACAAAAATGCCATATTTAATTTAGTCTCAGCTGTGATAATTCCAATTTCTCTGCCTTCCTTCCTTCCTCTGTAGATTTACAGACACAGATAACTTTTAAAATAACTCCATCAAAAACTTTCATAAACAACAGTAGTTCTCTGGATAAAAATGTTTAACTTCTCACCTGCCACTGATGGTGATCTCATTGATGGCAAAGTATCTGTGTCGCTGGTTCACCCCGACTCCTCTGGTGTGGAATTGCCCACTCATATGTATCCTGACCTGGGCAGCTTGCACCATGTCCTGCAGGGCAGGAGTGTTGTAGAAGTCGTTATAACCAGGCCTCAGGTTTGGCTGTGTGGTCAGCAGGCTGAATGTGATGTTTCCTCCTGAGAAGGGCACGTCACTGGTACACAGGAGACATAAATAAACAATTAACAATAAAGTCTAAAATGTGGATGCTCCACACATAACTTCAATCCTGACAGCAAAGGAGATCTATACAATAATAACCATTTCTAGATGGACACTCCAGGGTAATGTCACCAATTCAGTATCTGTCATAAATGTGAAATATGGTCACAATCTCCCCTTCTGCTCCTTAATTATGATTTTAAATAACAGACAGAAAATAATCAGTTTATCAGTTTAAATATTTGTGTGAAAGTTGTCATAATTAATGGATGACTGATTGAGTTATGGCCATAAATGTGTTTTTTAAGGTCAAAACTATGACCACTAAATTCTAATCAGTTCACCCTGAAGTCAAAGTGACCGTCTGTGGCAAATTTTAAGAAATTTCTGTTCCTGAGATATCATGGCATTTAGTGTTTGCTATGAAATGTTTGTCTTTGCTATGAAAAAATATAGACACGTTTAACTAATCAACACAACAAAAAATGGTATTCCCACTGTAGCTTTTTACATTATGTCTTGGCAGGGGTGTAGCAAAGAATTGTGGACGTAAGCAGTTTCTGTGGGCCCCCTTCCTCTCATGCATCTTTTGAATTTTTTTATTTACAACTAATGAACTGTTCATATCCCTTTAAAAATGTACTTTTACACACACACACACACACACACACACACACACACACACACACACACACACACACACACACACACACACACACCAGTGTCCTGGGGCCAGTAGGTGATTCTGAATACAAATTGTTGAGTTACACATGGGAAAAGTTTCCACGTCTAGACACAAAACTGCTTCCAGTGTGCTGCCAGTTGACAGGTGATT
Organism: Embiotoca jacksoni; assembly: GCF_022577435.1. Lineage (NCBI taxonomy): Eukaryota > Metazoa > Chordata > Actinopteri > Embiotocidae > Embiotoca > Embiotoca jacksoni. The sequence continues at coordinate 10,420,247 of NW_027185414.1, read as the reverse complement.
AATTAGTTAGTAGCATTTTACAAAATGGCAACTTGCCAACATCTGTATGGAACTGAGTAGTTTAAAGAGTATTAGAGAAGTCTGTGAATTTGGCATAAAACAATTATTCCTTATTTCAAACAAATACAAAATGGAGTCGTTATTTGCTGCTGATCTTTGCTTTATATTCAGTATAAATTTCAGTTTGATGTAAACAAGATCAATTTGGTGTGAGACAGTGGTTCCAGTGGAATTTTTGTAAACATCTGCACGTTTATTTCTTTGGTTAATGCTTCTCACCTCTATTACCTCACAACCTACCTATTTATCTGTATATGTAGACAAGCTGTAAACATGATAACCTGAAATGACTGAGGCGTGTCTAAATTTATCTTGCCAAACACTCTGCTGGGCTCAGAGGATGCAATGTGTCTCACAGGATTAAATAAATCTAGAAAGATTAAAAAAAAAACATAAATCTTGCAAGATCAAATAAAGTTCTCTTTTTTGATATAATTATCAACCACTAATGTGATAATATGTTACCAACGTGAGGTTCAATTGCTCTCATGCCAATTTAACTAACATGTGTAACTGTGCCAGGATAGGTTGTATGTGATATCATTTGTCAGTCAAGTGAAAAATAAGCAATGACTACATAATCTGTGATCTATTCATTCCTGTTCTATCTACTGCCAACCAAGCCCTTGATACAAGTAGCAATGCCAAGATTTAGTGTGTGAGATTGTGTGTGTATGTTCGACTATGTTCCAGGTCCAGTTCTGTATCTAGTGCCAATTGAGAGCCTGTTAACGGTCATGTGCCAAGGCAGCGCTGTAGGTGGTTAGCTTTATAAATCTAGTCACTGTGAGGGTGCCAGTGTGTGTGTGTGTGTGTGTGTGTGTGTGTGTGTGTGTGTGTGTGTGTGTGTGTGTGCGTGCGTTACCTGCGCTATACGTGTATGAAGGTGTGTCTTGTTTTCTTTGATTTCTTTTGACTTTTGTGCATGTTGCCCATGTGCGAGCATAACGGTACATGTATACGTTTGTGAGAGTTTATATACCTCTTTAGTCTTGCCAGCAAATTTCTGTGATCTCCTCTGCATTGAAAAGGCCATGACTACCTAAGAGCATAATGCAAGACTATGTGGTCCCACTTCAGGGAGAATGCCCCAAAAAGTATAAGTTTGAGCTTCATTTTAAAATGGGACAATCTTCTGCTTTTATCAGACTAATAACATAGTAGAGGACAATAATTTATTTCAAATTTGACAACAGTACTGAATTTCCTGCAAGCCACTAAATATGTGTTTGCTCTCTCTGATTTCCCAAGGACTAATAATACGACCAAAGCATATTGTGATATAAGCAGAATTGTTGTCCAGATGATATCCAGTGAAAATTGTAAACTTCTAGATTCAAATAGTTCACAGGGTTTTCAAAGGGTTTCATGTGTATAAGAGGCATATTAATATTGTCAAACCACAAATGATCCTTCAACTTCTCTGAAAGTGGGAAACACAGAAGGATTTTTTTTTTCCCCAGAAACGGACAATTCGGTCTTCAGTGTTCTATAGGCCTTCAGCATATCAGTAGATAGGTAGTGTTTTTCTGCAAACCATTACTCCATATAGTCAGTAATACTGATATTTTTCCATACATCTCACATCCCACCTACCTGGGCAGCTGCAGGCAGTTGACTGAGTCTGGTCTTAGTAAAGGCCCGTTGTTATGCATTTCAAACACACTGCAGTTTCTGGCCATATACTGCCAGTCCAGCCACGGCTGTTCTGTGGTGGTGCCACTCTCAGGTTCAGTGAGGTCACGCTTCTGTCTCTGGATCAGAACTGACTCAGGCAAGAGGCCGCCAAACTGAACTATAACGTAGAACACCTGGAGGGAGAGAAGGGTGAAGATTTAGAACCAGATCCGCAACACTGGTGCACCTGTACAATGTACCACAATGAAAAAAAAACTAGCATTTAGCAAATCCCACCACAGTGAAGCTTCAGATGCTCACTTTTTGTTAAGACTTTTAGACATATTTATTTGTCTCAATAATTTTCTAGGCCACAGTAAGATCTGTTGCCATTTCAAATCATATTATATTAAAAGGTATTAAAAATTTTCTGCTTCCTTCAACATTAAAATACTGTTTGTTAGTTAGGTGCAGCGTGTCGATACCATTTTTACTGGCAAGTCTTTGTTTACTTTTACGCCTGTATTTCCCTGCAGTGCAGACTGTAGTCAAGTGTGCCCTGCCCAGTGTGTAAGGGCTGTGCCAACCACATTTGGGTATTTTTATAGCCAGACCCCACCTGACACATTTAGGTATTGGGTGTGACCAGATAGAAAATGTGTATCATTGCCTCAGAGGAATCTTATTGTTAACTGGGACATGCAGAGTTTCCAGTATGAATTCAGCAGTTACAATATACTGCCAAGAGCCAATAATGTTATCCAGCGTGTAATAGATCATATTAGCTGTTGCTGTTTGTACTATTCCTCCCAGCATTATTTAAAACTGATCTGCTCAGCAAGCAGATGATGTATGAACATACTGAGGACCTTATGGTCATTATGTTTTATATTGTTACATAACAGTGAAATAAATAGGTAAACAACAGCACAAATAAACCAGCTACAGGCGACATTTTGGACAGACTTCTACAAAAGAAGATGGAGTGCACAGCTGCAGCCCTGGTTAGCCGGTGTTTTGGATAGAGACGTCAGGGAAGGATTGGTAGGAAGGTACAGTACTGACAGAACTGGCAGAGAGAAAAGATTTAATTGATCTATAACTTTTCATTGAACAGTGTCAACTGGTTTTAATGTCGATGTCTCCAGTCTGGATGTTGATTTGCAGTAGAAACTGTGAAGCAATGACTCAAAAGGACAAGTCTAATGTGCTGATAAGAATGCTCGTTTCTCTTTGGCCAGACATATACTTGCTTTAAACTACACGTTTGAATTCACATGATTGGCTGCCTCGCGTATCCTGCACCTGTTTGGAGTGCTGGTTCAGAAATTAACATAACACGTCCACAAGATTCAATATACATATAACTCGTCAGAGCAGTGTGGAGATGTGACAGAGTCAGAGACCTGAAAAACGAAATGGAAACAATTCTAAGAGTGTTACATTCATGCACCGTGTAAAATGCTGGAAATACTGAGTGGGGATGGTGCCCATAGTGTGTTTTGTCCACCTATGATCTCAGAATCAGCAAAGTGGTGACCTCCTAAATTGACGCATTGTTTATTGTTTAGATCAGGCAAATCCAGATGTTCTAATAATATCCTTCGTTCTCTGTTTGTTCTCCGCTTCTAGTGGAGTCCTCCAGTAACACACAGGGAACATGGGTATGTGAGCGATAATGTTCATGATGCACACGGTTGCCAACACGAATACCTAATGTCTACTGCAAGGATCAAAGCTGACAGCTACAGCGTTAAAAAGCAAGTCTATCTCAAGCCTTAGTTGCAACAGTGTAGTGTTTGTCGCACAAAATTTAACCTTCAGACGGCTGTAAAAGAAGAACCAGAGTAAAAGAAATGTCTTCAGTTTAGACAGCTGTCATGGATTGTAGCGCTGGTAATAATCATTAAGATCTTCATAATGTCCCCATGGCATTCATTCTAGTATTGGAATGATTTTTGTCTGCATGATCAAATGTTCACCGGTTGAAACGCCTACAATGAAAATGTAAAGATGAACAAAAACATGAATAAAGGGGGTTGTGTAATTTGGATGGGCTTTCACCACATCAAGTGACACAAATATCATATTACAGAACAAAAGTGGGCTGAGCTGTGGACCTGCTGTGAGCATGGAGGCGACAAACTGCACAAAACATGTCATTTGGCTTAAAGTCATTACTCAACATTATGTCCGGACAACCTCAAATCCAAATTAAGGACTTAAACCGAAAACAGAAAACCCTTAGACATCACACACACACATTACCACAGACACATGGAAGTAGTTTCCTCCCCCCCCCCCCCCCTCCACCACACACACACACACACACACACACACACACACACACACACACACACGCCCTGAACTTCACAAAGTGTCTTTTATCTGGGGATTTGAGTTGAGCGACCACATCAGGACAGCTCTCAAAATCCTGCCCACACTCACATACACAGCTCAGAGAGAAGAGGGATGAGTCTTTTGACAACCCCAGAGTTGACCACGCCCAAATCTAGCAATCTCCCTCTCTTTCTCTCGCTCTACTCCCCTGTGTCTAACTGAAGAGTTTAGAAAGAAGTGTCCGCTGCACACTGCGGGCAGATATGCACTGTAGTTTTTGAATTGTAGCATTTCAACTGTATACCGCAAAATGATGGAATTTACCTTGTCCAACCAGAATACTTGACATCTCCACTACATCATTGTGCAGGCTGTTGCATTAATTGCTAATAGGGTGATCACAATGTATACCACTGTTCATGCATTCCCATGATCTTGAAGAAGATGCTGTCTTCAACATCTATTACAGTTCAAAAAATAAAGTCTAAGTCTGGAGAATAGTCTTTTTGTCAAACAAAGTTCAGCCTACAGATAAAATACTGTACTTAATTATTCTGTGTAGTCACACACTTGTTTGTCTATCCGCATTATAGAATAACGTGTGTGTGTGTCTGCTTGGCTGCACATGGCTGATATTAGATGCATTACCTGGTATTGTCCGGTAGCCAAATCCACTGTGATGGTGACTCCTTTATCCAGTTCCTGTGTAGTCATAATCTTTGATCGCCATGTGGTGCCCATGTCCTGATCATTGATATAACTGAGTGGATGGGCATTGAGGTTCAGTCTTAAGACTCTGTCATTGGTAGTGTCCTCAACAGCATTGGGAATGCAGTATCTGTTAACAGTGACATTATTTACATGTAAAATAGTACCAGTGGCGTAACATAAAACAAGATAATAGTGGTTTCAATAGAGGACTTTCACTTTATTCTTGCATCTGCTAAAAATTTACAAATATTTAATTATAAAAGTATTGAGAATTATTGCTTTAATTCTTTGCTAAAGAATAATGATTATTTTTTTAATCATATTTAAGGAGTCTGAAAATATATGTAGAGAACACATGAAGTTGTGATCCTGTACCTCTCGACTAAAGGATGCACTCTCGGGTGACTGGGAGGACATCGACACTCAGACTGGACATGGAGCTCGGGCAGGACTCCCGAGTACAGCTCTACTATTTCTCTGTTAAAACAAAAAAACAAAAAACAGTATATCAAACTATTATATGGCACTGAGGCAAAATCTAATCCGGTGCAAAGACAATTGGGGTATCAAAAGGAATAATGAACTATCATTAACATTCATAAGTTAAACAGTACTTAAATGAATTAGCATTTTGTATTTAATCATATTGAGCTCAAATTGCATGGCAATATTACATATTAAACAAATAACACCAAAAAGAGAAAATAATAAGGACTCCCAGAATGTGTGGCATGGGCTCTCGATCCGGTCAAAGTTGTGACAAAGAAACACAAACGATCGAACAAGACTTCAATCTTTAAGTACCTTTTAACAGAACATTTAGTGGAAAGTGAAAAATCAAAGGCATAATTTGAAGACGCACTGTCTCATTTTGTCTTCCCCAATCTTGACAGGACAAACTTGTAAGCTCCAAGTCCTTACTGTGTGCAGTACATCACTGGTAAGTAAGACAGTAATTGCTTTGTATTGAATTCTCAGGGAAATCCTCTGGAAGCAGTATGGATCTTAAGATGCAATGATTAGCTTGCTCCTTCTTTCCCTTAACCATCTTTTCCTTTGTCCCTTCATACTGCTCCTCTTCTGTAGTTGCGTTAGTCTATACAGTATCTGTCTATTGTTCCCCAGTTCTATCCCTTTACGTTTTATTCAGTCTATATATAGATAGACTTTAATTTGTTTTTCTGTGTAGCTCATTGTTCCCTTACTCATTCCTTCTAACGTTTCTTTGACACTCATTTCCTTTGGTCCTTTATATGATTCCTCCCTCCTTCTCTCCCCTGTTCATTACCTGTTTGTCTGCTTCATCCTACCAGACTCACCTGTTGGTCAAAGTGGCAGGATAAAATCTAAAGTCTTGCATCCGCCCAATGAACTGATTAGACCCTGGAGAGATGAAACAGGAGTAGAAAAGAACATAAAGAAGGTGTTAATGGGTTTGCACTGAAGGCAGTGAGTGAGAGGATTTCACAGTATTTAGTAGATTATCTTATCAGTTTCTTGATACCAGCTAAGTGAGGCTGCCCACAGCTGCTTATAATGGCCAAGTTCACAATACAAAGCTGAACAAGATCTGCCACAGTCTTCATTTGCCTCCACTAGAGAGCAGCAAGGCTTCTGAGGGCAAATTCATTAGCTTGGATGATGGAAAGCCAAAATAGATCTAAGAACAACCAGGTATTACCTACCCGTTACACTAATTTTTACCACAGAGGAAATAAAAACAGTACCTCACAGGGTCTCATTAGTTTGTTTCCTCTCTGTTTGTAATGGATCTGATTCTTAACTGTAGCACTATCTGCAAAAGCATTGTATGGACAATCTCTGTATGGAAACAACAAAAAAAACTTTTTTCCAAACTGTGGAAAATAATATTAGTACGATGTAGAGCAACATTTTGTAGTTATTAAAGTAAAAGTCATATACAGCCTTTTACAGATCACTGTGTCCATTGCTGTTTGTACTATCCCTCCCAGCATTGTTTAAAATTGATCTGCTCATCAAACAGGTGAATACCATGTCCATATCAGGTAGATTAAACCTGTTTGTTTCAGAATAGCATTTCTAATAAAGCTCCACTGACTTGGAGACAAACAATATTTTCTCGTGGTTCACCAGAGCAAATCTTTTAAGTTCACTTAACAGTCCCAGTATGGCTGAAAGCAATTAGTAACCAGCAAAATAAGACTGATATCGAAAACAGGATCACAGTGGTTTGGAGTTTAGTATCACACACAGAGATTCAGAAGAAGCAGCAAAGGAGTTTTCTCTTTGTTTTCTTTTCTGTCTTCAGCACAGAAACACATGAGTTTAGCTGCCAGTGACACAGCTAAGGGGAGGAGACTATCATCGGCTGGCGGCACATGGCACTGCTACCAAGCAGGACTACAACAGTTATCCTCTACGTGACCGGAGTCTGTGGAAAAACCCTAAAAGTAAAGCAGGAAATCTTCTCACTTGGGCAGTTAGAACAAGCAAAGTTGGGGCTTTGTAAATACTTTCTAATCTAAGAATGTATCTTTGCAGCAAAAACACAACAACAAAAAAAGATCTCCAAACAGTAAAATGGCAAGATGTTGGGCAATATATACCTAGCTTTCAAAACAAGCATACATATAATGGAATACCTCAAACGTAATGGCACAATGTCCAGACACACATGGTGATACTAGACTGCACACCAAAGACACCATCAAACACATAAATAAACACAGGCAAGCCCCCAACACATCTCCAAGCACAACCATACATACGTGACAGAGTTGGATCGGACATAAGAGACCCACACAGACGATGACTCTGGTCCAAAGAGGGACGCAATCTTTTAGTGTCCAACCAACTTCTGTTTAGTTTGACAATAACTCTTAGAAGATGGATAACGTCTCTAAGGATCGACAGAACCCGTGCCATGTCTAGCTTTGTCTGCGTGTGTTCGAGGCTTTACCTTGCGTATTCCAAAAATCATCCTTACTTTAGAGAGTGTATGTGTGTATGTGTGTGCGTGCATGTGTGTATTTGCATTTGAGAGAGGCTTTGGCGTGTGTGTTTTGGGGGGAAGTATGCGAGTAAAACAGAGAGAAAGTGTGAGGGAGTGTTATGGATGTAAGTGTGTAAGATCAGTGTGTGGTTGTGCAGCCTTAGGCTTTGGCTCAGGATTTCTTTAGCGTGTGGAAATGGGATTATGCCTTCCTCTGAAAAGCACTCTCCCTATTGTTACTGGGATGATGCAAGGTATAAGCCTTAATTCTCTCTTCTCTGTGTCGGTCTCTTTCTTCTTTCCGTGTGTTTTAGTTTCTGTCATCCGTTTCTCTTCCTCTTCTTTGTTTTAACGTTGTTTGAACTGATGGCAGTTAATACAGGGACATAAGAAGTATGTATTGGTTTTGCCTCTTTTTTCTGCCTTCAACTGGCCCTGTCACAGAGGAACTATCAATATTAAGATGCTATTTCCTATTTGTATTTATCCAGAATTCAGTTGTGGTTTAGTCAGTGACAGCCATGATCCCAGGATTCTGGAGGCAGCAAACATTCTTTAAGCAGCGAGTATGTCATAAATGATAAACAGACAGCATCTATATAGCCCTTTTTTTTTTCCCCCAAATGCTTTTCATACACAACGAGAAACGAGAAGCAGTGTAACCAAACAGTGTTTTAATCTGTTTGCATCTGTTTTTCCAGCCGTGATACAGCTGCAGAAGAGTAAAAGGGTAATCAGTGATGCTCATATAAAGGAGAGAAAAATTACAAACAGTAAAGCTGGATTACATACTCCTCATAGAACTCCTCGTGGGCATTTGAATGCAGCATGGTAATGGTAGACTGACAGTAATTTATGTACAGGGGATATTTACAGAATGTAAATACACTCAATGAAAAATGTAGAGTATCATTTGATTTCATGAAAATTTTAAGGCAAGGATTTAAGGTCCTGCATGAAAACCATGAAAATCCAAACCACTGCATCAAATCAATTCACAAAAAAGTTTTTTATGATCTGTTTTGAGGAGCTGATTCAGGACGTCTGTGTCTTGATACAAGCAATCATGCTGTCTTCATCCACCACTTACAAGGTTGACATTTTAAAGCTCTTCTCTTGACAACTTCTCGTACTTACAGTTTTCAGTTAGTAGGTTCCCCTCCAAAAACAGACATAGTTGTTAATCAATACATGTGATCAGCATCTACATAATCAATTCACTGATCAGAATTCCAGACACAGCCCTCGGGTTCAACAACCACCCCCCCCCCCCCCTCTCTCTCTCACACACACACACACACACACACACACACACACACACACACACACACACACACACAGAGTGTCTCACCCCCCCCCCCCCAGCCAATCACTTGCATTGATCACACCCTCTGATGTGATCTTCAGCTGATCAGATGCTACCTGCTGTGAACTAGGGATCAATGGCTGATAAACGAGAAGAAAAACACTCGTTTATCACCCTGGAGATGAACGGATATCATTTTTCTCTCAATTTCTCTGCTATTGAGTCTGAGATGGCTCACATGCACCACAAATCAATCACAGATGTGTAGTTGAAGCCGGATAAAGGCTGGGAGGAAAATAAAGGTGAAGTAGTCATTGACGCCATATTAAGATATACAGGCACGATAAACTAAGAGGTAATTTTTCTCCTCTGGGAGTAAAAAAAAAACCAGATGGTGGTCCCTGTAGAGGAGGATGAAGGTGGAGCTAATTGTTTCTAAAACAAGATCCTGCTTTGATATTTGGGTTTCTGCTGCAGTTGAGTGATTATTAATCATTCCTTGGCTGGCAGTATTGAAACTAACCTACATTTTAATTGAATATATGCCTAAATACTTTTTTTTAAAGTTCAGATACAGAAAACATTTTTTAAAAGTACATCTGAGGAACTGAAGAATCTGTAAACAATGCAGGCCTGATTAACTCAATTTTAAAAAACATTTCAAAATATGAAAAATAAAAAAACTTAAATGCTTAAAAAAAACACTCATCTTTACCATTTGAGCCGAGTCCCACCCACATGGCACCATCCTTGCTGATATTAGAGAACCTGGTGGTCAGCAGTTGTGTGTCAAACGGTGTCCCATCCTCTTCAAGTCCATCCAGGAACAGACTCGCTCGTCTGTCATGAATCTGCAAATCCATCAGTGAGAAGTAGAGGAAGAAGTCTTTGATCACCAGCATGAACTCAGTCTTTGTATTTACAGAGTGTATTTGCTGCTTTATATAGTGAACTGCCCATATTTTGTATGGGAGAAAATCAATCAGAAACACCATGTCACCCAAACATAATTAACTACACTAAACAATACAACACTTTGTTTTTGAGACTACTTTTTTAGAGTAGCGTCAACATTTGACGATTTTGTTTACAATACTAACAGGTTTTGTAGTAATGAAGTACAAAGATGATCACGTAATAAGTCAGCATTTCCATAAAACATTATTGGATATTATTAAGGGAGTGGCCTGAAGGGCAGATGCAGCTGTCTAGCCTAGCACCAGGTTACTACTGTAAAACACATCTCAGAGAAAGTGGCAGCTGCTCTGTGTTTGTATATGTGCATCTTTTGGCAAAAAGTGTTATGCACACACCATCGTTGCATAGCTATGCGTGCATGTGTGACCACGTGTGTGTGAATTATACATACGGCTAATCTTCCAGCTCATTTCCCCAGTAGCAGAAAGAGCCTCAGGCTAAACTGCCTCGGCTGCAAATTAGCTTTCTGTTTGACCAAAAATCTCCTCTCCACTCCTTTCCTGATCTGCTGCATGAATATTAAAAACTGCATGGCAGACAACACCGTCAAAGCAGGAGCAGCTCCCTTTCACATCAAACCCCAGCCAAAAGAAAGATACGTCCATAAGAGGGAGAGCCCCCCCCCCCCCCCCCCACCACCACACACACACACACACACACGCACTCCCTCCACCCTCCCACCAAAAAAACTTTAATGTGCCCTGTCCCACTCTCTCCTCCTACTGCAATCTCCAAATCCAGTGTTTGGGAAACACACTGTGGGAGCACTGATAAACGTGACTCTCCCTGTCTTACTAGAGTCTCCCTCTCTTGTTTCATCTTTCCCGTCTCTCTTTCTCGCTGGTCCTCCTTGCTTTGTCCTTTCTCCTCTTCACGAGGTCATTTGGTTTCTTAACCTTTTTGCTGTTTTTGAGTTTCCTCATTTTTATTTTCTCCCAATTTTTCGTAACTATTTCCTACTTTCTCTTCTCTCTCACTTGACGACTTCCTCCTCTCATCTCCCGTCCTGTCTCTTTCCCTCATGTTTATCTTGCCCTGTCGCTCTCACTTGTTGTCAGCTCTTTAGGGAAGTTGAAAAGGTGTGAGGAGGGAAATAAGTCTAAGTCAAAAAACGCCTTTAGGGGATGAAGGCAGGCCCAGACAAGTGTCTGCCTCTCAGAGGATAGTTAAGACGCCCAGACAGACACTTTCATGATGGCTGATTGAAGACTGGCAAGCGCATGAGAGCATGAGAGAGAGTGCAGGAGAGAATAAGAGTGGAAAAAAGGAAAGAGAAAAAGAGACAGGAGGGAGAAAAAGAAAAGTCAGAGAGCGGGTGTAAGAGAGGGAGCTAGAAGAAGAGCCCTCTTTAGGAATCTCTAAGCCAGAGCTGTGTGGCTCTTGGGGAGATGTGAGGCAGTTGTCAGGCCTGATGTAAATGAATCCTGAAGCGCTTCATCCTCCTTAGCCGCCACGCGCCCTTTTGAAACACAGCCAACTCCCCTTTGTTAGCTTTCACAAACACTTTCCCTCCATTTTTCCTTTTCCCTGCCCATCTGTATTTTTACCTCCTGCTTTCCTCTACCTCTCTTTGTCTCTTTTAGCCGGTATAACTTCAGAGTTCTTTCAGAATAGGGGAAAAAGAGGGAAAGGTGTTCGAGAATTCTTTACTGTTGATAACTAGTCTCATTTGGACTGTGTCCACTAAGTCCACAGGAAAGGAAAGGACTACTTCAAACTCTACCTATCTTCTTCCTGTCACACAGAGGACGTGTCCTTTTGTGAAGGTTTTTAGGTAAAGCACCATAAGGTACCATCACTGATTACAATATCAAATATATACACTAAAGGCCACAAGTAATGCTCACTAACTGTAGTAAATTTGGTGCTCACAAGAAGAATAATTGTCCAATTTGGTTTTGTACAGTTTATCTATTTTCACATGCCCAATGATTGCAATTATCAATTATAACAAAAAATCTATACCAATACCAAAGCATATATAGAAATATATACATGCTGTATGCTGTGTATATATATATAAAACCTGTTCAGTACTGGTGCTGTATTTTTCATCTTTGGTTGTGTTATTCTCTTGTGTAAACTTAAACTGGCACATTAAGATTAAAGCTGAAACTGGAAGGAGAGAGGAGTTCCACAGGGTTCAGTCCTGGGCCAGACTGGATATTGAATCTTGACCCCTGCACCATCTGTGGTCCCTGCCACCATTCATGGCTCCGTTAGTAGACTACCATTAGTACCTGGCCTGCTTGCCTACAGTGAAAACATTTTCTCTTGCAACATTCCTGAAAAGGCCACAACTCACATTTAAACTAACAACGGGTTAGATTTTTTCTTTACATATTCTTACATTATATCATATTATGTCCATTTGAGCTGCATCTATTTTGCTATTCTGTAACAAAACTGATGGCTATTAAATTGCCCAAGTAAAGTGCTCCAGGTCTTTTACCTGACCATCAAATTAAATGCACCATCACATATTTTGTATTTCTTCTACAGAATTAAGTTTTCCAATTTTCTTGTTTTATTCAAAATATGTTTAAAGTATTTTTTTTATTTTTTTTTTGTGTTCTTTGGAAGTTTTGCTGTACAACACTCACCCCACTGGCAATGGTACCACCTAAGCCTCTCTAAAAGCCCAGAGAAACCCTGAGTGGAAAGCTTTTAGTGATCTGTAGACTGGCATTTTGACTAAAGCTCTTCTCGATTTTCACACTCCTGCCAAGCCATGGCTCAGTACACAGTGTGGACAGCAGTGTTTCTTCTGAGCTCACTTTGTAGCTGTAGGCCACAAGAATAAGAGGTGGTAAAGAAAATACAAATAAAAAAAGAATCACCCTATGGCTGCAGTTCCAGCTCTGCAAAGATTTATTGCAATATTGAACTTTTATTTTGTACCAATCTTATATTTGTAACCAGCACAGAACATAATTTTGCATCATGTAGAACTCACAAATAGAGTCAGATGACACACTAAACAGACCTTTTATTTTCTTTCTCTGCATTGGGGAAATGTGGGGCAGCCTGTACACAAGAGAGATAGATAGCTAGCTAACAATTAACCACAAGGACAGGTGAGGAGAGGAATTGGGTATCTATGGGCTGCAGTAACACTCCCTGATGACCTGGGTCATTTTCCATGAATTTGATCCAATCGTGACGTGACATATACTTTACCACACTGAGGACATGACAGATTATTTCAAATGAATACTTTTCAAGTATATTAAATTAAGGCGCAAACTTCTCGATTTCAAAGTAATTCTTTATCAATAAATACATTAATGATCAGACCCAAAATGCAGGTCTGTGTTACTTTAATGTAAAATTATCAGCAAACAATGAGTTTTCAAATACACATATTAAGCCTTAATGTCATATGCGTCATATTTTGTTGTCTTACTCGACTGAGAAGCCCAGTATGAAAATGAATCATTTACAGGGTTTTCTCAATCATTACAACACCTAAGTGCAGCAGCCAAGTGTTTTTTCACAGCACTTAACCCACTATATCTTTACTATAAGCTTTGTTTTACCAATGTTTCGTGATTATTAATCTTATGGGAGACAGTTACATTTTAAATAAATACTGTATAAATAATCCTCACTGCTACCACAGCACCTACAACCTCCAGAAACCAGGGAAACCACTGATTAAATTATAAGGGCTGATAGATAAAGACGGCTGTCATACTGCAGCTGCAGACTAAGGTTTCAATCCATCACACTACCGGAACCATTAACCAAACACACGATTGTCATACCTTTGAACAGCCGGGCATCATACAAACACTTGACATGTCGCAGACAGTGTCAGACTTAAAAGTACATTTATATTTATATGTGACGGACTATCTTTGCTGCTGATTTAATAACCCTAAAAGTGACAGCTTGGGGTCAAAGTGAATAAGAAGGACATTAAGGATGATTTACACAAGAAATCAATTCTAGATACCTATTTTACTGCTGTCTGATTATTTTATTAACAGCTAAGGCAATGGAAAGCTCTATGCAAGAGCTTAATGTTGTATGTTGAATTGTGTGTATGTGTGTGAATGCAAATAGAATCTGTAATTGAAAAGTGAAGACACCAGTTTTGCCACCGTCCCCGTTTGATCTTTGTCACTGAGGAGCCCATCTCACCTGTCTCCCACATTTTGCAGCTCTTTCTTATCAGCTCATGTCTTCCTCTCATTCCTTATGTTTTCTATCTCTCCTTTTTATCCACACCTTCACACCCTGCTCTCTTAAACTCCACACACCCAGCTTTTGTTTTTTTTGCCTGGGCTTCCCCCCTTCTTTATGCTCTTCATATGCTTGCCTGTCTCTTCCTCTCCTACCTCCTCCTTTAATCCCTGACTCCCTGTCATGGCCCCCACACATCCTGCCTCACCAAACTCTCTCCAGCCAGCCTCTCTTCTCTGGGCTGTGTCGCCTTGTGACTGACTGACATGCCACTCACTGATAACACACCTCATTCCGGTGAAGCTGTCAATGGTGGGGATAAAGACAAAGACATTAAGTAGAGAAAGAAAAATAAATGATGAGAGACATGATGAATAGAGGTTGGAGTGGAGAGTTTGGTGAATGAGAGAAATACACTGATGATGATAGATAATAGCATGAATGTTTTCACTCATAAGTATATTACATGTGAGTCAAGAGTCACGGAAAAAAAAGAGATATTTTAAAGTTTACAAAAACAGTAGGATGGGGATGATGTCCCAAGACTGTTGTTGATATTATTATGAACAGAAAGAAGGAAGGAAGGGATGAGAGAGGGAGAAAGGAAGGAAGAATGGAAAGAAAGGAAGGAAAGAAGGAAGGATGGACGGAAGGAAGGAAGGAAGAAAGGAAGGGCAATGGGAATGACACATTGTACATGTAAAACAGTTGGTAAAAAGCAGCCATAAACCACAAGCTCATGGCTCCAGTTCTTTCCCCTTACTTTCTGTCTCTCTCCACTATTAAAGACGATTTACAAAAAGATACAGTATAGAAACTGAAGAGAAGAAACCGCCGAGTAAATAATGAGAGGGACAGGAAAAAAGAAATCCAAGATAATTATTAGTATTTAATAAGTGAAACAGAGTTTGAATAGCGTTAAAATTATTCAGTGGAAGGTCTTGAGTCATTACCAATTGAACAGAATGGATTTGAGTTCAAGCCAGAGCTGTGTGCTTGGGCCCTGTCAAAATTAGTTTGGAATTAGTCTAGAAAGGTATCATGTAAAAGGAAAGAGGGTAGAAAAGATGATGATGATGGAAGCGAAGCTAAGTCAGGACAACAGAGGTAGAGAAGGGATAAAGAGAATAAGAAACAAAGTGTTGTTAGATGCAAAATTATTTTATTTTTTTACATTGCCATGCAAATGAAATCACATGAATGTAGGCATAGCAGGCAATAACATTATTCTGCAGAAACAAGAGCCCACTTAATCAAAACCTGATTGTAGTTCAACTGAGAAAAAAAACACAGCTTTTGCTTAAATTGTGTCTAATTTACATTAAGATTAAAATTTTAAAAAAAAGACTGTTACGTGTTTTAATTTGCATCAATGAGGCCACGTCACAGTCATACTGTTGTGTGCTTCATCTAGTCAAGTGTGTTTGAAAAGATTAAACTTGAAGACAAAGACAGATCTTTGCCCACTTTAAAAAAAAAATAATTTTAAGGATTGGATGGTTCAGGCTTTATGTGGACGAAGATCATCTTAACCTGAAGATGATTTTGGTAAGCAGGGTGCTGGATATTCCCAGATATTCCTGTCCTCCACACACAAACCAAATTGGTTTAAATCAAAAAGTACAATCTGACTTTATGAGTCACCAGCTTGCCACTTTTGCATCTCCAGGCACATTGTCACCTTTCCCTCCCTCTCGCTTCCTCTCACTCCTTCTCCTCTGATATCGCCTTCCCTCTCCTTGTTATTCACCCTCCAAGCCTCTCCCACCCTCTTCAGTCCTTTCCCGCCTCTCTATACTTGCCCTTACCCACTATGAACTGTTAGCAGCTCTGATGTACAGCCAATATTCTCTCTATCATATTAGCAGGGCTGCAGTGTGTAAAGGAAGAGATAGGAAGAGGAGGAAAAGAAATAAAGAGAGAGAGAGAGAGACGATGGGGAGGAGACACATTTGTTCTACTCATCTCAGCGCTAAAAGATACAATTACCTCTCACAGGATATTATCCATGTTTTATACCAGCCCAGGGCCCCATGCCTTTGCCTTGCCGCGCTCACCCCATGTACAGCCCATATTTTAACACTAGCTATGACAGTTTATTTAAGAAAAGAAAATTGTCCCCAGGGAGATGGAGAGGGAGAGAGGGACAGTGTGTGTGAGGAAAATGAGAGGGAAAGAGGGAAGGACAAAGAAGGTGGAGGGGGGGAGACAATGAAAGGGGAGAGAATGAGAGATAGATGAGTTTGCGAGGGAGAGAGAAAAAGGGAGGAAGAGAAAATTATCCTCTGGAAAAAAACAGCAGAGTAAAAAGATAAAGAGAAAAAAAGAGAGCGCAGGGACATATATAAGGTGACACACCGACCTTTTAATAAAGACCATAAGTCTTGAAGACTTTTTTTTCTCTGAGCAGAAAGAAAAGAGGGGTCCCTTTAAAAAAAAAAAAAAAAAAAAAGGCATTCATGAGAGCATGAAAGGAAGGAGGAGCACATGTAGCCTGCAAGAGGTGAGAGACATGCAGAAAGAAGACAAGCCTTCTGCTACTTGACGAGTCCTAATAAAGTATGAGGTACACGGTCTGGGCTATGTTGACGTTTTTTTGGTTCTGACACGTTTTTAAACCTAATTTATTATCTCTTACTAAGGATATACCGATGACTTATCTTCTCACACACTTCTAATTCAGACACGTTAACTTTTGGTGTCTGTTGATATCGAGTGCATTAGAAGGAGCATCTTCTGTTACTGTTAACACCGTCACTAACCCAGGCCATGCAATTTCTCGTTGCATGGATATTTCTAGAAGAGGCAGGTTATCACAACATATGTTCCTTAGTGGGTTTTTTTGTTTTGTTCCTAAGCACCTAGCAGGACCCCAGCAGCATACATTTTTAGCTCTCATATCTCAAAGCTCCAGTGGGAATGAAACCTCTAACCCTGGCAGTGATAGTGCCTTGCTCTCACTATTAAGCTGGACCACTGGCATGAAACACTAATGTTAAATAAATAAATAAATGAATTTAAACACCAAAGAATCCACAGTGGGCACTCACAGACACACACACACACACACACACACACACACACACACACACACACACACACACACACATCTCTTCCTCTCTCTCACTATGTAATTGATGCCAGTCTCGTGCCCTTTCGCCTCCGGTGCCAGCAGGCAGAGGGCTACCATAGAGGTGTCCGCTTCACCCCTACACAACAACCTTGCCTCACCTTCATACACATGCACACAACCACACATAAATGCATTGGATGTAGTGCACACGCACGTTACAACAAACACAAGCATAAAGCCCATAGAAGAATGCTTGGAAATCCTCCCATACAGTTACACAGTTTAAGCACATTTAAACACACACATTAACCTTCAGTGTGTCTCAGTATCTTTCTCTGTCACTTCAGATAGGACAGAGACAAAAGCACCAGGGGAAGTGTATGGGGCAGTGTACAGTGAGTCTGCATGTCTCTCCGTGTGGGACAGTTGTGGCCTTTTGGCAAGAAATCAGAAAACATTAACAAATACTTTCTTTTAAGCTGAACTTCAAATACTGCATATGTCAGCAGTCCTTTGCACACTGCCCCAATGTATGCTTACATACATTTCTTCTCTTCATGACAATTTGTAACCCTACTTCATACAAACACATATCTTATATTTACTTTCCATTTATTAGGTAACTTGCCACAGTAGCAGCATTTTAACTGTTTAGAAAGCAGTGAAATATTTTAATTAAAATAAGAATGTGTTGAGCAATTCCAAATCTCAAGTTCATTCAGCTTTACCAAAGTGGAAGCATCTTGTGAATGCAGAAGACTGACACTTATGGGTGAGAGGGCGGCATCTACTGTATGACGTTATAGTCACTATAGTTTCAGCTCCAGGTACGAGGTAAAAGATCTGCTCTAATTTGATTAGCCGTCATCTGCATAAAAAAACTATTAGACTACAGCAACAGAGCTATGCAGCTGACCCATAGACACATTTTTTTTTTTAAAAAGTCTGAGGTACTAAAATACTGGAAGTGGCCAAGGTTGCAAGTCAGCCTCTTCTGTTAATGTTGGTTCGAACCCAAGCCGCAGCTGCTTGTGTCTGCCTTTTAGTCATTACTCATTCTTTTCAGTGACAGGAGTCAGATATTTTGCCATCTTATAAACCACATTTTACATGTTATAGGTCACTATTATATGGTGCATAGCAGTAAATGTGAATGCCAGTACCAGTTTGAAATAGCTTTAATGTGTAGCATAACATGTTGATCTATTTATGAGATTTAAAAGCACTAGTTGTGGAAACTCAAGTCATATTTACATTCGGTGTTACTCCCCTAAAAAACTAAAACTTGTTGAAAGTGTTTCCTGCCTTATTCTTGGAATTAAATATATATTGTGATAATTATCACAATGAAAAAACAACAACATTGTGTTTACATTTAGGTACTAGCACCAGAAATGAATGTAGAAAAAGGAAAGCAGAGGGGGAGGCAGAAAGGCAGGCCGGAGAAATACCAAGGACAAAAAAGAGAAGGGCAGAACGCAAGAAGGACAAAGAAAAACAGAAAATATTTACAGACAAAGTTGAGTGATGCGGCATGTTCGCATATTTCTAACCGTGAGAGAAACATAGAGATGGAAAGACTGTAGTGGTATTAGATTGGCAGTGCAAAATAGTATCCCTCTGCCAAGACTACAACAGTCCATATACACACACACAGGCCAGAGTCTTCAAGTGTAATTGTGCGTGAAAACATTCATTAAGGCTATTATGGTATGCAGTAGAAGTTTCAGCAGTCAAACCGTCGAAGAGCAGAGCGGTGAAGCAGACGAGCTGTCAGTCTAGAGAACAAATTGGAGAGCGATAGGAACAACTAGTTCAGCCTCTGCAATTAATATATATAGATGTGTGTGTGTGTGTGTGTGTGTGTGTGTGTGTGTGTGTGTGTGTGTCCTTGTAATCCTGATTTGGTCCTAACTCAATGAAACTCAGTGACTGACCCACTGACCTTCTTTTACCATCTTGTCTTAACCCCCCCGTTTCTTTCTGTCTTTACAGGTACAGCGGCCAGTGTGCTGATGTGTTTATGTCAACGTGATATTAACATCATTAGTGTGTGCTTGTGTAAAATAGTAAGAAAAGGAAAGTGTGTGTGTACATGTGGTGGGTCGTGATGGGATTGGTGTGACCGGTTGCCACTGCCTCATCTGATAATGCTGATCCACACAGGCACTAATAGAAGGACCCCTCTGGGAGTTTTTGAGGCACACAGTCTCTGGTACTCCAAAAGATACGCCAAGGCTATTTAAACTGTGAACTTCCTTTCTCTGTTCTTCCGAGAGTCCTTTTAACCATTTATCTCAGTCCTATTCCTCTTCATACTTTAGCACACACTTTAAGATTTCACATATGACTTACAGTACATTTCAAACTTATCGGCACCAGAACCACAACATGGGCAACTGCTGTACCAGTGTAGTAAATGTATGCAATACTGATAATCCTGCTGCTGAGTTTGTGACCACAGAGTAGGGATGTCACCTACCAATACCACTGAAATTCTACAAATCTCCGAACCAACTCAGATATGATTTTAGAATTGGTATTTAAAATAATCCAATGAAAAGAATGAATTTCAATACGAGTCCTTTCACTTGAAAAAACAAACAAAACAACAACAAGAACAACAAAAACATCCAGCAACAGGAGTGAGATGGAGCCGTCAAGTAAAATAAATCCACTTAAAGTACACATTTTACCACGCAGGAGACATGATTCTTATATTTTGATGATGGAGTGTTTACTTCATTCTGTCAGGATCTCAAAGTAGGTGGATGGACTGGAGCAATTAATTAGCCAGTATAACACCAGGTGGACCCACATCTCTTTCATCCACAACAGAAGTGGAGAAACCTACCAATTAGTTAATTAGATAACTTTATAGATTCGATATTAGATAATCATTAGATAACTACCAATTAGAAATAAATTCAGCAAAAATGCTCTGAAAGGTGAGTCCCATAGTAGACTGACATCGCAGCTACCACTTAACTACACCGAGCCACCTCCCTCACTTCCCCCATCTCTCCTCCTCTGTCAGTCCCTCCCTCCCCCAGGCTACATTTTCCTCCGCTATTCTCTACATCGTTACCATAATCACATAAGACAACTACCTAGGGAGCACCAGCATCCCCACAGCACCTTGCTCCTGGCACCATGTGTGTGTGCATGCGTGTGTGTGTGTGTGTGTGTGTGTGTGTGTGTGTGTGTGTGTGTGTGTGTGTGTGTGTGAATTGCTCCTGGCACTTGGAAACCCGTATTCCTTTTGACTGTCTTTTTTGGTGTTTTGATCTTTACAAACCGACAGATGAGTGGTGCGTGTGTCCGTGCGTGCTATATGTGCGTAGGAAAGGTTTCTAAATTACCCAGCTCCTTCATAGGGTAATGTCTGTATTGTGGCTGACAGACGACTACAAATTACCGCTGAACTGAGAGAGTGTCTATGTGTGTGTGTGTGTGTGTGTGTGTGTGTGTGTGTGAGAGAGCGAGTACATAAGTGTGTGTGCGAATGGTGTTTGACTGTCAAGGATGATTATGTTATTCTTCTGAATGGTCAAAGCAAATCACATCACTGTACCACTAAACAAAAGGCAGACGGATTCACAAGAATGCGCACACGCACGCACGCACACGCGCGCGCACACACACACACACACACACACACACACACACACACACACACACACACACACACAAAGTTTCAAAACACCTCCAAGCCACACAAACATAACACACTTTTAGCAAAATGCCTACAAGCCTTACACTCTTCTATGCCGATTTGTGTGCAGCACAAATATAGAGTGTACTGTACATGGACATATATGCCAACCTTATCCCTACAAGGCATACATGATTACTGTACACACACTAGCTACCAATTGTGCCATCAGCAACACTACACTTAGCCACCAACATGTTGGACTGCCAGATTACTGTACCATCAACACCAGTCAGCAAGCCTATAAACCAAACTGTCAGGTGCTATTTCATCCGCTTCTCAATCTAGCCTTTAAAAGGTGCTGAACAAAACAAACTGCTCTTAATTTACATTTCTTCATGTAGTTGCATTTGGCACTCCATTTCTCATTTTAAAGCCACACTTTATTTATTTCACAATAGAATTAATTGTTTAGAAAACCTAAGCAGGAAGTGCTAAATTTGCATAAACAGCTTATTAAAAGAATAGCTAAGGAGAGCTGAAACATAACCATGAGGAGCTGAATGCTGCTAAGAACTAACGTTGTGCTGGGCAAAAAAATAACTAGTCTAAGTCCATTCAAAACAAGACATGCAATTGACTTTATGAAATGAAGAGAATGTAAATTCTATAAAATGTATCACCTGGGTCTTTTTTATTATTGTCTTTATTTAAGACACGTGTTTGAGTATTAATGTATAAAATGTCTTTGTGATCATTAAATAATGTCATTATCAATACTGTATTATAGCATGTTAGGTGCCAGGAAGGGGCAACTGAAAATACTAAAATTTGTGCACGGTCAAAAAGAAAATCTGGCCCAAAGATTTTACAGACAAAAAGTAGACAAATGGAGAACTTAAGTTACAAGCACTTATAATGATAAGGCTTGTCATTGTGACCATATTTTCTCTCCCTGTAGCCTTGGTGTTATACAGAGATGCTGAAAGAGAGAGATTGTGCAGTGTAGTAATCTGGAAAGTGATACTCTTCAACAGACCAGAAACACACACACACAGAGACAGAGACACACACACACACACACACACACACACACACACACACACACACACACACACACACACACACACACACACACACACAGATTCATTTTGGACCTCAAAACTCTCTCCACTTCACTAGTTGCCATTTTAGAATGATCAGAGCCAATGAAAGCCTTTTTTGTAAAATTCAAGGTTTGTGTGTGTGTGTGTGCGTGTGCGTGTGTGTGTGCGTGTGTGTGTGTGTGTGTTTGTTTCTCCCATTTCACTTTCAACTTTGTATTTTGCAGTCCATCATGCAAACAAGTTCTCCACAATAACACAAACAGAAGCAAAGTCTAGCTGGAAAAAAAATAAATCCTCTAATTATCATGTATCCCATTGTTTTATTGTGGTAAACAACTATTTCATTATTATACACACCTTCTGCTACTGAAACTGACATTTGGAAACTACTGTACCAAATTGCACAAAAATAACCACCAATTAGAAACATATCCAAGCAACAAAATTAAACAATCATGTGTGAGTAAAACAGCAGTTCTTTTGTTGTCTGCAGTAAACCATAGAAAATAGGCACAGACCTAAATGAGTGAAATAAGATAACTTAAATTCAGCTGTGATGCAGTTCGTTTTTCATACACGATATACTACATGCTTTTGAAATGTTGTGTTGAAAGTGTGAGGCCGCATCTGTATGCGTATCTGAAGTAATGTGTATGCCCCTGGACCCAGCAGCTGTTCCAAAACAGATGTTTTCCACAATAATTATCTCGAGCTCACAGAGAGGCTGAGAACAAGATGGACTGAGAATGAAAGAGAGAGACGGAGGAAGATGTCTGTGATAAAAGACAACCCTCATGACAGCAGATAAAAACAAACCTGAGGGTAGAGTGATTGAACTTTATGCCCACGAACACACCTATGGGAGCATGTAAACATAGATGCTCAAAATAATGTATCTCTCCTAGTGTCTGACTATAGTATATTTAACAGAGCAGTGTTCTCTCACGCCACCATGGCTGTATTTATTTATTTTTATTTTATTTGTTTTTTTGTGTATATAGTCTGTGTGTGTGTATTTATTATTTGCTCTTATTTTATTTTCTAAAATATTTATTATTTTGGTTTTTGGTATTATTTTACTAATTATTTCTTATATCTTATACGTATTTGTAAACTTTTTCATATTGTGTGCACTTTTTGTTTTTCTTTGCTGCTGTGACGACCGAATTTCCCCGCTGTGGGATTAATAAAGTCAAATCCTCATCATCATCATCATCATCATGGAGATCTCTGAACTCTTCAGATTCCTTACCTGCAAAACAAGGTGCGTCCACCTCTCCAGTCCAAGCCTGCCGTATGTTCTGAAGATGATGGTCGAGACAGTATGACTGCTGGACTGCCCATACCGCAGGGCGACCGCCTGCCCCGACACTGTCAGAGAGAAAACCAAGCGCTCCCCTGAACTCTTCTCCAGCAGCATCCTGAGAGAAACAATAAAGGACTCAATTATTTCATCAACAGCTGACTGTCCACAAGGGCCCGAATATTTAGCAGTGATAAGTTTTTATACTTTGACTCAGAAAACAAAGGTAAGAATGGACTCCAAAAGCCATGGAGTCGAGCACCGCTACACACAGTCCGTCGTTCTGACATTTTCACATGGAATATCAATATTTTACATGACTGTGAGGTTTCAGCTGCTACGCCGGGTGCAGACACGCACACCCTCCACGTGTCATATTAACCACCATCACTGACATTTTATGGGAAATCATGGCTTTTATGAACCCAGAGCAGCACACCCTATAAATCACAGATAGATGCATGCATGAGAAAAAGAGCAACTGAATGTATGTCTGCACATGTATCTGCGTGTGAATGTATGCAAATAGACAGACTGAAGAGAATAAGTACAAGAAATAAAGTACCAGTTTAGGAGATATGGTGATTTACTGGGCAAAAAAGATTTCTTATCAAAAGTGCTTTCACGTTGGATTGACATATAAAAGTGCTTATTTAATTATAAAAATAATTGATGTTACTGAATAATCTGCAGCATATTTTTTCTATTAATCATTTGAGCAATAAAGTATTCCTTAAACAGTGAAAAGTGGCCATCACAGAGCCCAAGTTAACACATAAATAGTTTGTTTTGTCCAACCAGCAGTACAAAAAACAACGATTTACAGTTTTTGACCACAGATGGTAATGAACCCCAGAAATACCACATTTAAGAAACTGGAATGAGAATAATATTGGCATCTTTTCTTGAAAGTCATATGCTTATTTATGATTAAGCAAATATATAAAAAAAAAATAATAATCAACTAACTGTCTAAACCATAATCCCCTTGAGTAATTGCTTCAGAATGTTAAGCTTTTTTTTTTTCTAATGGCTTTCCATCATTAATTAAAATAACAACAAGCACTTTATTGTCCATGTAGGAAAAAATCCAGTGCATGTACAAACCAAACTGTCTATTTCAAATGTGAATACTGAAACAATACAAACATAACTTCATTATCAGTTTGTTGAGTAAAGCCACGGTGTAATAAAAACTATGGTTTGTAAGAACAGGTGGCTGGCTCTGTTCATTGTTTAGATGAGGGGAGGGATGTGAAATCACAGACGGAGGGAGAGACAAAGAGAGCGGGGTGACGAGAGATGGACAGAGGTGAGGATAGAGACCTCCTTTCATCTGGCTTCTTTGATGGCAGCCATGATCGTCTCTACAACAAAAGAATGATAGCCAATGACAGCAACAGAAAGAGAAGAAGGGAGGGAGAGGGAGGGAGAGAGGGAGAGAGAGAGAGAGAGAGAGAGAGAGAGAGGGGGGGGGGGATATTTCTTCCATTCAGACGCATTCAGCCGTACAGGTGTCATGTTCGGCAGACCAAGACAACAAGACTTGTCTGTCATCTGAATCCCCAGACAGACAAATTCACAAACAAAAAACACAGCATGAAATTTAAGAGAGAGATTTGATCTCTGTCTGATTGTCCGTGCGAGTTAAACTTAACGGACAGTGACATTCAACTGAACATCCAGTGAGTTCCTACAATACACACGTAACCCATCTAGTGTTGCAGCAGATCTTTCTTCAAACCCGTCACCACTTTTAACACATTGCTGGATCCATGAATGTCGTGAATGAAGGGTATCTATTGAAGGCCCAACAAAAATGGATCAGTTTGTTCCAAATCTTTGTTGAATCCACAATCAGAAATGCCCTGTTTCGTACACATGGATCAAATTATTCCTGATCACAGTAAAAGACAAGTGTAAAGAAACTTCACCACAACATTTTACATGTTTTGACATCTGTCAAAAGGTACTGAGGAGTACCAGTGCGTATGTGAAAGAGATGTATTCAGTCTTTTATGGTTGTGGTGCCAGCAGCAAACTGTCGCCATCTTGCTAGTTCAGAGTGGTTTGGAACCAGAAGTGACGAGCTGGTGGGGAGCGAGCATCTCGACGATACTACGTCCCGCCTACCGATAGCCGTAACCTGAATGGACCACAGGACTGTCAATCAAACAGACACACCCCCAAAAACAATAATGGGATTATTTTGAGATGCACCACCAGAAAACTAATAACAAGGAGCGACTTTAGCTAACAACAGCGAAATAGCTTGTGGAAAAAAATGTATTCACTTTGTATTTCATGTGAGAAGTTGAATGGAAGTCCATGAAGCCGTTTTGGGTCCAACCTCTGGCAGCACTCGGTGCTGTTGCAGCTTAAGACACTTCTGTATTGACATCTTTTTTTTAAGAGCCGTAAGCTAGGTCCACTTTTGTATGCCGTCTACGGTTTGGTATCAAGCGAGTCAGTGTGTGTCACATCTGAGGACTACAAGTTTGACAATAAAAAGATTCTGCAGATGTGGGCTCAGTGATCTTGCTAAAAAAAAAATCTCTGTAGCCTACTCCTCGTCTATGATTCAGGCTAGCGACTCAAGAATACATTCGCCGCTACTCGCAAAACGTACAGTGGAGTGGCGCTGGGGTTGATGTCGGCGGCAGATTTTGACAAAGAAATCCAATATCTCTGGTTCTGATGCATTTGAAACGTTTATCTTTAAAACCAGCTAAATCAGTGGAGTCAAAATGTCCCGAAGAAACACAAACTAAGACATAATGTCTGCTTAGCCTCGCTTCAGTTTCACAACAAAGCATCCCCTGCCGTTCAAGCACTCGACTTTAAATGTCGCCGTGTGGAGGAAGAGATGAGGTTGCCAAGCGAAGCCAACTGATCTCTTTTCGTGTGTGCGTGTGGCCTTGTCTATGTGAACGTGTGCATGTGTGTGTGATTGCAAGCTGATCTGACGGTGTGTAACTCTGCACCACACTAACCCTGCCTGGAACATAGTGGCACACTCACATCCCCCGTCCCTCTCGCGCAACATTTCCAAGTAGGACATGACAGCCAGTTGTTTCCTGATGGTGATGCTGACCTGGCCTGACCTGCTCCTTGTTATTCGATCAATAGCACGGAGTTTTCATGCTCTTGTCAACATTGGAAAATCATACTCAACGTCATATCAAAACAGATATTTGACCATACATCACAACAGCAGTTTGTTTGTAGAAGGGAGTTACATTTCACCAGTAGGACAGGATAACGGTTGACTACTCCGATACTGTACAGCAGTATCTTCATGAATTTGTGGAAAAAGTACACACTAATGGGTTGTTATTTTTCCATGTATTTTTTGTTCTGTTTTCCCCCTCCAATCCTGAGACTCCAATGACTTTATGCAGTACATCCACATAATATCAAAAACTGAAACAACTTCATCTGGATTCTGCTTTATCTCATCTCTCCCCTCCATCTTCTCACATCAAGTGGGATTTCTACAAAGCTGATAATTTAAAATGTCTAACTTACCGGTCAAACATGAAATACTATAATAAAACAAGGCGTACCAGAGCGAAGGACTGGACACGGTGACAGTAGAACGTGACTATGAGCATTAAACTAGAGGCTGTTGTTTTAATGCCACTATCGATAACATAAAATAATCTTTTAATCACTTTGAAGTTTATAATAAACATTTGAACTAAATACAGGACAGACAGGATAAAGCATTGTTAGATCATCTTTCGTTGTTGTTTTAAACAGGATTCGTGGTCCCGTCTTCCCTTCCTTTTCTGTCTCTCGTTCATCTGAATAGTTTCTGTGTTTTGTATTCAATCCTCTTCACATCATTCCAGACCTGTGATTCCTCACCTGGCCACCGGTCTTTACTACGTTCTTCACACCTGTTCTGATGACCATCTGCCTGTCTTAGATTTCTGTGTTCTACCTGATTTGACTGCCTTTTGTTTGCCCATTGTAAACATGCATTTTTATCGAACAGAAAAAAAGTTGCATTTCTGTCCAAATTTAGTGCCAATTCTGCAAAAGAAAATCTGAGTGAATTGTGTATTTCTATCCATCATCATCCAGAATGATGGCCTTTATGCCTGTTTCATTCACTATTTTGAGAAAGTTTTTAATTTTTTCAGCAGAGCAGAAGTTTGACTGACAAATGCTTCCGTCACCTGTTCGAATTTACTTTACTAACCAATAACAATATTTAAACTTTTTTTTTTTTTTTTTAAATATATGTTGTTTTCAGTCTGTTTTTCTGCACAAAGTATTTTAGTAGTACCACACAGTTGAAGAGCTTTTAGTCATATCTCTAACCAGTACAATATATACAAAGATTGATGAATAAACGTGATATTATTGTTGTACTAAACGAACCTCTAGGTATCTCTGGGGCTGATCTTTTTCACTGAGAACTGACCCCATACATCAGTTATCAAAAGACCGACCATTTATCCCTGGAAAATATAGAGTATACAGTTTACACAACAACTGTCTATACTCCTATCAATCTAAACACAGTGTACTGTATGGACTGGAAGGCGACACTGGTAATTAAAGCGCCAGTGTATGGCTGCTTCTATTTAAAGAAGACTTTAGTACCTCCAATGATGCAACTGAGAGATTATTCTGGATTTTCAGAAATTATGGAAAAAAAAAAAATCTAAACTCACATCTCTCCAGCAGAGCTCGGTTTTATCCACAACGCCAAGGTGAGGGAACCCAACGCTCCGAGTGTCTGTGAAGGGGGAGACACCAGACATCCATCCTGGCCCAGCTGAAACAGCACACTACCAGATCCAGCAGAGACCCCTTCTGAACGGGTCGTGGTCCCAGGCTCCTTCCGAGTCCCAGGTCGGGTGTCATTAGTGTCTTCAGTTACACAGGTACCCCTGGTGGAGTTAAGTTTAGTTATGTCAATATGGTTTCTCAAAAGGGATCTTAAAGTGTTTTACATTGGTCAGAGGTCAAATGACCTTCTAAAATACCTTACAACATTTCTATACATTTTAATCCAGCTACCTGTGTGCAGCCAGTAGCAGTGGGGCATACGGAGGTGTGGAGGACCTGTAGGGACACTCCTGGACACAGAAGGCTTGATAGCAGGACAGCAGTTCAGACTGTGAGAAAGGCGACTGACAGTAGCTGCTCCGCTCTGGAACGCCACAGGTGGAGCGAGGCGGAGAGGTGGACACGGGTTTGAAGGCAGCAATGTTCACCATTCGTGGGAAACTTCCCTGTGAAAGGATTAAAACAGTGTGATCGTCGCAGTTAATCCGGACAATTTGCCACGTTGAAACAGAAACCTTTACGCTCATTTGGGAGAAGTGCCATACAATTAAATATCATGGAGGTTATGATATAGTGTCACACTTTTTGCAGACCAACTCTTACCATGCCATGCGGTGTATTAATACACCCATACGTTTTAAATATATCAGGGCAGCAGAGTAAAAGAGAGAAACTACTTGGGACAAATTAATTGATTTTACAATCAGCTTCCAAAAGTCAATTTTCAAAAAAACACGTGGAGATGCGACAGTATAAAAAGCACATGTGTACATGATACAACTATCGATGGCATGAAGCCCTTTAGCTGCTTCAGGTTCAAGGTATTCACTGCCATGACTTAGTGTGACATGAATAGAACAGAGCCAACGTTAATGTTATTAGTTACACCCGTGCTTTCCCGACAGCAGTATGGCGAGTCTATTTCAGAGGTATAATTAAATACAGCGTGTTGTTGTCATTGTCTCTCCCCCAAGTCTTTGGTCTTTGAAAGCCACTCTTACCTGTGGTGATGCAGGTTTTGGACAGAGGCTGAGGAAGAGGAGAGGTAACCAGAGGATGAAGTGACGCCACCTCATCCCCACGATGTTCGTCCGCCTCGTCACCTTTTCTTCATCGATGTCGTTCGGGAGCAACGGCCACAGAAGAGCAGGCCGGCGCTTCTTTTTCCTCACCCTATTCTCCCCGTGCGTGATTTCACCTTCTCTTTCTGTGACTGACAGCGTCCCAGAGACGTCTGTCTCGTTCTTCCATTTGATCCCGTTTTTTCCACTTCCTTGTGGATCTTTTCCAATTTCCCTCTCGTCATTCCACGAGTTAGACGGCGCCTCTCTTCCTCTTTTCATCCTGTTTCT
Organism: Embiotoca jacksoni; assembly: GCF_022577435.1. Lineage (NCBI taxonomy): Eukaryota > Metazoa > Chordata > Actinopteri > Embiotocidae > Embiotoca > Embiotoca jacksoni. Next base: position 10,390,781 of record NW_027185414.1, on the reverse strand, counting down.
GTTGACTCCTCTGCCCCATGTTTGCCTCTTCTTTTGCACATTTCCTCCCCTCGCTCCTCCCTCAGTTTCCTGGTCGTCCCTCCCTTCATTCTGTCTCTGGCCTTTGACCCCGCAGCAATCCGGACTCGGGTTCTGCGGAGGGCCCGGCATGGCCCCCGGGTCTAGGATCTCAGGCAGGGGTCGGGGAACATTCCCGGAGGCAGAGGGATGCTCAAGAACCTGGATTTCCTTCTGAAGCCTTCCAGAAGCGTTTGAATAAGTGATGACTGTCATGGTTTCATGGTTCCAGGGTTCCGGGGACATTTTTTTTTACAGGCCAGTGCCCCTAGGGTGACGCTACGAAGCTTAGCTTTCTGTTACACTGTCTCCGTCCCTCGCCCGCACCCCCACCCACACACACACACACACACACACACACACTGCACAGACCACAACCAAAGCCTTCACATGATAGGTAGGATTTCACAATCTAGACAGGGGAAAGAGAGAGGGAGAGAAGGAACGGGAGACGTGGTCAGAGCAATATCCAACATGAGACAAATCTGAGGAGAGTGAAATGCCATGCAGGCTATTCCCGAGCCAAAGCCTACACTATCATGTACAGCTTGATGGAGGCGCAGCTCAACTGATACTGCTACATTGCTTTCCCCTTTTCTTCATTTTCCATTGAATTAAACATGCCCTTTTTCCCTCTAGCATCTGGCCTCCAGGTTTTATCCAACCAAACGGGTTTTCACACAAGTTTGTTGGAAATTGAGGCTTAGGCCAAAGCTTCTCTTCATTACAATACTTAGCAGGTTCAATTCCACATTTTCCACGCACAAAAAGAGGCCGGCCGTGCAGTCATCTCTGGTGTTACATTACTTGGTCCGGGCTCTCGCCTGTAATGTCTGTTAGAAAATAGGAAAGCTGACAGTGTATAATAATAATAATAATAATAAAGGCTACGAGCCTCTGTGCCGTGCAAATGTGTACATCTATGCAGATATTTGTCAACACTCTAACATACCGGGTAGCTTGCTCGAGGTTTACCTGCTGTTGGAGACTCCCCGCACAAAGCTCTGTCCCCATCACAGCAGCGTCGGCAAACATTCAACTTGTTGCTGAGGCGCGAGTCGAACAAAACATGCTACCTGTTCCCCCCCCCCCCCCCCCCCTCCCCACACACACACACCTGTCTGTCTGTCTGTCTGTCTGTCAGCAGCAGACACGGCTCCCGTAGGGGAAAAAAAAAAAAATAGTCCTTGTATTATGTTTCCCCGTCGCTGCAGCCCAGAGTTCAGCAGAAAAACTGAATAACAGCGCAACTGAACTTGACAAACCTCCTCGTTGTTTTTTGTTTTTTTTGTCCCCCCCGTCCCCCCGTCCCCTCTCTTGTCTTACCTCACTCATTCAGAGCATGCGGCGCGCGGCGTTAAGGAGATTACCGCGAGCTGCCATCTGGCCAGCAGCGCTGGAGGCGGCGGGACACCGGGCGACAAAGTAACGCTCGTGCAACGTTACACTTTGGAGCCCCGTTGTAACGGAAACTGGAGAGGGGGGGCGGGGGGGGGGGCACGTGAACAAACAGTGGCGACGTATCCGTTTTGCATCTGTTACGGAACACCGAACATCGCGTGTGACAGCGATGCATTAATATGCGATTTAAATAATTACCCCCTGCCTGGTAGTAATGCTTTACCCCCACCTACGTGGGATACGTCTGGGTCTCAGACAAGTGGCTCTCAGAGAGAAGACGCTACCACCGTCGCTAGGCAACGGTGGTCCGCTCCGGCCACTTAGAGAGCTGAGTTAGGAAATCATTTGATGGTCTATCATAGCAGTCATATTTGTTGTCTTTTTAACCAAAACACAGCATTACCTTTTGAGGGGGGGAAAAAAAAAAAAAAAAGAAGGACATAGATGACTGGTTTGGAAACATTCATTCATTCATATTTCATTTATTTATTTGTTTAACCAGGGGCAGTGTACATTAATCAATATTTCAGTTTCCACATCAATGTAGTTGTGGTCACTGTATTTGACACACAAATTGCTTGTTTCATTACTTGGCAATAAACGAGATTCTGATTCTGATGTGCCCCAGTTAGATAATAAGACAATTTATATATATATTTCAATAATTGTGTACAGAGTAGGATCTGCAATGCACACAGACACGGGAATGCCTTACACACCTCTAATTCTCATCTTTTTTTGCTGTATGTGCGTGTGTGAAGATACAAAAAACAAGTAAAAAAAATATTAAATTGATATAACAACAGACAAAAAAAACAAATACCAAATACATATAATGCACTATAGTGAACACTGATCAAAAGCATGATTAAAAGAATATTTACTGTTGCAAGTACACATGGCCTGCATAACTTCTATCAGTCTCCAAAGTATCTTTCAGAGGATGGGGCAACAGCTGTGAAATCAATCATGCAAAGTTCAGTATTCATTGATGGCCCCTGTAGGTTATCGGTAACATAGCAGAATAAATAGATGTAGGCTCAAATGAAGGACGGAAATTTTAAAGAATACTGAAAATGAGTCCCATTAATTTGCATGAATGAGGCAAAGGAGCTGGCAAGGGGCCATTCAGCAATTTAATGCAAGTCATCGGGGATGCACTGCTATGTCTGATATTAATTGAGCTTTGGTAGCAATTAACAACAATATACTAATTACAAAATGTGGCTGTGATGAAGCTATGTATGCTAAATTTACCAAATGATGCACTGCATATTTTCTCTGAATACTGTATGATACATTGCTGGTAATGTAGATACTAAAGCATATTTTCTGTTTTGTATTTCAGATTTTACTTCTGCATAAAATGCATATCAGCCCAACAAGAAAGGGAGGGTGTGTAAAACTGACAATGTGCACATATGCACTCCCGCCTCTTCAGGCCGATAAAATAAATTATCCAAATAAAATGTTTAAATTTTTGTCCTATAGGCATACATGCATAAATTCTCTACTCTATCCACTAACAAACTATAACAAACAATCCCCTTAATACACACAAACACGAATGCACACACATGTGCCTACATCACAAGCCGAGGCACAAGTATACAGTAGTTTAGACTTCCACTGTGTATTCAAGAGCTCTGCATTTAAATTGTGTAAACATTTCTACCAAAAAAAGGACCTCTCTTATATTTTTCCCTGCCGACAAGTTTTTACGTTATCATACTAATCGCGTTTGAACAGCTGCAATTTGCTTTGGTTGAACAAAGGCATTCTAACTAGGTTTTAATTAAGTGTTCCTAATGACCTTAAGGAGATTAGAGGTTCGCCTTCTAATCAATACCAGGCAGAGAGGAGCAAAGGGAGGGGAGAGGAGGAGAAGGGAGGTGGCTAGGGGCTAGAGTAGAGGTAGGTAGGAACAGGGTGGGGAAGGAAAGAAGAGGAAAAGGAAGGAGCAGATGAAAAATGAATGGAGGGAGGAGGAAAGGGAAGAATGGAAAGTGAAGGAGGGGAAGGTGAGAAACCAAACCATGAACTTGATCAGAAATAGGAAATAATATGCTCGCTTGAACAAAGATCACTATATACATATACAAGAGTGCCGTTTTGTTATTCACGATGGCAGATTCGTGACTTACTTGGCCAATAAACCATCACGCTTTCAGATACAAAAACTGAATGGCTATGGTTAGAAGTATCCAGTGCATCAGCACACAAGCAAATGATCACATGATTTGACAACTTAAGCAGAAAATAGTTTTGAACCTCCTCTCTTTGCATTCTTCATCATATTTTCCTCCTCTTTTTCGTTTTCCTTTTCCTCTGAGAGGGTGAAAATGACATTACACCACTGTGTCAGATAGGCTATGATCATCAGCCAGCTTTGTTGGCCAAGAGTTTCTCTTATCCTCTACTCATAAGACATTTGCATAGATTTGCACAGAGTGTGTCCACATGACAAAGAATCTAGTCATACATTGATTGTACTAATTTATTCAGGCGGGCGGATTCAGTCCCCGAGATTGAAGTGCTATCACACAAACGGGATTAAAACTGGATGACGATCGCACAATTAATATTGTCTCATTTTCTAAATTACTTGTGTATGACTTATATTTCACCAAATTGTGTTTGCTGGTCTAATAACATTACGTCTAATATGGTGAATGTCGGCTGTAAATGTATCGTCTCTCTGACTCTTCAGAGCAGCATGAATATGTATGGAGACATCCGTGGCCTCGCCACTGATTAGGAAAAGTGGAATAAATTGAAGGCTGGGCTGCTTGTTATTGTTGTTTTTAAAAGGAAAATACAATTTCAGTTTTTCCATATCGTTACACACACACATGCATGCACACAAACACACACTTTACCTCTTTAATATTAACATTGAGGTGAGCACAGTCTCATCATTTGGCTGCCACCGATTTCAGATTCATTTCCGGAGTGCTTGTGCTCTGTCAGCATGTGTACCGTGTATATACATTTGCAGCAGACTGTGGATACTTTTAGGGAAAAAATAAAAGTTCTTCAAAGTGCTTCTAATTTGAATGTGTATTGCATGTATGCTTGAGGTCCAAGAAACCTTCATTTGACACAATGTAACCTACATTACATGGTCGATTTGACGTGACACACACACACAGCAGCATTCTCCAGAGTTTTTAAGGAGACAAAAATACTTTTCCAGATGAAGAAAAGAAATACAGAGTTCTAATTCTCAGCACATTCTTTCACAGTCATGTCTTTTGTTGTCCATCCTCTGAGGTGCAAACAAAAACATTCAGAGACTGTTGCACACTAGTAGAGCACAACGCAGTAAAGCACAAGGAGCAGACAGAGGCTATAACCTTTGTGACAAGTTGAATATTTCAGTTGACGTCGTTTAATCAACATCAGCACCTGTGTTACACAGACTTTTGTGACCACTGATACGACTGCATTTGCGATTTCAAGGACCTGAAATTTGGGCAGAGACGGCACATTAAATTTGCTATCAAACTCAGGAAATCAGCGACAGAGACCCTTGAATTACTTCAGAAAGCCTACAGCAATGAACCAAAGAGCCAGGTGAGGTGTTTGATTTGCCAAAAATCTCTGTCCGAGGCCGGAGAAGGTGTGACATGTCAGCAGCGCAACCAGGTGGGTTGTTCTTTGACATTCGCAAGGTTGTGCTCTGTAAATTCATCCCCCACGGACAAACTGTCAACACGGAGTTCTACTTTGATGTTCTAAGGTGTCTGAGGGAAAACATTCGGTGCAAACAATCTGAACTGTGGTGTGCTGACACATTGGTTCTCCAACACTACAACACACAGCGCTCTGAAAACACCAAAGTTTCTCGTCCACAACAACATAACTGTCGCTCCGCACCTCTCCTACTCACCAGATTTGTTTCACCAGTGATTTCTTTCTGTTCTGCAAAAATGAAGTTCAAGCAGAAGGGTTGCCGTTTTGACACTGCGGAGGTGAGGGAAGCATGGCAGGATTGCTGGACAAAGGCACTACTTCATGTCATGAACTAGGATGAAAAGAGGACCCAAATGCAGGACCAAAGTAAGGTTGGAACCCAATCGTCTATAGTCATGGACGAAGGAGGAAGGAGAAGGATGTGAGGTGGAGATTTACTGGCGAGGTAGGGGAGCAGACTGGGATGCATGGTATAGAGAGGGTGAGTAGAGGCTGGCGCAGCTGAGAGAGACGAGCTGGCGTGGAGATCCTGAACACAAAGAAAACGAGTTAGAATTTGCTCAACATGAAGCGCAACTTAAAATAAACTAAGCGGCACAGAGCGGTTCACTGCTGTGTTTGAAGTGACGATCTGGTGAACAGTGGATGTAGAGGCGGGGCGGGAGTACTGGGGATGATGAGAGGTGATGAGGAACAGGTGTGTATCATCAGCCTGTAATCAGCAGTCGGGGCATCAGAGAGCCAGAGAGCCACTCCAGTGCACAGGAAGAGTACTCACCAAGCAGCAACCCACTGGGACGTCAGCCATTGGTTTGTGAAATGCCGATTTGAAGCATCAAATTTGGCATCACGATCTTGGTGTGAGCCACAGGGGACCATATTTGGAGGAACTGGGGAGAAGCAAGGGGTGGATCTGACTGAAAACCAGAGGACACTAGGCCTGCCCACTTATAGAAGAAAGCTGACTGCACCACAGGCATGTCAATCAAAACAGACGCGTCCACAAAAATGCCACTTGTTGGCCTGTTATCTGATTAAATATAACATTATTATTATTTTTTTTTTAAATGATTGACTTAATATTTCACGAGAGAAGTTGACTCATTTTGAATGGGGGTCGTTGGACTTCTTTTTTGGGGGGGGGGGAGCCAGACCCTAGTGGCCCACAGTAGTATTGCACTTTATAGCACTTTTGCAGTGGCTTCCCTTTTCAGACCTGGAAGCTTCGTCCATTTTTACACACAGTCTTTGGTACTCGCAGACAGAGAAAACACAAGCACAGATGGGGAACACGAGGAGGGGAAAACACCGAACACGGGGTGGTTCGGGTGGAGCTGGCAGGACCATGACACTTTGAAGGGGATTTTGGCAAATGTAAATCTGGTATGGTTTTTGGGTGTCAGCGCAGTTTGTGCACTTTTTGATAGCAACTTGTACACTGACATAAAGTATATGTGGAAGGATCATCAAGAAAAGCTGTACAATATCAATACCAGTCCACATGCGTCATATGGCCGTAACAATAATTAAGTCTTGCAGTGCATTAGGAAACAGTATTACATTTGCTTCCAGATGCTGGCACCCAAAAAAAATACAGCCTCAGCAATTCAGGGCCAGTGCCAACCTCTCTCAAGTCAATATATTTCTCACCAGACATTAAAATTCTTGGCCAAATTTTTCACTTGTCTTTGTAGTTCATCTGTCAAATGTAATCTACAGTAACTGTCATCAAATATGCACAGGCATCAGATCTCAGAAACACCACAGCTACAAGCGTGGTTGGCAAATATGCTGGTGTGAGTGAAAATGTAGTTTGCTGTGCTGATGCAAGGTTTATTTTAGGCTATCTCTTCCATTTCCCTCCGACACTTGCGTCATCCTGCTGTCCATACTCTCTATTTCGGTCACTTCTGTCCTCCACTCATGCACCTCTACCACACATCCCACTCTCCACAGGCACCACTCATTCTTTCCTTCATTCACTCCATCTCCCTCTCCCCTCCCTATGCCCTCAAACCCTTTTACCGTCCTCCATCACTGCTTCTCTCTAAATGTCCTCTTCTTTCTTGTCCTTGTTTTATGCAGCATTTTCTATAAATAGACATATATATTTTAATCCATGTTCATCATTTATCCTCCTCGGCTCCAAATGAAATGCACCAGAAACTAGATATAAAAACAATTTGGCTTTTCAGATTTTATGCCCCCAAGTCTCACTGTCCATATTGAGTGTGTGTGTGCATGTGTGTGTGCGGGCATGCTTTCTGCCCCCTATTGGGGTTGAGGCCAGTGACACCCTGAGGGCTGTGCTGTCCAATCCCCTCCATGCTGCGTTTCTATAGGATTGAATTAACCTCCTGCCTCTCTTGACAATGCACATACACAAAATCATCCAGTCTCTCTCTCACACACACACACACACACACACACACACACACACACACACACACACACACTTTGTCTATGCCAATCACCTTTCCCCTGTCAAGGCTGTATTATTAGCTCGGGGCTCTTTAGAAACTATCATCACTCAGATTCACCCATGGGGATCAACCAACTACATGAACACAATTTGTTTATTTATTTTCCTAAAACTAATCATAGAATGAGTTGCACATTAATGGCTGCATAAAGAGAAGTATCTAGGTATAGAATAATATTTTAAAAGTTTTGCTGATCAGGTAGAACATACTGCTGCATCGAAGGATTTCGGACTATAAGATGGTCAAAATGGAGCGAAAATATATTGTAACATTGCCTTTTGCAATTCTTCAATATCATTTTCCATTGTATTTTATTTATTCATGTATTGGAGCGCAGCAATGCTAATTATCAACAGAAAAAAAACAACTGTAAATGAGCCAGTTAACCTGAAAGGCCCAATTTTCATCTGCTGTCCCGGGCCAGTTGTTAAAAAGGCAAACAAATTTTTTAAATTTAGAATTAAAAATCAAAATCGTGGGATTTATTGCTTTGAGTCATAAACATAAATTAAAGTGTCCCTCTTAGGAAGTCAAGCATCTTTTCTCAAACATTACTTTTTGTGTAGCCTACACACAGTCAACACTAAAATCCTCTGACCATAAACAAACACGGGCACCAGAACAGTTTCATTCCCAGCGATTTATACAGAAAAGCTGAGCAACTTGAACCCAGCATCACTGATGGCTGTGGTTCAAAGTGTCCTCTGTTGCACCTGTAACCACACCAACCCAGTTTACAGCAGTAAGGTTAAAACTGTCAGCGTAAACTATATTATAGGTGGGGGGTTATTTTTTAAGACCAGCCAGCAGTTCGGATTGAGTTTGTTTGTCCTTGATGATCAGCAATCCATAAAGGCTCAACCTCAGCGTTATGACACTCTGACATACAACTCCACCAAAACCCACCAACACCGACTCTTTCAAAAATCATGCTACACGCCCATCCATCGGCCCAATGTCCACACACATCTGGCTTGTTGAAGAGAAGGAATCTTTCTTCTAACATTGGTGCTGTAGGGCTGATTGTAGCTCCAAAATGTCCTTGACACACAGTAAACAATCACGAGTTGGCTTATTTGTTTGTGCTTTAAATACTGACACACGTGTCGTTAACGTACATGCTGGCCCCGCTAAGCTCTAATTGGTTTTCGGAGAAAAAGTGACTGCTGCATATCAAACCTTCCAGCTATCTATGGGCCACTGGTGGGGGATTTAAAGTGCCACTAATTCACTGGCCAGTGACACATCAGACTATTTATTAAAGTACACTAACTTAATGAATGGCCCATAGAATGGAGAGTTAAAACATTTACTGTCCTAAGAGAGAGATAGAGAGCAATAGACACAGAGAGAGGATGTGAAGGGGGGAGAGCGAGAAGAGAGTGAGAATAAATGGCCGATCATATAGAGTTAAAAGTGCAAATAGAAAGCTGACCCTCTTATGGCTCGCACATGCAGCGCAAATGCACGTTGCCACCGAAGCCACTTTACACCCTGTGTGATAGAGGGACGGAGGAGAGAATGGGAGAAGAGAGGGAAAAGGGTGGAGAATGAGATGACACAAGAAGATGGGATGGTGGAAAATGGTAAGAGGCGACAGATAAAGAGGAGTGAGGCAAGTGAACATGGGTGATTTATAGTTACAGTGAACTAGATTAAAAAATTTTTTTATTGACACCAAATAAATAAAGGCAAGATCCAAGAACAAAGTAGAAAGAGAGACAGAAATGGTGTGTAAAGAGAAAAAGAGTCAAGGAATGAATGAGGGGAAAAAAACAAGGGACAAGTAAATCACTGAACGTTTGCACAAATGAGAGGCCATAGCTTACAAGCAGAGTGGTTCGCTGGTTAGCATGCAAGCTACAGTACGTACGATGTGAAGGAGAGAGGGTCAATCAAAAGCCTGGGACGAGGAGAGAAGAAAGAAATGTGACGAGGAAGAAAAGTCAGTCGAGACTGATGGAGAAAAGAAAGGTTCTCTTATTTTCCTTGAAAGGGATTTAGGATTCAACGTTTATGTCACAGTTATGTTTTATCCAAAGATATTATCTGTATTTTCACTGCAGCTTCTACAACTTGCAATTTGTTTATTACACTCCAATCAATATATGCTGCATTTCTTGTGTATTTTTCTCCATCTGTACCCCGTTTGTGCACCAGGTTGTCACTATGCACTGTGCTGCTCGCCTTATCTGTGTTTCAGTGTGTGTGTGTGTGTGTGTGTGTGTGTGTGTGTGTGTGTGTGTCAGGGGAGCTAGATGCTGTGAAAGGCCATTACCACCATGAGTCTATGTCACTAGGCCTGTGAAACCCAAGGGAACCCCACCACTGATACAAGGGGATACAGATACAGGGATAAAATACACACATGTAGCAAAGCCATACACACACACACACACACACACACACACACACACACACACACACACACACACACACACACACACACACACCCATGTATGTGTGCTTGGGTTTGTGTGTGTGTGTGTGTGTGTGTGTGGGGGGGGGGGGGTTTAAATAGCCCCAAAACAGGCCTTTGAAACACCATCAGTGAGATCAGTGCGAAGCTGCCACACATTAGCACTTGACAGGTCACATAGCCTAAAACAGATATGGTCACCCTCAGAGACTGGTCCTGTTTGGCATCGTATTAGGAGGTGAAAATCACACGCAGACGTTCTCTTAAACCAAATAAGAAGCTCTCTGAAATGACATCAGAGTCCAGCGAGAGGTCTGAATCATGAAGGGAGTTTAAGTAACTGTGTTTCTTATTCACAACGTTCCACATGCAATTAAATAAAGCAATCTCGGAATTCTGAAGGAAACTGCAAGACCTTCACCAAAACACTGCCTTTAAAACAATAAAACAAAACGCTGATAACAGGCCATGATGATTGCTCTGGTCTTCTTCATTTGTCAGATTTGCCCTTCCTTTAGTGACAGACTGGCTCTTCTTAGCTGTGATCAATGTCAAGCCCATCTATAAACACCTCGGTTACACAAGGTTTCCTTTGGAATATAGCATTAGTTTCCAACTTGACAAAAAAATACTGAAAAAGCTAATAAATGAGGTTAATAAACATGTCTAACCTTTACTTTTATGTGAATAAAAAAATAATAATCACACAAACAACTGGTGGTGCTAATTCTTCCGTTGGGGGCAACAAACGTGATTACTAAAGCACCAGTAAAATGTCAAATGGTAGAAAATGATGAATGTGTTTGTTTCATGGTGTCTTGTGACTCTTGACTTAATGCTCTGTTTCAATACACTTTGTTGTGTTTTTGTTTTTTTTATCAATACATCAATTTCTACACTTTATTCAAGTATGGAAGTTTAGTAAATCGGGCAGAACTCAACACTTGAGTTTGCTTGTATGGTTTCAGTGACCAATAGCACTTTGCAACTCTCACAATGTTGTAGTTTAAGTCAATTTATGTCACGATAAATGATCTCTACTTGTTCATTAAAACCCAAATGTCCATCAAATTGTTAAAACATTTTCTTTAAGCAAATTTACTTTTATTAAAGTAAATATAACCGAGTTATTTGAATAGAAATGATCCTTTAGATTTGGGTTCATTAGGTTGAGCAACTGTTGGCAACCTTCAACACGTCATATCTGCAAGGCAGCTTGTACAACTGTCTCGACTAACGATGTCATTAGGTGTGATGGGGGGCTATAACTGTACCTCATTGGCATTACAATAAAACTTTATGTATGTAAATAGGGAATAATTAATACGCACCGCGGATGAATCGGCTGTGGTGACTGAAAAAGTCTAAATAGACAGCTGAGTTATAAAGCACTCGTCACAATTACCAACAGTGTGACAGATCGGGGTTATATCCTCTTTTTCGTGCTTCAGTTAAACAGTCACAAAAACCTGTGTCATTTATTCGTCACTTATGCTGAGCATAGTAAAACAGCCCTGTGCTGAGTTTTATTTTCCTGGATACAAAAGAAATGCAGCCAATGTGAATCCTGAGAAACTGGAAAAACGAGTTTTAAAAAAAACCCAGAAATACAGTAGGAGGAGATTATGAGAGAGAAGAGGAGATAGTACAAGAGCAAGATAAAGAGATGAAAGGTGCTCAAAGCAAGACAGAGATGGAAGGGGAGATGTAGATGAAGCCAGAAGGTGGAGGAGGAGAAGAAAGGAGTTAAGTTGGCCATTAGCGATGCGGCGTGTGGAACCCACTCTTACATGCGTTCCACAAGGTTAACGATAAGAGCCCCTCGGCAACTGAAATGCTCAAGTAGCTTTTATCGTATCATAATAATGAATCAAAGATAAAATAAAATAAATGAACTCCAAAAGGCGAGCAAGTAAAATAAAACATCTGTGCAGAGGGCTGAGTGAACAGGCAGCAGCCCAAAGAGAAGATATTGTAGAAAGAGAGAAGGGGAAAAAAAAAAAAAAAAAAAGGAATAAAAAATATTGCTCTCTTTCCACTAATATCTTCTTATGTCATCTGGTTGAAAAATATTTGCCTGCAGGTCAGGGCTCCCCCCTGTTAGGAAAAGGCTTCTTAAAACGCTTCACGTCTCTCTGCTACATTAAATATCTGGCCTCTGCATCCCATTTACTGCTGCTGGCTATTAGGGAGGGACAGAGGGAGAGAGAGAAACAGTAAGAAGTGCATGGGATGGTGAGAGAGGAAATAAAGGATAGGATGGTGAGACAATAAAGACAGAAGGGTGTCTGAAAGTAAACAGTGCTCTTGTTTGCTTATGATTTTGCAGGATCCTTTATTTTTAATGTTGTACACAGCACGTCTTAATCTGTGTCCGTGTGCGTGTGTGTGTGTGTGTGTCCGTGTGTGTGTCCGTGTGTGTGTGTGTGTGTGATTAGTGCCCTTGGCAAGAGCAGGAGATCTGGCCATTCAGAATGGACAGTAGTTAGCCACCCACCGGAGCAAGCTGTTACCACTTCCTCGCCCCTCCTCCAGCCCTCCCCCTCTCATCTCCTCCCTCTCACTCTTTACATTCATTCTTCATTGCGCTCTTTCATTTGACTTATTTTAAAGCAACAGTCGGTGAAAGCAGCTCCATAAATGGACGATAGTTCAGGATTCCGCCTCGCTGTTTCGATCTACCGACGTGGATGGATAGATAAGGGATTGGCGAAATGAACAGTAATGTCACCTCTGCCTGGACACCTGCCGCCGCAGTTCTCTTTGGCAACGCACTAACGTGCAAAACAAAGCAAGACTGTTATAACAAGAAGTTGTGGACTTCTTGTGAACAGTATGTGAAACCGAGACTGATGCTGATGTTGCTTTAAACTGCAATCCCACAGAGTGCCACTCGGGGGGTTGGTTTCAAAAAGGCTCTGGCTCCACATACGCCCATTCAACTTCTCTCATGGAAATACATGGAAGTCGAGGAATTATTTTTTATTTTTGCACGAGCCGTTATGGTGTCGTTTGAAAAGGTCACTCGTTCTTAATAGTTTTCTGGTCATCCATTCTGAAAATAATCAATAGTTAGATAATAGGCCTCAAACTTGCATTTTTTGGGGGGGTGTGTCTGTTTGATTGACAGGCCTGTGCTGCAGTTAGGTTTCTGCTACCGGTGGGCGAGGCATAGTATCTTCAGGTTCAGGTTCCCAATCAAGACGAGTAAGATGCCTCCCCAGCTTGTCCAAATATGGTCACCTTTGGCTCCAAAATAGGAAGATGGCGTCAGCCGACATCCGAACTCCAGGATTTGAACGGTTGGGCGACGTCACTGTTGGTTGCCGCTTGGTCCGGACCAAAGTGGAGGACCGACCAACCGATTGACTGGCATCGCCATACAAGCCGTGCCGGCCGCGTGACCAACACTGATCGCGTAGCCTTCGTTTCCAGACCAACTCTTTGATGGCGTGATGGATTTGTTTTAGTTCTTATGAAGAACTCCCAATTCCCGAGTTTGATCTGAGCTTCGGTGAAATGGTTCAAGCCAAAATCACGACAAGGATAACACACCCGGCACGTGGTTCGGGTTATGCATCAAAACCACGTTGTTGCTTTAATTCAATCCGCATGGCTTTCTCCCAGATTCACAGCCCAGCCTCAGAGGTGCAAGTCCACGACCTTACAACAACTTCACTGCCTTTTTACTTCGTACAACGCATGACGTCCTTCACGTTATCCGGCCTCACGTGACGTGCGTCCACATCTCACGCCGAGATGACGCCGACCATCGCGAGGACCAGCCGCCCTCTAGTGGGCCGGTGGGTGCATCGCATGATTTGCGGCCGTGAATCGTTCTCGATCTCGCTGGTTATTTTCCAGCTTGATCGGTTGTACACGCTGAACTGCAACTAAGTCAGGTGAACCGGCCCTTTGGTCAGCTGATTCATCTTTCAACTGCTCTCCTCTCCATCTACGACAATAAATGATGTATTTTTCTGTTCATCTGTTGATTCTTGGGATAAATCACGTACCTCCTGTTTGGTGGAACACGCCTATCGGAAACATGAAAAAGTCATAGGGACCAGAAAAACAAGACGGATTTCAAAACTGGAAGCCTGGTTTTAATTGATATTGCTCTACTGTAATAATCCTGAAAGGCATAGTCTGGAGTAACACATGTAATGTTTCAACCCATAGCAGTTTAAGTTACAGAATCATAGGTCTCTCTTTTTGCATTGAACAATATATACAATGTGAAATAAATACATTTACACAAATGGACATTATTGTTGGAGCACACTTGTATGATACACGTCACAAAAATATACAGGTAATTGTTTATCTTTTTTTTTTTTTTTTTCTTTTTTTTTTCATTTACTGATGTGAAGCACATCTAAAATCTACAGACATGTTTTTTAATAACACTACAGGGTCTTCTCTCGTCCACAACTCTTCTCCACCGCTCAAGGGTCTTTTTTTTTTCCATCCTTAAATATCCTTTTACCCAAATGTTCCCAAACTTTCTTCCCTCACTTAAATATTTTCTTCATATTCGCAGGTTCAGACTGCAGGGTAGGCTGCAGCACAAGTGGCAGTTACATTTGGGGATTAAATACAACTAAATTGACTAAACACTTTAGAGCTGTAGATAGACACAGTTTGGCCTTAGCGGTTTTCAGGGGCAGCTATGGAAGATGGACAATCCTGTTTTGTCACTATAGCTCAATAACTCGGCCTTCTCTATTGTTACATGGAGTGCTTGCTGCTAATGGATCTAAGTCCCAAATGAGGGCAAAAAAACATCAGGCCCAAAGTGCAACCGGGTCAAACTCTTGACAGTCCTTCCTCCACTGCTCCTCATGGAAAATACCAAGTTTGGTTTGTTGTTATTTATTTATTTATTTTTTTTTAACTCTTAACTGTAGAATAACTCAAATAAATACATCAGTATTTGGGTCTATAACCCAACACAAATATGTGCAACTCTTGCCTCACCGTTGTACAGTCTTCAAAATATTGCTTTATAACAAGAAAAAACAAACACTGTACAAGGTAAAACACATCCCTCCTGTACATGTAAATAATATCACAGCTATGAGCAGCAGCTTGCATCAAAACCTCTGAAAGAAACACACAGCCTCCCTTTCTGATTTTAGCTGGTCGAATTTTTTTTTTCTTGACAGTCGTCTGAAATGGCCCCGGCCAGCAAAACAAAGTGATTCCAGTTTCAAACACGGCTATTAACCACGTTCGGCTCGGCATTAATCACCTCAGGGAGACGTGTAACATCTTTCATGGTGTTGAATTGTTCGGGGGTGCACAGGACTGGTTTGACAACTGACAAATAAATAAAAACAGTAACAGAAGAGAAACGATAGTAAGAAAAGAGCACCTTTCTTCTATAAGTTTGTGTGTAGAATAATATACAGTGAATGGTAGTTAAATACCATCTGTCTGACAATGGGACGGTCTCCGGAGTTACAATCAAAATAGGAAATTTAACAGTCGCCGGGAACGTGACCTACAAATATCTTGTATGCACATGTGAAATGTATATTTTTCTATATATTATTTGTAAAAACCACATACGTTTGTGTTTAAGACCTCTGACGAACCCTGGAATATTTGAATGTGTTTTTTTTTTTTTCTCTATCGCAGCATATGATTTTATAAATTTGCATCAAGAGGTTCAAAGAGTACAATAAGTTTTTGTTTTTTCCCTCAAAATTGGTGATAATTTGAGTTTAAACAGGGATTTTGTGGTTCAATTCCAGCAGAATGTAAAACCATGTCCCCACAATGTAATGAATGTATGCTTTAGAGAAACAGCAAGTGCAACTTAAACATATCAAGCATTTTCTTTAATATTTCGTTCCCATCAACCCGCACCAAAGCCTTTTCACTGTTTGTTGTAAAGCAATATATTTTCCAAGAAATAAGCTGAAATCGGGAGGGGGGGAAGGGGGGGAAAGTTTTTCATTTTTCTCTTTTTGCCTGCTGAACCAGGAAAGATAATGACTGAGCTGAGCTGTATGGAAGGCAGTTATGTACAGCGAGTTTTTCAAAAAAGAGTTACCTACAGTTCTGAATTACTCAAATGTCCTTTTCATTTCAGCTTTATTTAACCTAAAGATATACAGTATATTGTTTAATCTACAGGAAAGTTACACAAATGATCCCTTTTTAAATACTTGTTAAGGTGTTTCTTCATTTAGATACTAAATATTTCATTATTTATGTATAGTTTGGTAAAGATGAATACTGTAATTTGATCCTGGTGGTCTAGTTAAGTTCCTAGAAGAAGAGCCTTATATCCGGTTCGGTTCGTGGTGAGAGAATCCGGTGCACAGACCCCCTGCGGACTGATCCGACAGACAGACAGACAACATGGCCTCTACTCTACTCTGTGTTGTCTAAAGAAGAAGCACACGGCACAAGAACGGGAATCACCACAAGAAAAAATACACAGCAACGCCTTAGAGGACTCAACAGAGGAGGAAAGGATCAAACGGAGGACGTCGAAACAAACAAAACAAAAAACAGATAAAACCAAAGAAAGAGGGTTTTTTTCTTGATAGAAAAAACAGCAAACATGAAACACACAGGCTGAACTACATTTTTTTCTTTTTTTTTCTTTTTCTCGATTTTGTTTCCAATAAAATGTCTTATGTTAGAATTATAATCTGTATAATTTACAATATACAATGTTTAAGAAGGCTGAGAAAATACCCCTTACTAATAATACTGATGTTCGATACAGAGCGGGTGATGTTAGAGATCAACGACACTTAAACTGCAGCACTCCTCGGCTGTGACAAGTTGCCATTTTATATTAGATTACACCGTCATCTAGAGTACACATTTTGGCATTCTTATCAGCTTTAGAAATTACATAAATAAAAATGTAAATAACCCGTCAACTGTCTACCTGTTAAAGCTGTGATCAGTCAACCCCCACAGTACACCGTCCTCGTCCGACCGTAAAATGTAAAGACAGCTTCCTGTCAGCTCGGACTTTCCATTTCCTGTTTCGAGAGAAACCGTGTGAATTTTATAACAAGCGAAATTATTGATGTTGACGGTTAACAGGTGACATGTAATCGCCGTCAAATAATACAATCGTCATCATCCATTAGCTTTCTGAGGACCTCACCTGTTCACTTCAAACGTGTGGCGTTATTTTTCTATGCGATTTAGTCTTCATTTTAGTGGTTCTGATGGCGTATTGTACGCAGGATCAAAGACTTAATCCTCCCAACGCCTGAAGATCCTTGTAAATTGTTAAAAATCAGGTGTTTCGCGACAGGAAAAAGGGGGTTAGCGAGCTAACAGAAAGCAGCCAGTGCCATGTTCTTTTTCCTTTGGTGGATGTTTTGATTTTGATAGCGCCATTTCCGTCAGCACAAATCTCAATTTAGTGAAGTTATTCTGATGGTCCCTACACGGTGAAAAAAAACCCCCCAACAACTAAACTAAACTAAACTAAACATACACCCATACAAATGGGCAATGACCGTGTATTATCGAACTATCGGTTTCTAAACAAAGAACTGTTTTGTTTTAATCAGATTAAAGTGAGCCTGGTCACAAGATAGGTGCAAACCTCAGAACGTGTGGTAGATGCAAACTGGACGTTGGGTGTGTTTTTTTTTGTTGAGTTTTTTTAGCTGCTTGTGTTACTACTTCTTTAACCGAGTCCCTTTTATGCGAACACAGCAGTAACATCTCGACATTCTTGGTCCGTCTCTTTCCTGTCTCTGACAAAGGAAATGTTGACTGTTATCTAATAGCTTATGGCAAGTTACACAGACAGAAGGAGACGCTACAAATTCTCCTCCGAATCCTCATCCTCTCTCTCCCAAATTTAAGACTGGCACGTTATGTTAATATTGCAGACTTAGTCCATATGCACAAACCCCTCCTTTAAAAACCACTATTGCTCAGAGTTTCTAAGATAAACGCTGATTTGTTAATACATTATTACTTGTTATATTTATATATATATGATAATTGCTGAAAGTGGTCAAGCTGATAGAAAAAAGGAAAGACATATTGATTGATTCAGTTTTAAGAAGACAATATTAATAACAAAACCAAAGCCGTGTTATATGTCATATACAGGATGACAATTATTTACAACCCTAATATTCATCGCTAAGATTATTTTCAAGGTAGAAATTAAGAAAAAACAAAAACAAAACAAAAAACGAGGAGTTATAAGGAAACAGTAGTTGTTCTTCAGTCAGTTTCGTCAGCACACCTTTCCTTCCGGTTTGTATTGCGTTGAGTGACTGAAGCTCCCCCTGCACTCCCTGAATCACAAAAAAGTACCTCTGCAAAGAGACGAGCTGGAAGTCGTGAACACAACGGGGACAAGAGGGGACTACTGAGGTGACACTTTGCAGTTTTTTGTAGAGTGTGGGTAATGAGCATGGGCTGGACTGTTCTTAATGGCACATTGACAGACTGAAATCTCTACTGACTGGTGTGTGAAGAGCTGCGCACCCGGGCCACGAAGAAGCTAAAAAATGTCGGGACGTCCAAACACAAGAGGAGATTTTGACAGAACCTAAAAGTATCACAGAGAACGTGAACTGAGCTCACATCTGTTTGTTAGCCAAGCAGGAATCCATGCTCGACAGTATAGATACAGTTGTATGTTGTTATTAAAGGTAAGAAGTAATACCGTTACTTATAAACTCTGCCAATCAATCGCACCTCCAGGGCTTACAATACCCGACACCATTTTTAGCTTCATCAAGTGTACCAACATCGATACTGTGTTAATACTGACAGGTTTTGGGAGGCCGAGATCGCCGGTCCTCGGCAGGTACAACGGATACTAAAGTTGTCGTAGAAGTAGGGGAGTCATGGGAAAACTAGGAACTGAATTTAGGGAGAACCAGAGAGTGTTTACAGTAGTTGTTTTTCAATCCTGGTCTTTGAAACTCTGAGCCCTGCTGGTTTTCACAAGAACCAGAAAAAATGTTAAAGAACTGTTAGAACAGAGAACCAGCGGTACTCTCGAGGCCCAGGACTGAAAGCCACTGGAAGATCAAACCAGAAATAGTTTTGGGTTATGACAGTAAAGTTTGCTGGCATCCTCTGAATGGATGATTCCATTCTTTGGCAGGGCAAATCTCCTCTTCTTTTCTTTCTGTCCATCCATCCCAACTTCATTGTACACGAACTTTGACAACAAACGTCATTAATACTTCCTCAGTGTTCATTTTCTTCCCCCCCTCTCTCGTTTTCTTCTTCAACACTTAAAAAAAACTCTGTTGGGGGAAAGAGGGAGGGGAAAGGAGACACGAGTGCAGTTTTACAGTCTCTCAGAGCTAAAATGAAGAGTTTTCAGTTTCATTTAAATGTGTCGTTTGTCATTAATAACATCTTAGTTGTTATTAAATGCATAAGTGTTTTGCCATCGTCAGTGTTTGGAGTCACCGTGGTAACTGTTAAGTAACTGGCATTAAGTAATAGGAAATCTTCTTCCATTAGTAATGGGAGGGGGGGGGGGGGGGTTACGTCAGTCTGTCAGCATCTTCCCCAGAACAGATGGTCAAAGTGAGCGCCCTTTTGTCAGAGACTGTGGTGGTTGAGGGTTCAGGTAGGAGGTTCAGATAGCTTCTTTTTTCATAGGGGGATGTGTCAGCAGACAAACTTCAGGGACATTTTTCTGTGTGTGTGTGTGTGTGTGTGTGTGTGTGTGTGTGTGTTGTGTGTGTGTGTATACGCACGTGTGTGTGTGTATGTGTGTGTGTGTGTGTGTGTGTGTGTGTGTGTGTGTGTGTGTGTGCGTGTGTGTGTGCGTGTGTGTGTGTGTGTGTGTGTGTAAGAGTGTGTGCGTGTAAAAGAGCAAGAGGTCATTCAAAGTTGGTGTTCAGAGTTTGAGTTGAAGCTCAGGTGGTTCAGACTGGTGTCTAGCTGTCCTTCCATCTAGTCCCCGTCCTCAGACCTTGGCTTCCAGCAGCTCCAAGAACAGTTTGTGCATTGGGACTTTGCCATCCTGCTTGATGCTGTAGAAGTGCTGCACAGCCTTGGTGGAGGTCTGGCGGAGCAGGGGGAGGGTCATGAGCAGCTTGCCCGCCCGGCGGGGATCCTCCTGGTGCTGGGCAGCCTCATAGTCCTGCAGGGCCTCGTGCAGCACATCCTGGAGCTTCTGCACTGCATCCACGTCTTCAATGTGCATGGAGTCTGGAGAAATAGGATGATGCATGATTAAAAAATAAAAATACAGTATGTGATCTGACATTGGTAGCATTAACCACATCCAGTGTTGACCACAGACATTCACATGTATTACATATTATGTTGTTTTAGTCTTTCCAGAAAAGGGGAGGGGGAGGGGGGGAGGTTTCCATTTTTTCTACATGGGACACATGCGGTCACCTGTATGTGAGTACACGTGTCCTATATGGTAAAATAATGAAAAGCAAAAATAATGACAGGGAGTGGATATTTGCAGGTAACTTGTTCCAATCAGATGAGATTAAATGAATTCTGTATGCAACCATTCATCAAACAGAAAATACAACATTGTGTTTTTTTGCCGTTGAAATCCGTTTGTACCCATGAAAACACTGGTCTCTTTAAGATGAGTCCAGCCTCCCTGTGTGCAACAGACCCTGCGAGGTTGTCGGTGTATACACGTCCCACAACTGTCTGAGAAGATGTTTTTCAACAGAATGTGTCTTTGTCAGTACCCGGGCCCTCTCTGTCTGCTGTGTTATTGAGTTAGAGGGGAGAAGTGCTAAATCCAAACAGGAAACACGCAGAGATGCTCCTGAGAACAATAATTTGGAGTTGGAAATTCTATAAATGTAAATTCTATTGACATTCTATTGATTTTGATTTCTGCTGCAAAAGTGCCAAAAAAACATTTCCATTCTAATGTAAATCGCTGACAAACGTTGGCATTTTATTGTGTAAGCTGTTGAGAATTGAGCAAAAAGGTTATTCAGGAAGCATTGCAAATGCAACTATAAATGTAGTACTTCTGTTTCGTTCAAAATAGCGCTCGAAACACACTTTGTGTGCGAAACTAAATCCAGGAATGGGGCTTCATATCCAGAGGCTGCTCGCATCTCTGTCTTTAACGTGGGGATCTGTGGGTGTGATGAATGGACGGGCAAAGAGACGAGTGGGTGGAGGAGGAAAAAAAAAGAAAAGAAGAGAGATGGACTCGTAGAATGATGAAGCAAGAACACCTGAGAGTTCCTCTCCCTCTCTCTCTCTCTCTCTGTGTGTGTGTGTGTGTGTGTGCGCGCGTGTGTGTGCGTACACGTCTGCGATCTCTCTTTGAGCTGGCATGTAAGGTGTGTTTCAGCATATGTGGCAGTAAAGGCTGAGACTGTCCCTCAATAATAATGCTCCATATTGCTCCTTAGGGAGGCAAAGTCTTAATGTGAGCTGGCCTTTAGCTCCCAACCTCCGATCAATGTCTCCGATCAATGACTACATGCATGTTAAATAATAATCACAAGACAACTATTGATAGGCACCCCCTTACACACACCCTCCCGCCACACGCACCTACACAAAAGAAGATCTGCCGAGGTGATGGGATCCTATGAGTGCATGTGGAGTATTTTGGAGATAGAGACAGACATACGCGTGATGTATGCACTCCGTGGAAACGGCGCGGAGCTCTCAAACAACTCTGTGTGTTTGTGTGAAGGTAACTTTTGCTGATGCGGTTTCATGAGTCGGCAAGCCACCTCACGTTTTACAATCTTCCACCGCCTCCCTAGTAGAATATTAAACTGCACAGATTCCAGAGCACGTCAGGTTTTGTAAAGTAATGGGAGTGTTTTTCTTGCAACTACTGGATTCTGCATGCGGTCTCCTTTTGTTAAGTGTTAATGAAGTCAGTCGGAGTAGCTGTCAGAGAAGAACTGAACCAAATACTTCTCACTTGTCGCAAACGAAAATATGTTAACACGCTCGGAACAGTCACGCGCAAAACAGGAAACACGAGCAAGCTGGGAACAAGTGGGAAACATAAAAACCATACTGTGTCGTCAAAATACGTCCAAATATAAAATGTGTAAACAGCCACAAACACACAATCAAACAGACAGAGCTGCATCTATCGAGTGTAATGCGTGTATCAGTATGCAGGACCAGACCAGTCAGTGGGTTGGATTCTGTGAGGATCAATAGAAAACTCAGCTTCCATTGGTTCTCAGATTTTTCTACTGGTGGTTTACCGTTTGGGATTTTTAAAAATTTTTTTTTTTTTTTTTTTTTTTTTTACACTTTACTGCTTGATGATATTTTACCTCATGTACAGCCAGTAATGATGATTGGAAAAAGGATATTAATTAAGGTTAATAAGTTGAATTTAAACATCTTTCTTTGGACATACAGAACATGTGATATAGTACAAGTACCATATAAATGAACTGACTGTGAAACACTGACATGTACAAAATGAACGAGTACTAACATCAGCCACAATGAAAACAAAAAAAAACAAATCCCCTTCTCCTCTTTATTTCTGGAGTTGTAGTAAGTGTTTCCCTGAAGTTCAGCCTGAAGCGAACGGGCTGAAGTTAAACTGAGGTTTAATGAGTTTCACATTGTGTTTTGATTAGTATTGTGTGTTTAGTATTTAAGCTGGTAGACATGGCTTCTTGCCTGCGCTGTGACCCGCGCTACACTCACAAGTACAACAGCAGACGTTAATGAGCGCGAGCACACGAGGCTGTTCAAACGCACATGTTAACATGAACTCACAATTCACGCACGCACATAAATGAATGCACACACGTGCACGCTCAAACACACACACACACACACACACACACACACACACACACACACACACACACACACACACACACACACACACACAAATGAGCCTCCTGTTTCCCATGGCTAGTTTAGCTTTCTTTACATGTGGGGCACGTTTGCTAACATTTCTTAAGGCTTGGCTTCATTAATGCAGACGATTAGCATCCTGTGAATTAATTAGTGTCAGTGCCCTTCAAAATGCTAATGCTAGCATTCTGTTGTCTTGAAGAGCAGTTAGAGAGTCTGGGCAATGAGACAAAGTTCTCATTTGGGCGTCAGCTGTTTCGATTTCAATCAGTTTAAAAGGATGACTATTTGAAATGGGAATTTTCTTTAACAGGGATATAATCTTAAGACATGATATGAAAAACATATTCGAGCTGGACATTTAAACTGCCTGTCAGTCAGCAACCTGTCCAGCAATTCATCTGCCTTTTACTGTGAAAATTACATTTATTCTTTTGAAGCGATATTTTGATTCTGCTGTTATGCGACTACATGTCAAAACATGATATGCAAAGAAAAAAAAAAGATGTTTTGATTAAAAACGATGTAGAAAGTGATCTTTTTTTTGGTGTGTTTTTTGACCAGGTACATGTGTCCATCTCCTGTATGTAAATGTGGGTGGACAAAAGTATTAGAAACACAATTCAATACAATGTAGTCCAATACAAACCCACCAGTTATTCACAAATGACCAGTGGAGTATGTGGAGACTAAACAATTAGTCGATGTACAACTATCAAATCAGGATTTATATAATTCTTCAAGCAAAAACACAAAAAAAGTCTCTTGTCTAAGCTTCTAAAACGTGACGATCTGCTACTTTATTCCTCAAGAAATCAAATTACTTTAGATTTTGGTTATTCAGAGCAATTTGAAGACGTCACCTTGAATTCTTTTCGCTCAATTTTCGGACATTTTTCAGATCATTTTGGATTACATTAAATTGTCCTTAAATAAATCTGTGTAAATGATCTATCAGTCAGCTTGTATTTGTCAGTAAAATTTTGAGAAGTTACAATTTTAATAAGCAAAAAAAGACTATCAGCATCTTTTTGTTGCTTATAATATCATGAGATTTTACCATCACTAAAGTTTCTTGTGAATTGGGTCGCGGCCTGTGGATTGGCTGTTTACCAACTAATTAGTCACAATCATCATCATGAACTCTGTTGTCCAACTTTCAGTCAGCAGCATCCATAGAAAAACAGACACACCTACTTTTATGTGCATACACACACATACGGACAAACACAGACACACGCATGCAGAAGCAAGAGATTGATTGTCACACAAAGCCCACAGGAAAACAATAAGTCAATATTTCCTGCATGTGCATAACAGCATGTACTCTGTGTGTGAGCTGTGCTTCACGTTCAGGTACACACTAATGCTCCACGTTGGACAGTGTGTTTATGTAAGTTTCAGAGAGAGGAAATCGGCATATTTGAGGGAAAGTGCAAATGTGTGTGAGTGCGTGAATGTGTTGTGATGTGTGTGTGTGTGTGTGTGTGTGTGTGTGTGTTGATGGTGGCAGAACCAGAACAAAAGGCCCCTCCCTCTGTATTCAAAGCTCTCACATTGCATTCTCCCATTTAAACACATTGTATTGACAGCTCCCCCCTTGTAATTAAAGAGTACTGAAGAGCTGGCCAGCTTCCAAGACAAAGTTCAAAAGACGGGTCATGGGAGGAAGAAGGCGCGTGCGTGAGAGAGAGAGCGTGTGTGTGTGTGTGTCAGTCAGCTGTCGATGCAGCTGGACACATCAGAGAGGGGGTTTTATCGACAGATTTAGGGTTCTAATGATTTCACCTTATTTAACAGGCATCTGAAGAGACGACTATGCTAATTGTAAAAAGGGTTGCCACTTTGTTTGGGGGTGGGATTCAGGTTGAACGTGTGTGTGTGTGTGTGTGTGTGTGTGTGTGTGTGTGTGTGTGTGTGTGTGTGTGTGTGTGTGTGTGTGTGTGTGTGTGTGTGTGTGTGTGTGTTTGTACTGTGCGAGTGTGCGTGCGTAAAATACCTGCACGCTTGCGTTACACTTGTGAGTACTACAGTATGACGAGACAAAGTGGGAGGCTTAACGACTGCATGTTTTATGGAAGAAAAATATCTCCTTGTGTGTAAGTATCGTCATGTGTCACAGATGTATGTGTATGCATGTTTGGATACGGAGCACTGAAATTAGTCCTTTGATGGTTCAGCTTAGATGAGCCCCATGGGACTGGAGATTCCTAGGATTAACTCTCCTTCACCAATCAAACAGAAATGTGCAGACAGACAAAAATATCAGCTGATAGTGAAGAATTTCAAACCTGAGTTAGCCAAAGCGATGGCCTTGAGAGCGACAAATTCCTCCTTCTCTAGTTTCATGGATTTGTATTTCTTGACCAGCTGAAGGATGGCGTTGTTCAGGTCCAGAAGTCCAGCGAGCTTTGACTGGTCCTCGTCCATTATGTAGTCCTCAGCATACACCAACTAAACAGAAGCAAAGAGGGGTGCAGAGGTTGCAAATAAAATGTCTCCATATGTTTCGCAAGAGCAAGAAACAAACAAAAGGCGACGCTAACCTTGTCTTCAAAAGACAGAGAGCGGTACACGACGCGCAGGATCAAGATTTCCATCCATGCACTCTGCAGTAGACTCATCTGGTCTGCCAAAGACAGCGTGGAGAAACCTGGACAACATTGGGACAGAGAGGAAAAGAAAGAGAAGGATTGTTAGTTTTATTGTAAAGCAGTCTGTCGTTACTATTGTTTTGCTCACAAGAAAGAAAAATCAAATGCAATGTCATGTACGCATGTAAGAGGAAAACGCACGCTGATCTGTTTTCGTGGGGTTACAGGAAAGAAGGGAAACGCGAGAAGCTTGTTCTGAAGCTAGTGAGAGGGTCAAGATCGACTCCCCTCCATCCCCTGCCTGCCCATCCTTCATCCATCCACTTGACCGGAGTCCTCCTCCTCCTCCTCCTCCTCCTCCTCTTCCTCTCTCCCCTGTGCCCAGGGCGATTCTCTGGGGAAAGGCAGGCCTTATCTCCCCATGACACAACCTCCATGGATCAATGCTGGCCATCGCTGCTGCGCCGCTCAAATACACACACTAATTGCTGCTGTGGCCCCAAAAACTCCTGCTTTCTCCCGTGTCAGTCCGTGTCCTTCTATTCGCCTACGTCTATATCTCCCCAATCACAATCCATTTCTTTTTATCTGTCAGTGTCTGTCTATGACTGACCGTCTGCGTGTCTGATTTCACCTGTTTTCCATCTATCTTGATACCTCTCAGTCTGTTTGGGTTTATCTGCTTCCTCATTTCATATATATTTGATTATGTATTTACTGTAAATGCCCCAGCCTCTCATTTGTTGTCTGTCCCTCTTGGACTTCCTCTTTCTACCTGTCTATCTCTTTAATGGAACACCTGCCCACTCACACCTTTCTTAACAGCTGTCCTGTCCTCACACACCTGTCCATTCACACCTGCCTGTCTGCCTATGCGTGTGTTTCGGTGAGCGCAAGCCTTCTTAGGAGAGGCAAAGACAGTGGGCCGTGCGAGCACACCTGTCAGCCCTCGCCGCAGCCTTCCAGTGTGAGTGTGTTTGTGTGTGTGTGTGTCGGAGAGGTGCATCCTGCCAGGAGAAGCAGGCGGATGAGAAGGAAGATATTTCTTCAACAACATCTGCTGCGATGCGCCTCCTCTTGAGATGTTAGGTGTGCGAGGGAGTGTGCGTCGGTGTGTTTGTGTGCGTGCGCGTGTGTTTGGGGCTCTTATCTCACAGTGTGTTGATGGGTAATGGCAGGCGTCTCATTATGTCCAGGTTGCAGGCTATTGTTGTTTGTAATGTGCTCTAATTCATTCTATCTAACCGTTAACATCTCCAACACGCACGCAAAGATAAACACTGCTGCGCGCACACACACAGATACAGTATCACTTATGGATAGACTTAAATGCATAGGAACACACTGGAATGAATCCAAATGTGTATGATTGATACACACACACACACACACACACGCACACACACACACACACACACACACACACACACACACACGCAAACGCACACACACACACACACACGCACACACACGCACACACACGCACACACGCGGCACAGTGAAGGGAGCAGTATCGTTGCCAACTGGCAGTGTCTTCTTCTACTTAATGAAATCATCAGAAGGGATTAGAGGTGAATTTCTTAAGGGGGTCTTCGTGCATACACACACACATCTCATTCACAGAGGCAGATGTCTTTAGGGGGTCCTTAGGACTTCACCACTCATTGTGGGTAGGGGAAATATGCGCTGGCATTGCTAAAATTAACACACATGCACTTATTGAATCTGTTCAACCCTGGGGTCAAGTGAAGAGAAGAAGACACGAGTGAGGGGTTAATATCATTTAATGGTGTCACTGGTTGTGTGTTTTAACTTGTCTGTGTGTGTGTTTTCGGCGCTCTGGCATTGGGAGCAGAACCGAGAGTTCAATCAATTCGCACACACCCCTGGAATTTGATACAGGGCCAATTGGGGCACACATGGCTCAAGAAGTGGGCCCACACACACACACACACACACACACACACACACACACACACACACACACACACACACACACACAGAGTCATGACTTACTGTATATTAATAACATTTGCACAAACCTACATCAACAAACACCTCCCTCCTCATTACACACAAAGTGCAAACGTATGGGCACAAACACATACACACACACAGAGGAAACACCAATAATTAAAACCCCCCGTGATTAATTTATTGAGCTGAAAGTGCAGCTTTTCTTATTGAGGCACATCAATGATTTTTATCAGGATGAGGTCTGTGTGTGTGTTTGTGTGTGTATAGGTGTGTGAAACCATTTTGTGTGCTTTTGTGAATATATGTATTGTTATATTGTGCATTTGTCCATAATAAACATAACCGTACTTTCAGAGGATGGGCTTGTTGTCTCATCAGCATGTTTGTATTCTGTGTATGCATACATTCTCCTACATATGTTTCCATGAGTCTCTGCATGTATGTCTCTATCTGTGTGTGTGTGTGTGTGTGTGTGTGTGTGTGTGTGTGTGTGTGTGCCTCTCCCCTCCCCACCAGCCTGTCTGCGCCGTTCAGCCATCCAATGCTTCTTATCTGTCTGATTAATAGGCGGCCGGCTTCAGGACAAATTAATTAACAGATAACGCCATCTCTCCCTTCTTCCCTTCCTCCCCTCCTTCTCATGAAGCGATCGATACAACAGAAGAAAAGAAACATCAATGGGAATTTAGTGCTGATGATGGAGAGAGAGAGGTATTGATGAAGAGAGAGAGAGAGAGTGAGACGGAGGAGAGAAGAAAGTAAAAAGGGGGAGAGGTGTTGGAAGGAGAGATGGTGGTGGTGGTGGTGGTAGAGGGAGGGGTGGAGACCTTTCTTTCATACCTGT
>NW_027185414.1:10337500-10357500 GCF_022577435.1 Embiotoca jacksoni | reverse complement strand
GCATGTGTGCACAAATCTGTCTGGGGAATTAACCGTGTGTACACACAGCTGAGCAGCTTACACACCAACTCTGTCTGTCTGTTTCTCTCTGACACACATACAACACACCTAAAACACTGCTGATGAACAGTTTTGGTGACAAAAAAAAAAATGAAGACTTTAAAATTGTAATGAGACTTAAAAAATGAAGAGGAAATAATGTGAATTTATCAATGTCTGAAATTTCTCAGTCTTTCTGGCCATCATTGTGTGGCTCAGATGATAGAGAGGGTTGACCACTAATTGTAAGGTTTGAAATTCAATCCAAGGTTCCTTCTGTCCACATGCCAAATTGTCCTTGGGCAAAACACCAAACTGCCATTTCTCACTAGCAGGTGGGCAACTTTGATGGCAGCTCTGTTGCCACTAGTTTGTGAACATGTGAGTGAATGGTTGAGAAAAATTGACCCCTAACACCCTTTAGATAAAAAAAAAAAAAAAAAAAAAAAAAAAAAAAGCACTATATAAGTGCAGAACCATTTACCATCAATAGCAAAATTTACCTATTGTTAAGTTACCAAGCTGCCACAATTTAGTTTTGTTGACTGGCAACACTGGAGGACAACAGAATCAAGATCCAGATCAAAGAATGGCTTTAAAATCCGTCAGTCTTTCTATCTGTGGATCTGGGTTGTGATGAATCTACTTTGTCAACTTGTTCAATTAACTGTGTTGTGACAGTCTATTGATCTCTTGGTGGATTACCTTTTCAAAACAATATCCTGCAATTTTCCTGAAAAGACAAATCCATCGCCAAAGCAACAACAAATGGGCTGCCCGGCTCTCTGGACTATCAGGTAGGAGAATTGTTTTGTTTTCAGTGACGATCACATAAAACAGTCTTTGGTGTCATAATTGTTTAAGACTGTCAAAAACAAATTGAGTTCAAGCCATACAATATGAAAAGGAACACTATATGGTTGAAAAGAAGTAAATTGTGTAATAAATATGAGACAGATGCATTTCTTTTCTGTAAAGCACTATTGATGTATAATTGGAAACCTGCTGATTATGGCTTTAAAACAAAACCCAATGGTCCCTGTCCAGGCCTGGTGTCTCTATATGAGATTATGAGGCTGTGTTGATTCTATCTTCCTAATCCCCCGTAGCTTTCCATAGAGAGAGGAACACAGAAAGTCCACAGGGATTAATTTACCATTCACAGATTAGAGATATGGTCTCCAATATCATCATTGAGGACAACCATCGAGGGCTCAACGATTGCAACGACGAGGAGAGGGAATGGAGAGAGTGAGAGAGAGAGACATAAACAGACGGAAAGAAAGACGGAGATGAAAACGAATGCACACAGACAGAGACAGCCTTCTTTCCTACAGCCCCATGCCTTAATGTCGTAGCTCGAAGACAAGAACATTAGACCTCATTCCACCTCCTCATCTGGGCCTGAAAAAGCCTGGGCTGAAAATCTTAATTAATTGTCCAATAGTGCTGCGGGGTCATTATGCATTGCAATAAAGAAGCGTGTAATTATGAGATTTAACAGCCATTACCAAGGCCAGGAACTCATATGTCATCATCAGCAACCAAGCCAATGGTTTGGTACGGCTATGTGTGTGGCTTGACGGACAGCACAGACACACACACACACACACACACACACACACACACACACACACACACACACACACAGACACAGACAGAGACACACACACACACACACACACACACACACACACACACACACACACACACACACACACACACACACACACACACACACACACGCATATGTACATATTACAATGTGGGTATAAAGTAGTTAAATATATAAGAGAGAAATGTGTCTCCTCTTGTATAAACAAACAGTTGTGTATTGGTATATAGTCTTGTGCATGCAGACAAGTAGAGAAACACAAACTAAAAGGAAAGTATGCTGGAAAAAGCACACACACACACACACACACACACACACACACACACACACACACACACACACACACACACACACACAAACCCATCAGTCTGACCCAGACAATAAGGCAGCCAGCTGTGATAGCAGCCTGCAGATGAAACATCCCATCAAGATTAAATAGTCACAAAAATACACATTATTACTGTGTGTGTTTTGTGTGTTTTGTGAATGCACAGTGAAGCACGGAGACCACAGGCCACAGTCCTTTGCCACATAGCAGGTGGGAAATGACACCCTTGTGTGAGGATGAAGTGCTGCGTACAAACACACGCACAACGTACATTAATAGAAAAGTGCTAAAGCTGTCCCACAACCGAAGAAAGAAGAGATAAACACATTTGACTGGACACCATAACATGAGGAGGGCAGCGATGGTTATAGTTTGGATCATACAGCATCCTGTTGGGAGTTTTGTCCCCAAAAGTGTCTTTTAGACATTACACAAAACACAATACAGAAATGGATGGTTACAATTTAATAAATACTGATTCTGATTCTGATACGAAAGACACATTTTATATGTTCTTTCAACACTGTATGGCCACACATTGGCAACGGGGCAGTCCCAAACTGTTGCCTGTTCTGCAGGAGTTTGCTTTTGTATGTGTGTGGGGTTTGTGTACAGGCCATAAGTCGTCCACAGCTGTTGACAGGCACGCTTCAATTCTATTTTCCCACCTGTTATTTCCTGATGGAAAGGATGAATCCTCAATTCTGTTATTTAAGAACAATGAATGGAGGATGCGAGAGAGAGGGAGAGAGGTAGAGGGAAGGGAAGGTGGGAGAGAAAACAGGAGGACAGTAGGAGCATCATGCAGGAAGGAGAAGCAAGAAAAAGAGAGTAAAACAAAGAGGAGTAAGGAAAAAGGAAAAAACATAAATGTAAGAAAGAGAAGAGAGAGGGAAGGAGGTGAGGAACAATGACGGGATGGGGGACAGGCATAACTGTTTCATGCCTGTCTGTGAACTTTGCATGAACCGACAGAAATAATGTGATGCCATGACAAGTCTGTCCCTCCTTCCACTAGATTTGCAGCATCCATACGTAAGCGTGTGATACCTGTGTGTGTGTGTGTGTGTGAACTCTTTATATTGCTTTTGGTGTGTGTGTGTGTGTGTACATGTGTGCTCCAACAGATAGAATAGGATGATGATGATTTGAAATGGAGTTTGGCCTGTGCGTAATTATGATCATCTATCTTTATGCCCCGGCAGCATATCATATCACATCACATCATCTCTCTCTCTCTCTCTCTCTCTCTCTTTTTCTAAGACAACCACACACACACACACACACACACACACACACACACACTCACACACACACACACACACACACACACACACACACACACACACACACACACACACACACACACACACACACACACACACACATATAAAAGCAAATTGAAAGTAGTAAAAGCTGACTGTTTGCTAGTAATGACTTCGATGATGATGGGCTCAGATGGTGTGTTGATTTATTTGTTACTGCTTGTCTGATTTCACATATTATAAAACGATGCACGTCTGTGTATGTGTGTGCATTTACTGTGTACTAGTGCTTCTTTCTAAGTATGTGTATGTGTTTCAGAAGTGTAGGTTTGCGTGCCACATTGATTTGTGTATAGTGTGTTTGTGCATGCAGGCTGGTGTACATGCCTACATATGCAGCCTCTTTCCCGTGTGTGTGTTGTGCGTGTGTGTGTGTGACAGATATTATTTGATGCAGATTAGTCAGTGTACTCAGATTGCAGGCTGTGTCTCAAAGGCTGATAGACAAATGAATTTGATTTGCAAATGTAATCAAACTAATAAGAAAAACAGTAATGGGCTGCTGAGCGCAAATCTTACGACTTCAATATTTGTGTTTTTTTTGCCACTTTTATTTGAACTGAAACACAGCTATCCACTAAACAACTTTCATGGCAATTTTGCTTTAGAAATTAGAAGAAAATTACTTTTAATGAGTGGCTGTAATTGTTCAGAAAAACAGATTTTCATTAGATGCGACTTTTAAAATCTGTGTACTCTTGAATGTACAGCTATTTTGTCCACTTGTTGTAGACTGCCATTGCTCTCCAAGTAACTTCTGTTTTTTTATTTTTTCCTTTTGAATTCAGATCTGATATTGTGTGACACATGTAAATACAGTGACAGCTGGTACCATGTGTGAGGCAAGTTGCGTGTGTCTGTCCGTATGATGTGTCAGGTTGTTCTGTCAACATGGGATGAATCCATCAGTATACTATGTTCTACATTATAGTAAATTCATAACTCTGCTCTCAACCACAGACCCACACTCATTTTGTTACATTAATTTTAACAAAATTGTTAAATGAACTGATAATGGAGCGTTTGCAAGTTAATTTTACTAAACATTTTGTTGCCATGCATGGTAAAACATTCCTCCATGTCTTCTCCATCCCTTTTATATCACTGACTGAGGATCTCACCATACGAAAACCAAAATATAGCGTGACCCAGACGCAGGAACAAAAAGTGAATACAAGAAAAAAGTGACGATGAAGTAGACAAGACAGAAAAAAAGGAATGCACAGAAAACAGAAAATGTTTCCCCTCCTCTGTTTCCTCATATTGATGATATGTGTCCAATACCCACAGGCTTAATCCAATAAAGAAAGCCCAACTTAATCCAAACATTAAGCTCAGATATCAAATATTCTCTTCCTAATTTGATTTCATCAATATTTGTTTTCATCTGCAAACAGAGATGTGTTTGTTTGTATGGGCTGCAAGAGGAAATCATGGCGGCGGTGCAATGGAAAATAAGTTATCTCTTTTGCATGGATGTGGACAATGCAATGGCCAAACACACACACTCACACATAAGCAAACACACATACTTGAAACCAAGACCTCAGCTTCTAAATGTGTTATCTGGCTCAGGGATGAGCAGAAATGGAAATCAAACACGGCCAACAGAGCTCAGAGAAAAACAACAGAGATTGGAAACACATGCGAAAAAGATACATGCAACAGAACTGACCAAGGCAAAGAACCCAAATTCTAATTCTGAATCTAAATCAGATTCTAATGAAGTCATATTTAGGTGGATCAAATTAGAATATGGAAAAGGCAGAGTCGGTGAAATCACAAGGAACAGCTCCAGGCTAAAGAATGACTTGGTTTGAATGGTTCCATTCACAATAGACTCTCTATCATGTGATTATTAATCAGAAAATGTATACAAATATCCCTGAAGATTTTGTGTAATTCACTGTAATTTTCTACAATAAAGCTAAACTTATTAACAACTTTCAACCTCTTTCCCACAAATCTTTCATCATTATGTTTCTCTAATAAAGACTGTATCTGACTTTATGTGTTTGCTTGAATACTGTCATATAAATGTAGTTATGTTAATAACTGTGCTCTATTTGCGCCTCTAAGTGAAATATATTTTTTGTGTGTTGTTTGTGTGTTGAGGCACACAGCATGCTATGACTGTCAAGGTGAACTAGCCTTAGTCGATAGAATGGAGGCAAATCTGCTTGTGTGCCTGTCTCTCTCTGTGTGTGTGTGTGTGTGTGTGTGTGTGTGTGTGTGTGTGTGTGTGTGTGTGTGTGTTGATGTGTATTTCTGTGTATGCGTTTTCATATTACATGGTTAATATCTTTGAGAAGGACAAACACTGATGGATGAAGTAGGGGAAGCATGATGAAGGAGGAGGAGGAAATCAGGACGAGGAGACAATAATAATATTGTTTGAGAAGTTTCATGCCAGTAGAGCTTACTGATTTAACAACTGGAAGACAAAGCAGTGCGGGTATTTAAGTTCTTTTTCTCCTGATTTACCACTCTCTGTTAACAAGCCCAACGACCTCTTCGCTGATTGATGACATCACCAGACTTAATGAGGGGGGCTGTAGAGTGACATCATCACCAGTCTGTGCTTTTACATTCCTCTCTCTCTGCACGTAAACGCACCAAAAACACACTCAAGATGCTGTTCTGCATCTCCTGGAGCTCATTGTGAAGTGTTATAATGTGTGTCAGTGTTAATTTACTGAGCTGTACAGTCAAAGTCAAGCATGTGAGTATCCATGAGAATATGTGAGCGTATGCGTGTGTGTGTGTGTGTGTGTGTGTGTGTGTGTGTGTGTGTGTGTGTGTGCGTAGATGTTCCCCTTGGCTGCTGAGACTCAACATTTGATTTGCTAAAAGGAGCAGGACACTTCTATTAATCAATATTTGCAGACTACTGGCTGCCTTTCTGGCTGATTGACTGGCTGTGTAGTTACTTGACTGACTGATTGGCTAACTAACACACTGACTGGCAGTCTGAACGGCGAACTGCTTGACTAAATCTCTAAGTGAAAACCATTTATAACATGTCCAAAAGAGAGAGAACACAGCAGAACAACAGCAGAAAGAGAATCTAGGGGGCTGTGGGGGGGGGGGGGGGTTGCTCATTGGGTGTTTCACTAAATATCTGATATCCCAATATTAGAAAAGAAGTACATATTAAAATTACTGATCTGATCAACAAGCAGCTGATCATACTGTTTAAAAATCTAGAGCTGAACTTAGATTCAATAAACCTGTTTCACTGTGAGACAGACACAGACAGACCAAAGCGAAGGAAGGTAATGATGGCTGGCTGGGAGGATGAGAGAAGAGGGGCGTGGGAGGGAATACGGGTTGAGAGATGAGGTTGACTTGATAATGAAGAGGTTAAGGATGCCATGGAGAGAGAGGGTGGGAGGTCAGGTCAGAGAGAGGGAGAAATGGAGGGAGAGCCAGAGAGAGACAGCAGGAGAGAGAAAAGAAGCAGGTCACAAAAGAGGTTGAATCGGTGGGGGATATTTAGCCAACGGGTCAAAATAGTATTGTGTTAAAGGCTCTCTGGGAGTATCCAGGTCCTACTGAGGTAATGTATGTAACCTCTCTGCTTTCCATTCTCCTACCATGTCCTATCCTTTCCTCCTCCCTGTTCAACCTTGTTGATCCGTGTTGTTTTACACCTCAACTTCACCCCTCTCCTCCTTCAACTTCCCTCATCATGTACCCTTACATCCTAAGTGAAGGAAGTGGTATAAAAAAAAGTGTCACGAAAATGACAAAACTTTTAATCAATTGATGATTAAAAAAGAAAATATGAAAACTCAGAGTTTACTGATAAAATGAAGAGCATACTTATGGAAGTTAAATTTGTTGACCACCAATTAAGGTCCAAGGACAGTATGAGTCACTTGCAAAATATCAGGAAGGGGCAGTGTATCAGCTTATAAATAACAAAAAGAAGGGGACCTAGGATTAAGCCTTGAGGACCTCTTACAGTAAAAGGAAGAAACTCTGCCTTATTACTCAGCTTTATGGAAATAAAGAGTGCCACCAAAGTCTTTTTTCAAGAAGTGTTTTAAACTGTTAACATTTTTTGAGTATCCATCTTACTCATTGAAGAAATATTAATCAAACAGTGTAGGCCTAACCTCATATCATGGTTATTTACCAGTCAAACTTATTTTGAGCACAGAGTAACTGTAAGACTGAGGCTATGTACATCATAGTTGTGATCATTATTAATACTGGGAGTTATCACTTTTTGGAAATTAATCTCTTTTATCTAATTATCTCTTTAGACTGAATTTTGTGTTTGATGTGGGTTGGATTCCTCACCTAAAAGAGGTCAAATACACCAATGGATTTAAAAAAATAATAATATTTTTTTACACATTTACCATAACCTTTTTATGCAGAAGTATTTGAGTTTATGGGATTTTGATAAGACTTGAACCTCAATTATGTTTTCAGCATCACAATAAGGTATTTTAACCCCCATGAATAAGATGAATAAAATACAGAGAGTGAAGAAATGATAAAGACACTAATAACTGAGTGATTGATACAGAGAAACAGAACAAAGTATGCAGAACATGAAGCAAGAGGACACTCTTCATCACCTACTTTCCCATCGCCATCACCCAAACCTGCTCTCCCATATCTCCATAAAGACCGATTAAATGAATGGACCAACGGCAACCCCTCCACCTCCCATCCCCCATTTTTACAGCTCAATCATGCTGCGTTACTGCCGACACAGACTGCTTATCCTGAGTGTCAAAATTGAAAGGAGAAAGAAAGAAGGAGAGGGAGGGAGAAAGACTGTAAGAAAAGAAGGAGCAAGTAAGAAGAGATAGGGAAGCAAGAGAATAGTGGAGGGGAAGGGGAGGGGGCGGGGTGGCCTAAGAGCAATTTCTTTCTTGAATAAAGAAAGAATAGGGGAGGGGGTTGTACAAAAAAAAAAAAAAAAAAAGCACTAATGGCAAGGCCCCTGGTTTTGGTAAAATAGACTGTGTTATAGGTTCTGGCTCTCATTCGTTGATTCCTTCATTTGTTCGTTCCTTGCTCTTTCGTCAAGTCAAGTGCTCGCCTGTCTGTCTTTCCCTTTTGTGTCCGCGAGTCCAGATAAGAGCTGCTAGTATGACTGCCCGGTAGTCATTGAGTTATTATGGAGAGAAAGAGGGAGAACACAGAGAGAGAGAGAGAGAGAGAGAGAGAGAGACAGAGAGAGAGAGAGAAAGAGAGAGAGAGAGAGAACAGAAAAGAGAGGATGAAAAGACTAATTCTTCTGACAGATAAAAGGCTCATTTTGAATGGCCTTTCTTTCCTTTAATTCACTCTCTCATTCACTGCTGTTTAAATATTTGCTGTTCTTCTCCTCCTCTTCTCACCTGACTGCTCTTCGTTCCTCCTTCAAACACACTCACACAACCACACACTTGACGATGACATGAAGCCTAATATGCAACTGGAGTTGTCTCTTTGAGAGCTATTAAACTGAGATCTTCTCTTCACTAATCCATATTATTGGATGGTAAGGCCTTTCACGCCCTCTGAATAATAACTTCTGATATTTCCACATACCCACAGTTTCCAGAGTGTGACGGTTTACTGCTCATATACTGTATGATCGCGTGTGTGTTGTGTGTTGTGTGTGTGGGGGGACACTTGTCTATGTGTTGCCCACAGTTTGAATCAGCAAAAAGGCCTCTATTATACTCGCCTGTGTTTATGCATTTGCACGCAATTCATGGCTTTCTTTGACGCACGTGTGTGAAGTGCACATGTGTGATTCCTTGTGGGATAACACGAGACGCACACTGTGTCTGAAACCTCATTTTCCTCTCCTAATGACATATCAAATGTTTGCATAAGGCCATATCAGTATGGAAATGAGTGCGCACACACACACACACACACACACACACACACACACACACACACACACACACACACACACACACACACACACACACACACATAAGTCTTAGAATAAAAGAACCAATTGAAGAGATAGGCTACGTGTGTGTATATGTGTGTGTGTTGTCAAAAGTCTCTAAGGTTGGGCGACTCCGCGTGTCAAACATGACTAGCACCACACACACGTGCATGCACACACACACGTACCCTAGCCTTGTTATCTGGGGGCCTGTCTTGCAGGCAGCCTCTCTAACGCTGAGTGATGTTTAAATTAGTTTACAATTTAGGCTCCTTGCTATCCGCAGACGGCTCTTAACTCTGTGTGTATGTGATGTGTTTTTGTGTGTGTGTGTTTGTACGTGTGAGAGCGTAACAAATTGTTGCCAGTACGGCAGACATCTAATGACTTCAAATTAGCTGCCTGGCGCTCGCCTTGACACGTTGTTACCACTGTTAGCAGCCTTTGTGCGCGTGTATGCGTGTGTGTGTGTGTGCATGCAGCACCGCGCAGCCATATCATGAAGCATAAATTGGCTTCACCTCCCCTCTCTCTGCCTCTGTCTTTTTTCTCTTTGTCTCTCTGTCTCTCTCCATCAATTTGATTAAAAAAATTACTGTACCATGGCGAGCAAAGACGTGTGCATGTGTGTGTTCACATGTACACCGTGCACACAGTGTTCTCACACACACAGACAGACACACACACAACAAGATGTGAAACAAGATGGCTGCAAAAAGGTTAACAGGTCTATCCTCCTGTATTCTGTGTGTGTGTGTGTGTGTGTGTGTGTGTGTGTGTGTGTGTGTGTGTGTGTGTGTGTGTGTGTGTGTGAGGCTGATAAAGAATGTCGAGGAGGTGTATTTCTTTCTGACAATCCTTTCCACCCTGAGAGAACAGTAGAACACTGTGTGTGTGTGGACATGTATGTGTCTGCGTGTTTGGTGTGAGTGTGAGTATTAGATCAGCGTTCAGCGTTGTAAACAGTGAGGATTTCATAAAGTGTTCACATCACACACACACACACACATACACTTGGAAGATGAAGAGTTCTATCTTTCTCTGTGAGCAGTGGATTGCCTTCCTCGTTCATCTAATCACGCCATCTTCTCTCCTCCGCCAAGCAATCGTTGCGCTTCGCTCCCTTCATACAGAACGAACACACACACACACACACACACACACACACACACACACACACACACACACACACACACACACACACACACACACACACACACACACACACACACACACACCTGTACAGGAGCTGGTTAACTTGGTCCACTCCCTTGTACAAATAGTTAACTAAAGGGAAAGGCAGGCCTGCTGAAAAACATTAAATATACCTTGCATGTATGCTCTATGTTGTTTTAAAGGAGAAAAACACATTTTCAAAGAGCTATACTTAGTATACGGATCAATATATATGTCTGCTTATTGTCCATAAAGCAGCACATGGATCAATACACTAACAAGAAGCAATGTATATTCCCGTCCCTCTTTCTGTCTCTGCATCTTGTTTTTCTCTTTCTCAGTTTTTTTTCTCATATGTATTGATATCATATACATATCATTGGGAGACCCTGCTATCCAACGTCACTGACTTCATTGTTATAGATTTACACAACATGACTGAGTGGTATTTATGTCTCTAATCTGGAGTTTCCTCCTCTCTTACAGCCTCCTACACTGTTTGAGTGGTAGCAACACTGGGTAATTCTATTCTATTCTATTCTATTCTATTCTATTCTATTCTATTCTATTCTATTCTGTTCTGTTCTGTTCTGTTACCATATTTCCGGTGAACAATGTGACTAATCTTTCTGCTAATCTGTGTTAATCTGAGACACTGCTCTTCCCTCCTCTCTGCTGTCACAGCAGGCTCCCTCACTAAAACCAAAACCAGATTAAAGTTTTCATCTCTTTCTCTCCTTCAACCACTTCCTTGTCGTCCTCTTCACTTTAGCTTCAGTAGCAGAAGACATTTCTCAAGTAATGTTTTCATATTTTCTAAAGTTCACATTTTTTGCTCTGTCATTATGTTAATTTTGGGATCTTGCAGTCCGGATCCAATTTTGATCAGATTAAGAGAGAAAAGGGGTTAGTTTAAAAAGATTAGATTAAATTCTTCTGTTTTAGTGATGAACCTGTAGAGGGACACAGATGTGTTTTCCTCTTAAATAGATGTCACAGTTTCATATATACACAGTATAGAGCAATTCACCCTACTTTATTATTAGAATGTGACATTTTAATTTTTTACTTTATTTAAACTGTGATTTAGATTACCTGTTACAATAAAGTTAGTGGAAATACTATAAATAGTGTTGCCACACAAAAATTTGAACTGATGCTCATCACTTAATGCAGCAACTAACATGCTGCTGACTCTAAATAGCCTTTGTCAGGGTGACAGGCAAAATATATGATGAGCACAAAGTGAATCAATTTATTGCATGTCTGTGTGATATTTATGTGACATATTTATGTGATTTTAGTAACAGCACAAACACAGTTCAAGTACAAATATCGTACAAATGCACACACAAACCCAAACATCCATCCACACCCTGAAGGTAAGGGGATTGTACTGCTCTGAATTTCTGTATGTGAGTGTGTTGGATTTTGTGATGCCAGTGAGGGTTGGTCAGTAGGAGAAGTAAATATTTCAAACGGTCTGAGTGCAAAGATTAGGGGTAAAGGTAACACCTTAGCACCACGTGTACTCGTGTATATTATGTAAGTGTGTTTGAACAGCATCTGGAGCAGCTGATTCTAACCTTAAACACTCTCTGCCAATCCACACAGCATGTGTGTTTGTGCATCTGTACCGTATATGTGTGTGGGTGTGTATATGAAATTCTCCTATACTGTGAACTGAAAAAAAAAAAAAAATGTCTGTGCTGTATGTGTGTGCGTGCGACATGGAGTCTGGTAAACTTCGGAGTGAGAGTCAGGGTTCAGCAGATTTTATTTTTCCTACCTGGGATGTGTTTGGCCCAGCCGATGTTGACCACCAGCTCTCTGTCCGCCAGGTCGCACAGCGTAGTCAGGGCCTTGATGTCGCTGTCTGGTACTGTTGGGTCGGGCATGGCGTAAATCTTCTCTGGCTCGGCCACCAGCAGGTGAGAGACGATTTTGTTATCTGCAAGGCAGCCAAAGGCAACTGACATGACCACCAGACAAGGAGAAAGACACAGAGACAGAGAGATGGTGAATTTTTGCCACTTCATGCCACAAGGTATTCCACACCAATGCGGTGCATAAATGTGAAAAGTCATATGCAAAGTTCCTGATAACACGGCCTGCTGCTAACACGTGTTTAAAGGTATTTCCTCGAGTATCAAAAAAGGCCCTGACATGATCATTAGGCTAGGACACAGAAACAGAGATATGTGGTATGAAATCAACACACAATTTACAATTTGTAAGTGGAAGTGTTAAACATCTTGAAATGCAATTAAACTGTTGGCCCATTTCCTTTAAATAACATTAAAAGTAAATAATGTGTTTATAGTGAAAGATTCACATTTTGATGTTAAATAAAACAGTTTTTGCTGTGCTCTAACAGTTTGGCATATTCAATAATTATTTGGCAGTACTAAACATGAAGATGCACTTAACAAAAGATCAAACATTTATTGAAATGTTTCCAGATAGGAGCTGTTCCAAGGTGTGATTAAAGGCGATTACTGCCAATGATCCAAGTTGCCCGAAATGTTGTCTTTTGTACCACAGCCTTAAGAAGCTTCACTGATACATACGGGTGGGGGTGGGGGGTGGAGGGGAGATACTGAAAGCCAAACAGCTCAGCTGGTAATGGTGACATGTGGTGATGAGACCTCTATGGCCCATTAGTAACAGACTGATACCCTGCTTCCAAATTAATCCACTGACTAATCAAGCATGGGAATAATAACGGAGGATAGTAGAGCAAGAGTGGAGTGAAGGATAGAGAAAGAGAGAGAGAGATTAGTCATGGAAAAAAATGGGAGAAGACAGACAGGTAGAAATAGAGCCATGGACAGATTGTAAAAGACAGACAGGAAGCGTCCAGAGAGCGACAGCTAGATAGAGATAAAGAGCAAGAGGGAGTGGAGCAGAGTTGTGGGGATGAGTTGTGTATTGATCTAACACTGTCCACCTCCCCCATTCTCTTACATCCACACACACAGTGTGTATATATACATCTACTGTATATGTATGTCTCCACACACACACATATACACACACACACACACACACACACACACACACACACACACACACACACACACACACACACACACACACACGCTCCAGCTCCAGGGTCATTTGAGCCCAAACATTCCAAGTCACACAGCAGTATCTGTGGGTAAATCTTATTTAATGTTTCCCTAATTAGAATCAATGGAAGCCCATTTCCAAACCCTGGGCTATTGTTCTGTTCTCACACAATCAATGGGGACGCTGAGGCTGGGGATTGGGCTACCGATAGATAGGCTGTGTGAGCGCGACAGAAAGAGTTTGTGTGTGTATTGACTGCATGTGAGACAGAAAGAACAGGAGAGATGCAGGAAGTCTATATCAACCCTGTATTTTTTGTTTTTCAAGTGTAGGTTTGTTTTGTGGTCAGAGACAGGTTTATAAGAGAAAAGATGCCAGGAATACAGACTGAATAAATATTTGGTCTTCTGCTCTCTTCCAACATGTGACTTAATAAGAATAATAACAAGACTAAAGGGGTAAATATAATTTAAACTGTTTAAGGCAAACTGGTCTTTAGCATGCCAGTGAAGACGCTTTGTTATCTGGAGCACAGGCATGCTTTTGTGTATGAAAAAGCATATATTATAAACACACACACGCTGTGTACACACATTCACATTATCCCATCATTTCAATGATTAGTAGTGCAAAAGTCCCAGTAAGCTGTCGTGCAGCCATTCAGCATATTGGCCTGAAGCAGAATATGCTCCAGCTTTAAGCAAAATGAGCTTTGGGGACCAAGCTGCTAAACACTGCTCAATCTGCACCGTGTGTGTGTGTGTGTGTGTGTGTGTGTGTGTGTGTGTGTGTGTGTGTGTGTGTGTGTGTGTGTGTTTGTGTGTGTTTGTGTGTGTTATGTGTGCAAGCAGACGGTTAGCTAGAGAGCTAACTCTAGTTTGATGTGGTTGCCAGATTGGATTTAATCCGGATTAGGTTCTGGCTGGTCTCCCTCTCCCTCTCCCTCTCCCTCTCCCTCTCCCTCTGTCTCTCCCTCTGTCTCTCTCCCTCTCTTTCCCTCTCCCTCTCTTTCCCTCCCCTCTTCTGTCTCTCTGAGAAACCCTCACATTTAGGTTGAGCCTCTCTGCCTCTACCTGTCTCTCTGTCACTCTCACTCACTCTCTCCCTTGTTAATTTTTCAATCATCAGGCTTTGGCTATATTCTTTTAAAAAGCTCAGCCAATCCAGCCGCAGCTA
Organism: Embiotoca jacksoni; assembly: GCF_022577435.1. Taxonomy (NCBI): domain Eukaryota; kingdom Metazoa; phylum Chordata; class Actinopteri; family Embiotocidae; genus Embiotoca; species Embiotoca jacksoni. Next base: position 10,342,858 of record NW_027185414.1, on the reverse strand, counting down.
AATGAATACCTTTATGGTGAAATATTACATGTATAAAATGTTATGATCCCAAACTGGTAGCAGTAGAAACAGGGAGATAAACATGGTCCCAAACAGATGGGCTCCTCACTACCCTGTGCCTGTTTATGTGTGTGTGTGTTTGTGCGTCTGTTGAAATGTTTTTACTGTCCAACTGTCTCCATTAAAATAGAAACTGATGGAGAGGCAGTTCCTTGTACTTCTGGTCTCTAACCAACGACTCCTGGTTATTGCACTGGTTATTACACATGGTGACACAATATGGTTGAACATTTTGTTTAAGATTTTCCTTGTGTGCGGTCCATTGTATGTTCTTTGTTGCTCCCTCTAGACATCATGTCAGATGCTTTTGCACATTCATTTCTAGTCTGTGTTACAATGAACCAATAACAGTGTGCACATCCCTGTCCTTGAGAATCACTGATCAACCTTGTAGGCTCATTTGTTTTTACATGTGTGGGTTCTTACAGGGCTTCTTGGGGGGCAGAGCCAGCTGTGGGTTCAGGTACGGGCTGTTGTCTGCATCTATCCGGCGTTTATACTTCTGTCTTCCACCACGAACCCTGTCCAGACGAACACCTGTAAGAAAGGACAGAGACAAGATGTATGTATCAATACAGTGTGCAGGCCACAGAACCAATGAGAGACTTTGTCCTTTTTAACTAGTTAAGAACACAAGAAAATAACCATTCTACTCGTATGCAAGAAAAGGAGAGCAGGAACTAAAGGGGGAGAGATGAGAATGAAGGAACGTGACATATGAAGTCTGGGTATTCGTATATGCTTGTTATTCACGTTTATGTTATTGTTAGACTTAGACTTTATTAATCCCACAGTGGGGACATTTTGTCATCACAGCAGCATAGGAACACTAAAAGGTGCACACAATAAGAACAAATGTACAAATACGTATTCATAATGTAAGATAGATAAGAAGAATTATTTTAGAAAAAAATAAGAGCATAGACTAAATACACACACACACACACAAACTATATACACAAAAACAAGGCTTGCTCAACTCACTTGTCTCTTTTATTCGCCAACAAGACTAATTTATAGAGATGCCAGAGGCCTCTCGCACTCTCTCTCTCTCTCTCTCTCCTGCTTTCTGACTCTTTTACTGTCTCTTGCCCAATCTCGGTCTCTCTATTGCTGTCTCCCTCTCCGTCTCGTTAATTAATTGACACAAAGGAGTCCTAATTTAATTAGGCCTATCTCTCACGGGATTGGATGTTACCGTGGTTACCACTTAAAGATGGATAAGGAAGACAGAGGTGTCATATACCCTGGATGAGGAGAGGAGAGGAGAGGAGAGGAGAGGAGTACTGAAAGAACGGTCAAATATTTCACAACTAACCCTAAAAAAACCCCTGTTTTTGAGCAACAATATGAATAACTTTTGGAACTGATGTATCACGACTTTTGCAGAATTACTGCAGAATGAGGTCCAACATGTCATTCTTTTACTATCTTTATATTTAGATTAAATATTAATCGGACTTTTACTGACTACACAGTATGTCAGTTTTTAGGTATTACACGGAATACGAATATTTGAACCTGCATCATGTAAGTTGAAGATTGTCTGAACTGACATTCAGCAAACGATTCAGTTTCAGGCTGAATGGAGTGTTTTCAAAATAAATACAGAAGAAATGAGATGTAAAGACAACCAGTATCAGCCACTAATGCTGAAAAGATTTTAAGAAAATCATCTACACAAACATTATAAACAGGAAGGTCCATGAAAGAAGGTTATCTGAATATGAATCATACTGAGTACCTGAGCAGTATGAAGTCTGGTTTAAGAGCATTCAAAGCTAAATGTAAATGTTCAAGCTGGGAATTAAGTTGGGTACTAAGTCACAGAGAAAGTCAGCTGACAGCTGCAGAGAAATCTTAATGTTGTTGGTGTAAACAACACAATGCATAACAAGCAATCGTTGTCTTTTTGAAATTCTGTTAACTGAATGCATTCAATGAAATTAAATCAAACAAAATCCGAAATACTTAAAATATTCTCATGAAATGAAACTAAAACTAATATTAAGAGAGTGTCTGTACAGTGCTTTATATTCCAGCGGCACTACTGATTTAAAAGGTTATCTGACGCAAAGTGCATTTAAAACAATAAGGATTTGTTTTAAATCTACAGACAGAGAGGAAGGAGGGAAATAAGAGAGTGAAAGCAAGAGAGAGATTTGCTCACACACAGAGATTTAAATCCTCTGAAAAATGTGCTGACCACATTCAAGACAACACACCTCAGAGATTTAACAGAAAGACTTCTATTGGCAGCAAAGACAAAAACATCAGGGAGGATGTTGGTGCATTAGTGTGCATGTGTGAGTAGTTTTAAGTGGGCATCTGTTTTATTTGTGTTTTGCATATGTGTGCATTTTGGTTTTATTCAAAACATCTTACAGTGGTGGAATGTTTTTTCTACGGAAATTTGGTCATTTAGAAAACTCTAACTAGCTCTGTGAGTCATCCACCCAGTGAACTGAACATGACACACATCTGTGTGTGTGTGTGGTTGAGCGAGTGCTTGAGACAGAGATAGGTAGACAGAAGGGCTGACAGTCCAGGTACAGTGGGGGGCCCAGTGTCAGCAAACGGTCAAGAGACTCTTAACACCAGGGGGTACAAACCTGCTCAAACACCCACTCTTTGCTTTTTTTCTCACGTACACATTCACACATTTCTCAAACCCACACCCCCATGTTGTGTTTTGCTAAGCTGCGACAAGCAGCTTGCTCAGTCACTACCTGGGTCAGTGGTTGGTCAGAAGAGACGAGGGAGTAAGAGAAAGCAGAAACAGAGAAATGGAGTTAGAAAGCCTAGAGGACAGAGGATCTGACGGACAAGGTAGATGTTAGGATGGAGAGGACATACTGTATAAAGACTGAATGAAATAAATGAAAAACAGTTGAAAAAACATGTGAGGGTACAGCTGTAAAGCTGAGACGTCAGTAATATGGCGACATATATTCAAAATTGAATTTAAATTCAGTGAGAAATTGTTAAAATGTGATTTTGGGAGCCCTTCTCTATCTCCCATGTATTTACTGTACCTTAATTCATGTGCATTTGTGTCTATTTCTGACCAATCATATACCTACCTTGATGTGAAGACAAATATTAAGCCTAAAAAACTACATTAAAATATGCCAGGCTACATAAAATACAGCAGTGGCACCACCAACCTGACTACTTATTGAAAAAGGAAGCTTGATATCAAGACAGAAGAAAACAGCACTGAGCGTAATGTTACTCCTGAGAGCAGTTAAACTGAAGCAATGCAAGTGTCGACAACTGCTTACACTTCTGCCCCGAGTTACTGCCTTATTTGTCAAAGGCAGTAACCAGACCAATAAGATATATATATATATATATATATATATATATATATGTGCCCAGGTGTTGTTGAAAGTGGTAGATTCAGTGTCCAAAACTTACAAAGTCTATCATTTCTTATTATGAAGTGGTTCTTTTTTGCATTTTGGCTGCTCTCAATCAAAACTGAAAATGTCAAATATAGTTTTGTGAATGTGATCATATCAGTGAAATTAGAAGTGTTTTCTATGTATGAAACAACACTTAAGTCAACAATTAGTAGTTTCTGTTTCATGCCTGTGATGTTCTCTGGTTCGGAAATTCCATTGCATTCCTGCTGCTCTCTGTTGTGGAGAAGATGTGTCTTCTTGGTCTTTCTTCTCAGCATTCTTAATTTGTTGTCTTTTATTTAGGGATATTGAAGAAGAAGAAATGTCTTTTCGCTGTGAAATGTTTCCATAACCTGAGATCTTTAGCTTTGCTTGCAATGTTGAAAAATAAACCTTCTCTGTGCCATAAAGCATTCAACCTTTATGCCATAAAGCAAAGGAAAGAAAATACATTTTTGATGCACAGTGCAACAGACACAGTGAAGAACTACCATCCCTCTCAGCTTCAATTTTGTTTCTTCATTAAAATGAAAGTGATAAAGATTTATTGTTTTTAAAAGACTACAACAGTAGTAATCATAAGGAGGCAGACTGTCTGCACATAAATGCAAATATACACACGTTCACTTAAACACACACTTTCACACTACTTTCTGTTACACAAACTCTTACATGCAGACTCTCAATTTTTCTTTCTCTTTCCCATATACCTAAAACCCAGCACTGAGCTGAGCTCACTTCATAAAGAGCCCTCTCTAACTACCTCATCTATTTTCCACCAAATTAACTCTCTCTCAGCACTGATTAATGATCAAATCTAAATGAATCAAATTAAAAATTGAAAATTATATTTCCAAAGCCCACAAAAAAGAGACAGGAAGAAGCAAGGGGGAGAGTGAGAGTGCGCTACCTCCTCCTAACAAATGAGCCTTCAAATCGTAAAGAATGGACAAGAGGGGAGAGGACGAGAGGAACGAGGGGAGGAAAGGGAAGAGAAGAAAGAGGGAAATGGTAGGGAGAAAGTAAATGTGGATCCAAAAAAGATAAAACAAGTAAAGAGGAAAAAGAAAAGGCAAGAAGGAAGAACTGAACAATTGAACAGGGAGTGGGTACAAAATGGAATTAAAAGGCACATGAAAAGAAATAAAACCGAGATAAAAAAAATGATAAAAGGGAGTAATAGAAGATTATGATGAAAGAAAGTGTAGAAAAAAAAGAGAGAATATGGTAGAGTAGAGAGTAAAGAGGGTAGAAGAGTAGAGCACAGGCTGTGAAATAAGAGGAAAAAGGGAGAGGTAAGTTAAGGATTGTCAGGTGAACAGCAGAAGAAAAAATGAAATGAGAGAGAAGAGGAATGATGCATGAAAGAAGAAAGAAGCCACTGCGGTTATATAACGTATCCAGCTTTTATCATGTCAGCTAACAGTTCACCTTAGTCAACTACTTCTACTCTCTCACACACAAATATCTAATAAATGTGATGATAGACATTTGTTGTGCATTATTTTGCATCATATTGCATACCTGGTCAATGTGTAAGCTGTATTTGGCCCCACATGATTAATAATGTATTTTTAAAACATGTTAAGTTACTGTATCTTTCACCCATATTTTTGTACAACTTTTGTCAAACCCTGTACACAGTTGTGAAGACACACACACACACACACACACACACACACACACACACACACACACACACACACACACACACTCTGTGACAGTGATGAAGGTGAATCATTCCTATCGTGGGAATATTGCTGTCTGTCAATAGCACGATCTGCACTAAATGCATCAGCATAGATTTTTACACTGCACTGGCGTCAGTGTGTGTATGTGTGTGTGTGTGTGTGTGTGTGTGTGTGTGTGTGTGTGTGTGTATGTGTATGTG
>NW_027185414.1:10107500-10332500 GCF_022577435.1 Embiotoca jacksoni | reverse complement strand
ACACGTGTGTGTGTGTGTGTGTGTGTGTGTGTGTGTGTTTGTGGCCACATACACATTCCATTTGTGAGACAAAACAGGAGATGAGACGTGGGTTCTGCCTATGTCAGATCAACTGGGAGAATAAACGCTATGACAGCAGCTTGTTGGGAGGGATTGTGATTGTGTGTGTGTGTATGTGTGTGTGTGTGTGTGTGAGTGAGTGAGTGAGTGAGTGAGTGAGTGAGTGAGTGAGTGAGTGTGTGTGTGTGTGTGTGTGCAAACATAGGAGGAAGACAGACAGAGATGAGCATGCTTTTACATAAAGTGAAACCTGGCAGCGATATCTATGAATTCAGAGACTCAATGACATTTTTTTTTAAAATGATCATATTTAAAACATTCTGCTGTTTGCAAAATGGATGGTTTCAGGATGGTAATAAGCTCAAGCTCTATTGACACCTATGCTGGCATCCCTTTGTGTTTTTACAACAACAAATTCAAGATTTTGTGATACATTAATAAAAAAATGTGTGTGGACAATATTTTTTATGCAGCATCACAATGTTAGAAAAGTCAGATTTTTTTTTAATGTACATAGTTATTTGATCTTTGTTTTGGAAGACAATGTCAAATATTTGTAGTTTTGTGTATAAAATCATTCAGTTTTCTTAAAAATTCTAACCCATGCTTGAAATTGTGATCTTAAGCGTGGGATGTTGTAAATCTATGCACAATCGTCTTTTTTTTCCCACCCTCACAACAGTTCTGTTACAGTTTCACATAATAATGTCTGAGTTGTAAAAAAAAACCCTCAGGTATAGATGTTATAGTGCTGACAGCGTACGGAGAACAGTGAATGAAGAGGGCAATGGACGGATGAGAGACATGAAAGGAGCATCAGAAACAGTACAATGATACTGAGTGGGAGAACTGTAGGGAGCGATGAAGACAGGAATGGATGGAGGGAGGGCTGGCAGGCGTCGGCACAGGCATGCTCCCTGACCACTGTAAGGAAGGGGGCGTAGGCCAGGTCTCCCATCAATTACAACCTTGACCCTCCTCTCTTCTCCTTTCCCTCGCTCACACACTTTCTGCTTCATTCAACCATCCTCCCCCTGCCTCTCATCCTCCCTTGGTCCCTCTCCTCTGCTCCTATAAATCAATCTCTTCTCCCTCCCTTCGTCCCTCCCTTCCCCCAGCTTTCTACCCCACCTCCCACCCCTCTATTCCTCTTTCTCTCTATCAGCTCTCCTCTTCATCCCTCGCCACTCCTCTCCCTCCTTTCATCGTTGGAAGTGCAGTGGGAGTAGAAAGGTCAGAGGTGGGCAGACAAGAGGGAGCGAAAGAGGCAAAAGGCAACGAGGGAGTGTGAAAATGAGAGAGTGAGTGTATTTAATCAAAGTGGTGTGGGGGCAGATAATATCTCTTGTTTTTTTTTTTTACCCCTCTTCACAACTGAACAACTGCTGAGTGTTGCAATTATCCTGTAATTTCGATCTTTATCTCATTTAGGTACAGTAACACATGGATGCAGTCAGTGACCAGAAGAGGGTATTTGTGCGTGTACATGCCCTCATAAACTATTGAATTGTGTACTTGGAAGTGAAAGTTGAACATACATAGGGAAAGAAGGGGGGAACGCAGATCAATGTTACATGATGGAGTTATATGAAGACAGAAAAAAAAGAGAAACAGCTGTGAACATAAGACTATAAGTGGTAAGATGGATATGGAAGTGAGCAGGCAACAGGGAGTACATGAATCTAATAGAAATGGAATACTAAACACTAAATGAAGGAGTTTTAATAATTTCTAATGCATGTTACATGTAGCATTGTTCATGTCATGTCATTGTCATACTTTTGTGTATATTGATATATTCACTGTAAAATAATGCCACCATATTTAAATGGTATCTTTGGGATGGTTTGTGTTAGTATTCCACAAACTTTTCCATATTTCCCATCAAACCCTCCTGTCCCAAACGGGACAGCGAGCCTGTGTAATTTAATCTTTAGACAGGATACAAAATGCTGCATTGAGGCTGATTGAAGCAGCAGATCTTCTTGACAATGGCCTTGTCTGTTTTAAAGTTGAATACAAGACTACCTCAAAGTTACTGTAAGATACAGTATGTCTGATAGACTTTAAAATGCCACATGTAGCACAGTTAACAGAGAAAGATAAGGAAGAGACCTTTTCCCTTACCCTCCCTCAGCATGCCCACAGTCAGACACTTCATGAAGCGGCAGGCCTGGCACGACTTGCGTCTCCTCTTGGTGATCTCGCACTCGTTGGTGGCTGGACAGCTGTACTCAATGTTGCCTGTGTGTAGACATGTTGGAGGAAGACAGAAAGAAAGTTTCATTTCAGATAGATACATCATCAACACAAACAGACAGGCACACAACTTGTTAGACAGCAGGACTTGGCACGTCCCGCTGCGCTTAAACAAAGGGGAAAAACACATAAATACAGTATGTTTTAATACAGATTGACCAATTGACACAGAGAGACAATGTATAGTGGTAGATAGACACAGACACAATCAAATGAACCAGAAACATTTGAATATGTTGTTGAGCTCTGATGTTTAAATGGGTCTTTATTGGCATAATGACCATAAAACACCAAAACCAATGCCTTTTAAATGGCCCACCATCAGCAGACAATCTGCTTTCTTGTAGCAGACAATGAAGTCTATATGCATCTACTCAGGTGATGCACTTGTGTTACAGGAGTAGATGTGTGAGAAAGAGCTGAGGTTGCGTGACAAGCTGCAGTTCAAGCGGTGACACTTGGATGCAGAGCTGAGGCTAAGATTATTATCTGATGTAAGTCTATTAAGTTCACAATCCAGGCCAACAAACCAACACCTGAAGAGTAGGGCTTAAACCACTTTTAACTTTAATTAAAGAGCGTCCTAATACTTCTTCTCTCTTTGTTGTGGGTAATTTACTTCCAAAATTTGCTTTAATATAATAAATAACATTTGCATTTTGCTCTGCTTGAATTTATTAAAAACTATTATTTTTCCTACAATGTTGTCTTGTCCTTTGTCAGCTATTTTCAACCTTTGTTTTTTACTACATGTCTAAATTTGACCATTTACTGTCCCTACAATGACTGTCATCTTCCCATATTAGTATTCACATTTTTCAGCTTCACTCGCCTCCATTTTTGCTTATTTGTTCCACTTACTAATACGCTTACACCCAGTGCAGAGAAACTGTTATGGATTTGTCAAAACATTTTTGGACTGTAGCTGAATTGCTCAACATGTTTCTATGTTCAGGAAGGTTTATTTATCTGTAGTAAGAACGGTGCTCGGACATGAAACAAAAAAAACACCCCTTTACTCTTCCTCCCATGCCCACCTGACAACTACAGTACTGCAGCGAGCCAATACATCTCCCACTGAAACAGAGTAAACAGTGATTACTATTGACTGCTGCAGCGGAGAGGATGTTTTCTCATTACTGGGCTGATTAAGAGGCTAGTTAGCTTGGGAAAAGGCTAAATACACAAACACTTCTTAATGGGTAACAAGACACCCATTAATTGGGCTTGTTAGTTAAAGTAAAGGCGAAACATGCTAAATGCTGAGGAAATCCTTACAGTCTAATGCGCAGTACTAATGGGACTAGTTATCTTACACCCAACCTTTACATACTCATGCTACAGGAGGAGCAGATTAATTCAGTAATTAAGAGGGACACTTACCTAGCACTAAGGCTAAATGTGCTAATAACAAAGGATCTGCATGAGCTAATAGGTAGTCGGTAAAAGGCTTTGTTATTTCAGGGAAACAGGCGAGCCAGGCTTAATGGATAACTGCAGTAAAGAGCCACTTATAGGGATAACAGCAATAAGGCTACACATGTTAAACCCTCACTGAGAGAAAAAACCTGTGAACTGTGAAAGTATGGAAAGTGAGTGCCAACAGGAAACAATAACAATGCGTAATATTTATTGATTAAATTGACACCCAAAACATTTGTGAAACTTCAACTCACAGTACCTCAACTCAATAGTACTGACTGCAAGTGCTGTGGACTTTAATATTAGCATGTTTGTGCAAAGGTACTTGATGTTTCATACTTATACACACGTATTCAAGGTGCTGGAAAGGCCTACATGTCACTAGGCGGGATATAGAAATATGGAAGCTATGTGTCACCTTGCTGTGTACTCTTTGTATGCTCAGACATAAACATCCAGCTTCAGAGTGGAGGTATAGGATAGGAATTAGAATTAGAAGGGTTTGCACCAGAATCTCATCGTTCTCTGGGCCTGTGTCTTTACTGTATGTGTCTTATTGTGCACTGGGGTGAGCTTAGATCGCAGACGTTCTCGGAGGCTCCTGTGTATAACGAGTGGGTTTGTGTGTGTGTGTGTGTGTGTGTGTGTGTGTGTGCGTGTGTGTGTGAAAGAGGGGGGATATATGAGGGCCTCAAATCCCCTGCAATCTCCTTTGAGATGTGTGCATATGTCCACCTGCTGCATGACAATTGACCACTATTGCACAGACTGTGTAATATGAATGTTAGTGTGTGTTTTGGTCAGCCATCCTCTTTGTGCTGTGCATCATAGAGCTTTTTCGTCTTATACATTTGCTTTATATGAAATAGTTTCAAGTGGCGAGCCCGAGGTAGAAGGCAGGACATGTTCAGTAAAGTGACGAGGGTCCCGAGCCAGATTTGAATCAAACACACTGCAACTGCTGCAGGCATGCTCTTAGATCGGGATTCTTCTCACCACTTTACATCAGTATATGTCAATATGGATTTGTGGATTCAAAACTATTTAATCTATGAGGAATTTGTTTGAAGTCAGCACAAGCAGAGAGCTCTGTTCATACTGCCTACGTTTTCTTGATTCTATCTTGATGATCCCACAATCATTTTCTCTGCACCTTCCAGTCGTTCCCTTGCTCTACATCACTATCACCTTTCTCATCTTCCTCTTTGCTGCTCTCCTCCACCTTTATTTTGCACTCTTGTTACCTCTTTCTTTCCATTTCATTGCCCTATACCTCCCTCTCCCATACTTTGCCCTCCTCCTCACTCCCCTTTATCCCCCTCTCTCAATAAGGGAGTGATAGATGCAGGTTGTCAGGTGTCGCTGGACTGACGCCACAGAAGCAGCAGCTGCCGGAGCCACTTCCTCCAAACTGCGACACACACACACAATCACACACACACACACACACACACACACACACACACACACACACACACACACACACACACACACACACACACACACACACACGCCAGCGCACACATTCCACTAATTCCTTCCTACATCCATGTGCCCAGTCCGCCCCAGCCCCTCTTCTACCTGCTTTCTCTCTCCTTGTCTCAACTTATTGTTTATCTGGTCCTCTCCTCTCTCCTCCTCTCCTCTCCTCTCCTCTCCTCTCCTCTCCTCTCCTCTCCTCTCCTCTCCTCTCCTCTCCTCTCCTCTCCCACCCCATGCTCTCCTCCCTGTCCAGCTGGAGGTGTTTTTTTTGGTGATTACCTGCGGTTTTATTGGCTAATGGGTTGAAACATACCAATATGTCTGCCGCTGCCCATCTGAGGCTGGCCCTGCTTTCCTGCCAGGACACACACACTAATACACAACCACGCATAAACAGGAATCTGTGCACAGACGTGCACATGCATTTCCACTCATTTACATTTGGATGAACACAAGCCCACACACAGACAGAAAACATCCACACTGTCTGTGGAGGAGTTTGCTGTGCACGGTAGCCAAAGATAATGTGGCAACCCATTTGTTGCGGTGGACCTGAGACTGCTCAGTTTACATCCAAAGAAACAGTAACAGTAGTGATGTAGCAAAAACATTAACAAAAGAAACAGAAATCTGTTTCTAAAAAGGCAATGCATCAGTTGATATTCTTAGAGAGTTATATAGGTGTGAATTTATGGACTAAACAGTTAATCACCAACCACACCACTGGACAAACGGACAGGTTTCATCTTAATTCTGATTTTAACAAAATGTTGAAAAAAATATTGTAGTTTAGTCAACTGAGCCATTCAGAAATGAATGAGTATATCTTTTTAAATTGAGGAGTATTTCCATTTGAGTTTCACCAAAGTTTTGTATTTCATCAAAACCTTTCATGACAAATTTGACCCACAACCTTCCCCATGAGCAACATATTCGAAGCAAGATAAGGGAGGATTACAAATAGAATGGAAATGAAGACACGAGAGAGAGCGAGAGAGAGGGACAGAGTATTGCTTTAAATCTATTCAAGGTCATACTCAAAAGAGGTTCCACTGTCAACACAGCATTCTATCTCTGTTTTCTGGGCTATTGCATTCAATCTGTGACTATGTCCTGACCTATGTGACCTTTAACGAGCCTTCTAAATGAAATGAGACGTCAGAATCAGTATTATTTTCACTGCAGCAATGAGAGATGAATTAGGGGCTAAACCTATACACAGAATGATTACAAGGTCATGTGTGTGTGATGGTCTATTCAGGTCCGCTGGTGTCTATGTTTGAATGCGCTTCAAAGAGTTTGTGTTTGTGTGTCTGCCTTTATCTCTGCATGTGTGTGGCCCAATCTGTTTGTCAGGATTCCACCGTGTCTTGATCTCATCCCATAATAAACACATACAGGTCATCTCTAGGTGGTGGTGACCATCGAGTGGATGTAAGACTTCCACCCCCCCCGCACGTCTTCCTGTCTCTCTCTGTCTCTGGGGCTTTACAGGGAAAGCTGCTTATCAGAGGCAAAAAGAAAGCAGCGACAGATAGGTGGATGGATGGAAAGGTAGATAGATGAATCCTGTCTGATATGACTGACTGACTGACTGACTCAATGGATCGATGACGGCTTGCTTGCTGACTGGTAGCTTGGTTATTGCAGTGGCAGACTGACTGACAAGTGGGATGTCCTGCTGACTGATGGGCCCTTTTAGTTATTTAAAAAAAACTTGAGCAAATCTTAAAAGAATCAAACACAAAGTCTTCAAAGGGTTATCACTTGCTAAAGACTAAAGGTCGAAAGTATCATGGTGGTCTTATTATAAAATATTATGAATTTTCTTTAATTACCCCTACCTAATATTGCTTTATAGACCTGCTTCTCAAAAACCTACACCACTTACATTTGAAAAAATATTATTATGTATATATTACATTATTATTTAAAGAAACATATTTGTTACCTGTTTTTGAAGATAGATGTTGTTGTGGCTAGAAAGTATTGACGGATAGATTAGCACATTGCTGGTTTTGGTGCTTTCATGGGAATGAATTGCTTGTCTAGAACTATGAAGTATCACCAGCTTTAGTCTTCATTTTTGGATCTTTAATGATATTTTGGTATAGAGGTCAAGTGACATCTTACAGTGGATTGAAATGTGAATAGCATCATAAAACCCGTTGTACTCATCAATGAGTTGTATATTTTGTGCTACATTTGTAAAACTACAAATGCTTCAGTTTTAATAACGTTTTGAAAGTCAATTGTTCATTTTTATGGATTAGTGAATACATGACTGACTAACTGGCTTCTTTTATGGTAGATTGGTTGTCAGACTGACCTTTACTGTGTCTACAAGGGTAAACGAAGGATATAATGGCGATCATGTAAAGAGTCGAGAATTAATTGAATACCAACAAAATCTGTAGAGCATAGTTCAAATACCTGTACACCACCTGAACTACTTCTGGCCCTAACAAGAGATGAGCAAAGGATTACTGCGCCTGATTCTTGGGTCGCTTTTCATCATGTGGATTATTGCTGAATCCCATCTCTCCTTTAACCCCTAACCTGAACTCTTGACCCCTAGATATAACCCCTGGCGTTTTTCTGACCCTTCGTTATCTACTAGACAACAGGCTTACAGCTAACGCTCTTCTTGTGAAGCAAAAGCAGCTAGATTTGGAAATGCAAACACTAACACGAAATTATTCTTTGCTGTTGATGAACAAGAGGTCAAGGTTGAGGGTCAAAGTGGGGGGGGGGTGTCTAGGAGTTGTTGCGAATATGTGTGTGTGTGTGTGTGTGTGTGTGTGTGTGTGTGTGTGTGTGTACTTAACTGGATGTCTATATGGGAGTATGTGTGTACTTGACTGGATGTCTATGTGGGAGTGTGTGTATGTGCATGCGTGCTGGAAAGACCAATGGGGAAGGAGAGGGAAAAAATAGACTGTGTGGGTGTCCTGGTGGCTCACTTAGCAGACAAAGGTAGGAAACATGTACCTTTTAAAAATCTGGGTTTACATCTGGCCTGGGGCGTTCATCATATGTCCTGGATTTAACTCAGGTGTGAATGTGTAAGAAAGTGCACTTCCACGGGTCTGTGCCTTTCTTCTCAAATAATGTATAAATATGTATTTCACATTTAGATTGTAAGTGTAGGATCTCTTTGAAAGGTTGTGTTTTTTTAAGGAGCTCATTTAGTTCAATAAGCAGAGGATTATGCTTACCTTTAACCTCTGACCCTGCTGCCAACCCTATATTGTGTTCTTGTGATGTCTTTAGGATCATTTTAATGTATCTTCATAGATTCATGAAAGCAAGTTTGGAAGAAATTAAATTAAAATAGCAGCAAAAACTGTTGCTAGTGTGTTGACACTTTAGTTTAAAAAAAATATAAATCTAAAAATTCACTGACATTTATATTACACTAGTGTTGATAAAGAGGCTGGGGTGAAACAGAGATACTAAAAACATTTCAAGGGAAAACAGAAAGAGACAAAATAGAAGGAGCATGTCATACACAGCAAGAGACAAAACAAAGACATAGAAATGTAGAGAAAGTAAAATAAAATGGAAGCCAACCTTGTATGGTGCGTTTGAAGAAGGCCTTGCAGGCCTCACAGGATGCCACTCCATAGTGGTACCCTGACGCAATGTCCCCGCACACCAGACACAACCTCTTGGGCATTGAATTCAACATGTACTCGCACTTAATCTGCGAATCTTCGCCAATCGTTGACGAACAGTCCTCGTAACGCTTCGATCCAGGGCCACCAGCAGGCCCGAGGGGCCCCGCGTTGGAGCCATAAAGGCTTGGGGAGTCTAAGCCGTTGGGGTGGCCGTTCATCGTGGACGAATATGAGCCTGAGGCGTCACTGGAGCCACCAGGGGAGTGATGGTTTAGACTGTCAGTCAGGGAGGCAGGACTAGACGGCTCAGTCTTTATATAAGAGGTCGGACAATTGGACTCAAGGTGGCGCTCCTTACTGGACATTCTGCAGAGAAGCCTGAGGGAGTGAGACAGGGACAAGCAGAAGAAGAAGAAGAAGAAGAAGAAAAACATTACAAGAAAATATAAATATGATATATATTTATCAAGAAAACAGACCACCAGAAGAAACAAAAGGAAATGCAACGTAAAAGCCTTTACATACCAGTGGCTTTTTTTGTGTGATTAATTCGAACACACGTCATGAGTACGTACACGCAACGTGAATGTTGTGTGCAGTGCAAAAAAAGGCATCGACCAATCACATTATGAATTTCAGTTATCGTGAGGTCACGACCTTCCGCTGTGGAAAATAATTATTCAGATGCTGCATGTGAAGCACACATGTAGATGGATTTGCAGGCCATCGCTACAACTTTTACAGAGCAGACAGAGTACACAGCATTGTCTGTGTTGGTCGGCTTACCTGTATCCTCAGGTGTGAACCCAAAATATTCCCAATCTTAACTCCTTTGTCAGATCGGCTGTCTGCCTATCTATCCAGCTGCCTGTATAATGACTGCCTGTTGTGCACTACGATACATCACGTTCAAGCCTCTGTGTTCGTTTAAAAGAAAAAAGCTAATGTTGATCTCCTACGGTGGAATGTCTTAACACATTAATACCAGCTGTGCCGGTTTAAAAAATATATATTTTTGCTGGGGTTTTTTGCCATTGTTTTTTCTGAAGAATGAGCTGCCGCAAATCTATTTGAACTTTTTTTTGAAAAACTGTGGAAGTTGCTGCAAATTTCTTCAGAGGTGATGCATAAAATAATGTTTAATAACAGAAATTAATTTCTATAGCAATCTTTGTTCTAATATAATATTACCTCACTGTTCCTTTCTACACGATTCATTTTGTTGAAGCTCGGTGAGTCTTCTAAACATCACGCACACATTAAGAGGAGCGATTGAGCCAGATGTGTTAAGAGAGAAACTTAAATCCAAAAAAGAGAATGTGTTTCATCAGGGAAACAGCGTGTAAGAGGGTAGCAGGGAGGCATCCATAGTGCCACGGTCACACAAACACATTCCCATGCTCGGGGCCGAGGTCATCCGTCACTCTCCAGTCAATAGCAGCTTGTTCTACATGAAGGTAATCAGTAAGCGGCCCCTCTGCTGCTCAATCATCCCAAAGACAGCCCATACACAGAGAACCACAGTTTCATACATGCTCATATTCAAGCACACTGACAGATACAGTCTGAGAATTTAGTTATAGCTGTACAATACAAAACAATGTGTATATACTGTATATATACATATATATATACATATATATATATATATATATATATATATATATATATATATATATATATATATATAAAACCAACTCTCTAATCAGTGCAGAGTATCACTGTAGTCCTCTCCTCACCTCTCGTTCTGCGTCTCCCTTCCTATAGTCTGCTTCCCCTCATTTCTCCCTCTCACCTCTCCTGCTTTTCCTTCTTCCTCTCCCTACGGAGGGTGGCTGGTGTCTTGTTAATGGCAGTTGTAATTAACAGCTATCTTCTCTCTGTCCATATCGCTCCATCCTTCCCTTTGTCTACCTTACTATCTATCTGCCTGTCTCCCTATCACTTCCTATTCACTGCCATCTCTCTCTCTTCCTCTTTCTCTGCCCACTCTCTCTTTTCTCTTCCACTACACATTACCACTCTCTGTCCCTCTAACCCTGCCCTTCCTCCCTCCCTCACTCCCTTCTCTCCCTTTTCATTGTTAAAGGCAGAAAGCACAAAAGGGGTTTTTAATTAAGGCAGGATGCTGCTAAACGAGGGGCTTCTAAAGTCCAGTCGGCCTGTAAAAGATCCCTGTTCTACAGGGACCCATAAAACACAGACAGCGCCCTGACGGAGAATGGAGAGCTGTTCGGGTGGGGGAATGAAGAATGGATACCGACTGGAAAACGGATGGGCAGACAGCTAAAGCAAAAGACAGACAGAATGGGTGAAAGAGGAGTTGCAGGAGCTGCAGCGACTGACAGACAGTAGTTTTGGATGGGATTGTTTTGTTTTGAATGTGCTGCGGAGCTTTAATGTGTTTGATGTGCACAAAGATGAGACAAAGCTGTCCTCTTCTCTTTGCCAAACATGCGACGTAAAAGCACTCCTTTCCCCAAAAAATGCTCTGCTTTTTCTTGAGTCCATTTTTCCCTTTCATAAAGTGATGTGACATTTATGATGTAGAATACTTTGGCCTTTTTCACCCTTTTCATCATATATTTTATTCCCTCCACCCCCCACGCAGGTTCTTCTAATTCAGTGACTCCATTAATCGCGGCTTTGTGGTATTCACCAATGTCTATAAATCCATTTATCTGATGATAAGGTGGGCCTTTAGTTTGGAACGAGAGGGTCCAGACACAAATCAAGAAAAGAGGAAAAGAGCTAAAAAAGGGGCAGAGAGAGTCGATGGAGGGATACAAAAGGAGAGAAAGAAACATAAAGTGATAGAACACGGCAGAAATAAATAAATGTAAATGTGGGAAAGAGTGATTGGAAGGAACGAGATCACACGGGGATGTCCGTGTACGAGCAGAGAGAGAGAAAACACAGCGGTGACAGAAAAAGAGAGTAGACCCATTTAAGCAGATGATGTGATGGTGATGATTTAATCTCTCCTTTTTCACTCTTTATGCTCCTTTGTGCCCCCTCCTTTCGACCGTCAATCCCTCTGAGTACCATTAAGTGAAAGAGTTTAAGTGCCAAAAGATCTCAGGCGCTTTTTTTCCTTCTCTCTCAAATTCTCATCTATCTATCTTTCCATTCTCCATCCCAGTCCTTTCTCCCTCTCCTTCTCTCCATCGTGTCTTTTTTCTCCCTCTCTCTCCCATCTTTTCTCGGAGCTCTCTCTCTCTCTCTCCGCTTATAAATGAAAAATAATGGCAGTCGAAGGGGGAGGAATAAAAAGAATAAAAAAAGAAGACATGCGTGCAGAGGAGAGGAGTAGAGGAAAGAAGATTAAGAAATCACAGCCAGTGCGCTGCGCCGAGCGAGAGGTTGAATGCATTTATGTATGTATGTTATCAGTATAATTATGGTGCTATGTAGCGACGGCTCAGTGCTGAAAGAGCAGTCTTATTGTGCCTGTCTGCTCTTCAGATGAGTGTGAAGAGAGAAGGAAGGGTGTGGGTCTCGTTTTTTTTGTCAATTCTTTATGTTTTAAGGTGTTTAAAGAAATTCATATGAAGTCGAAAAGGCTTGAATGTGTTTCTTCTTCTTTTTTGTAATTTTACAAGGGAGCAGTGTGTTATGAGATGATTACAGTAACACACAAAGAAGATTACAGAAAAACACAAATAGCAAGAATCAGATTTTAGTATTAGCTGTTTTGCTTAATTCTGTTACAGAAAAGGATTTTGAATTTCATTTTCTTTGTCATCATCTACATTTTGATGCACTTCAGTGGAACACCAATAAAAAGTCAAGCAATTTGAAAAAAGCTGATTTTGAATGGCATAAATTATGTACAACAAAGATGGTATGATACTTCTTTGTACTTAAATTGTCTAAAATCCTCACACTCAACAAAAGTTAAACTTGATTTAAACCATAAAGAGGGTATTTTTTTGCTTCCTCGTTAGATAGGTTGTGTATTCAAGACAGAAACTTGACCACTTCCTGAGGATAGTGAATAAAATTTGGTTTGACACGTACAACATCAAACAAAAGCTTAGATAGGCTCACTCGGGGATAATTCATCCAAAATATATTTTTTTCTGCAGTGGTAAACTTTTTTTCCAACTCTTCAAAATAATAAATAATAAATCCATAGCGAATCAGAAGAAATCTTTTGGAGTAAAGAATGACAGTTGACTCATTTAGGTTTAAATTATAGGATTAGTGCCTATGGTAAAATCGACTAAATACGTTCAGTGTTCATGACACCAACTTTAAAAAAGCAAAAGCAGCTATTTAGTTCCTGCAGAAATCAAATATTCAACACGCACATGCACACGCACACGCACGCGCACACACATGGAAGATTACCACACTTCCTTGTCTCCATTTCCTCGTCAATCCCTGTCATTTTCTCTTTCTCTTCATTGCACACTTTTTTTTCATTTCTCACTTGAAGGAAAACATGGAGAACCAGAAAAGAGACTTAATATGTGAGGGAATGGAAAACGAGAGCAACAGAAAGAAAAGAAAAAAGAAAGTAGCCTTTTGTCTGTGTGTTTTGAGGGAAGGTGTGCCTCTTTAGTATGACAAGCTGTCATTAGAGCGGTGGGCTGATGCAGTGGCCCGACAACTGGCAGGGACAAACATACAATCATCGTATTAGAGCAACTACTCTCTGCCTCACTCTGTGTCTCTGTGCTGTTTGCTCCCTCACTCTGTTTCTGTGTGCACTCGTACTCTTTTATTATATACAATCTTTGTACAACTGCCTCACTAGATGGCAGCCATAAACACAAACTCATCCTCGAACAAGTCCAAACTGTTTTCACCCACCTCCTCTGGGGAAGGGAAGAGAGGAGAGTCTTTTCAGTCTTTTTAACATACTCCTGCTACTTTCAAATCAGCTGACTCTTTCTGTTCATAACCTGTCTGCCTGTCTGAATTCTCATGTTGTTTGCCCTGCTATACTCTTTCATAGATGTTGCCAAGTCCCTGACAAATTGTTACCATAACAAATACAAATGGTCAAACAACCAAAACAAATATATATATATATAAAAACATACAAAATAAATGTGCAGTTAAGATATGAACATTTAGCGCTTACATTTTATTTTAAAAGGGAAATCTGCTTTGTGGATTATTTTTGTTGTTGTCTTTCTAATAAGAACAGACAAACTGCATTTGACTACACCTTGATAAACATCACTGTCTGTAAAGAAATGATGCCTCTTACTGCCCTGATAATATTTTTTAAAAGCAAATTCGAACAGAGTAAAAGCACTAAAAATGAGAGGGACAAGAGGAGAGAAGAAAAAACAGAGCGGAAGAAGTGGTAGCAACAGAGACAGAGAAGGAAGAAGTGCTGACAATGTAGCTACCACGGGTTGGCTAATACCTTTCCATCACACCAAGCATTGTGCTCTCAATGCTGATAAGAACACAGTCCAATAAGCAAAAAGAAAAAAAAAAAAAAAGAGAGGGGGAGAAAACCTTACACAATTCTATCTAGATGATACCGGGAATGCTTTGGGAGGGAGAGAAAGTGAAGGAAGGATGGGAGACATAAAAGAAAATACACTGATTTAAAGAATGGAGTAAGGAGGGGAATTGGAACAAAATGCATTTACATTTCCATAGTCAAATGAATAGAATGATTTCATCAAGAAACTGAATTGCTTTTTCAGCCCTCACACTCCTCTGTTTGTTTTTCTGTCTTTGCTTTATTTCTCTATATTTCAAAAACTCTCCTAACTGCTAAACTGCTTGTCAGCTTGTTAGTTAGATACAGAAGTGAATGTACACAAAACAATGTGTAAGCGTGACTTGCTAGCTGCACGCATCCATTCAAAAGGAGGATGTTACCGCTGAAAGAACATACGTTCTGTTTTATTGAAACCTGAATCTAACACACACAACCAAATCTGTCATTTTTTGTGGTACTTTTGGTAACCTGTGTTTTTACACTCGCATTGCGTGACATGACTTTAAAAGACAGAGACATGGAGCCAGTGTGTTTCCGTGTGTGTGACTCTCGAGTTTAACTCCAGAGCATCAGTGTCGATGATTATAGTTGTTTTCGGGAACAAAAATGAATAAAATAAAAAATAAAAACTCCAACAGCGACAGTCAATCCAAACCACTCTCCCTCCTACTGGGATCTCTCGCCCTCTCTTTGGGTCTCAATCTCTCTCTCTGTTGTCGTTTCTACTTCTCAAACACAAACACCCTCTATCATTGCGTCGCGCACGCACACACACACACACACACACACACACACACACACACACACACACACACACACACACACACACACACACACACACACCAGGGAGCAGATCAATTGTTACAGTGTTAGTCGGGCAGGAAACCTGTAATTCACTTCATTGGCTGCAGAATAAACCCCTGATTACATACAATCAATGTGATA
Organism: Embiotoca jacksoni; assembly: GCF_022577435.1. NCBI lineage: Eukaryota > Metazoa > Chordata > Actinopteri > Embiotocidae > Embiotoca > Embiotoca jacksoni. The sequence continues at coordinate 10,317,242 of NW_027185414.1, read as the reverse complement.
ATGGCTAAAACACATTCTGCCCAATGGGCTGTTGGGCTGTAAAGACTGGCAGAGGAAAGGAAATGTGAGTGTGTGTGTGTCTATATTCCAGTCTGTAACTGTGACAGTTTAGACACTGTCACTCCTTCCAGGTATGACTCTTAATGTAACAAACACTGTCCACATTCAGTTCTCTCACACGCACGCACACTCTCTAGATGTGAACGGATAAACAGTGGGAGGCAGCACATGCAGGGCAATCTCAGCCAAACTTTATTGATTAAGAATTATGTGCTTTTCAAACTGCAAACTATTCAGGAACATCATGTTGAGTCTGGTGATATCAATAGTTTTCATGTGTATTCATTTCATGTGTCACATTACAACAGCTTCAAGTGCCTCCTCTTTTCTTTTTTTTGTCAATTTTCTTCTTTAAATCACACATTTTGGGGTTTTTTATTTTTCTCTTAAAGTCTTACATGGTTGGTACAAAGCTTGATTCAGATTTGAGAGTCCGGCTGTGTTGGTGTGTTTGTTTAAGTGAAAAGATATGAAGAGGGTGAACATGTTCGGAGCAGAAATGTAAGGCAGTGCACTGTTAACCCTCTGTGTGTGTGTGTGTGTGTGTGTGTGTGTGTGTGTGTGTGTGTGTGTGTGCGTGCGTGCGTGCGTGCGTGCGTGCGTGCGTGCGTGCGTGCGTGCGTGCGTGTGTGTGTGTGTGTGTGTCAGATGGGAATCTTGATGATTTAGGTCATTTTCTTGCGGAGCCGTAGCTGATAAGTGCGTTGCTGCCAGGCACTATCTTTGTCACCATGTCTCTCTCTCTTCCCTTACCTCTCTTTCTTTATCTGCTGTGTGTCATCGTATTTGTAAGGGTCCTTGTCTACTGTAAGAACAGTGCTTCAAATCTCTAAAACAGCTTCAACATATCAGTTAACACAAACCATCTGGTAACTACTGTACGTTAAAATATCTATTTGCTTAATAAATAAATATAGAAATCACTGCCAACAAGATTTCTTTTGTAATTGAACTTTGGGACTTGAGCAGACTAAATTGCTTTCCATGTATTGTACTAGTAGTGACCTATAACTGCATAGGCTGACGAGTGGAAATCAATGACATCACTGAATGCATCCTCTTATTGGTTAAACCTGTGTTTCGAAGATACTGAATGTGGTTCCTTAATTATCCTTCTTTTCATATAAATATCTACACAGCAACACATAAATCCATATTTTATTTGTTTAAACAATATGCACATTGAATATGACGCAACTCAATACATGATGATACTGCTTTTTCACATGATATTGGTGGGAACTGTTTGTGCAGGGGTACAGGGGGTGTAAATTGTAGGCCGGCTCCTTTATAGAAGGAAGGTCATTGATCAAGGTTAGTGTTCTTCTCTCTTTCTACGTGTGAGTGTGTGTGTGGATTAGCACTGTTATCACTTAGCATTAGGTGTGCACCAGCCCTTCCAAACACTTACTGACACTTGGCGTTGTCGCTGGCACACACGCATTGTAACACACACCCAAACACACATATGCACACACTCAACCATAAGTGCACAGTGATGTGTATGGCTCTGCTGCTCGTTCTCTCTTACAGAGTCAGACAGAGACCTGGTCAAGGTGCAGTTTCAAATGAAATTGCAGAGAAGTATAATATAAAAGTGTTTAAAAAAAAAAAAAAAAAAAAAAAAAAATTCCCCATCGGATTAAAAGCACATTTTATTAAGCAGATGGTGAAAGAGGATTTTCACTCTAGTAAATATGACAGGGCTTTCAAATGTGACACGGGAGGGAGAAAGAGAGGAGGGGAGGGGCAGAGGAGAGAAAGAGGCAAGGAGGGAACAGGAGAAGAGTGCAATGCTGCAAAGAAGAGGTGAAACAGAGTGAAGTAAAATGGTACTCGAGGAGAGGAGAGGAGAGGAGAGGAGAGGAGAGGAGAGGAGAGGAGAGGAGAGGAGAGGAGAAGAGAGGAGAGGAGAGGAGACATAAGTGAGTAGAGCGTCAGAGCTGCATTCTTTAAGCAGATCAGATTTGGGGAAATTGGGCTGTCACTACAGGATTGTGATGATTTACACCTATCCATCACAGGGAGAGGAGAGAAGCAGAGCCACAGTATGTACAATCATGCACAGCTGTAAAAATGGAGGAAATCCATCCTAAACAGTCATCATAGAACTGGGCTTAAAAACAGGAAAATTCTACTGACATTTATTATTATGTAAATATTCCTAATACAAATAAAAATGATGTTTGTTAGAAATTTAGCCAGTTCTCTACTTTCACTATATGATTATGTCAAGTGGCTCCAACTGTGGGTCAAAAAAAGAAAGTGAATGCCATAGCTCATGACTTAAAACACACTTAATATACCCCCTACAGTGCCCAAATATATTCAATAATCATGTGAAAGCAACGTCTGACCCAATGTAAACACATTTTGCAATTGCACATTTTGACCTGCCACAAGCTGCTGTTGACACTTGTCTCCTCAGCCTCCTCGCCTGATCTTCCCACTCTACCCCCCCCTTTTCCCCCTCACTGCTGGCTGATGCACCTTACAGCCTCGCTCCTGGACCATCTGTTAGGGAATCTAATTCACATCCAGTCATAATCACGTTTGCTGGAGTGCCCACTGTCTCTGGCCATCTCTGTCTCTCTGTCTGTCTCTGCCTGCTTCGTTAAGCCTTTTTTATATTCTGAATTTCATTGTCACTTTTTCCCGCTGCCTCCTCTATGTTGTTACAGTGTTCATATCGGTATGTCTCAATTCTATTTTGTGTATTTGGACACATCATCAACATCGTCCTCTTTGCTTTCCTGTTCTAATTCTTTCCCATTCACATCTGGTAGTAAATTATAATTATAAAACTGGCACTGCTGCATGAACCGCAACAAAAAGCAAAAGCATTTGATCTTTTACATTTTTAGGTCTTTAAACAATTTGTTTGTACTAAAAACCATTAACATTAAGTCATTATCCCCTACTGACTGTCTCTGCAGTATTACCTTCATTTCCACATGATTTTAAATGCCTTCTTAAACTTTCCTGAAAACGCAACATATTCAAAACTAATTGCAAATTACAAAGATATAAATGCTGATTCAGCATTGTAATGTTAAAAATTAATTTATAAGCATCAAATGACATTGGATTGAAAAAACGAGGGGCTGCATTTACACTAGATCTTAACTGTGTACGTTTATGTGTTTGTGTGTGTATATATATATGTGCGTGTTGGTCCATGATTGAGAATAAGGTGAGCTGAGGTGAAGGGGGTGGAAGTTAATGAGAGGTGAGTGTCTGAAACCCTCTCTCTCTCTCTCTCTTTCTCTCGCTCGCTCTCTCTCTGCTCCTGCAGTAATCCTCTTCTATAAATCTGCAATCCAATCAGTGTTGTCCACACTTACACACACACACACATACACGCACACGCGCACGCACGCACGCACGCACGCACGCACGCACGCACACACACACACACACACACACAGAGCTGTTGGGAGGCCCATCTGTGTGTTAAGGCAATCTGCTTTATCATTATGATTACATTGGGCTCAGTTTACAACAAAGTGTGTGTGTGTGTGTGTGTGTGTGTGTGTGTGTGTGTGTGTGTGTGTGTGTGTGTGTGTGTGTGTCTATTCAAGCGCACCCTGGCTGCCTGACATTAATCACATTCCCATGGTTTGATGGCCTAAATAAAAAGAGGAATAATATTGTTGCTGTCCAATGAAAACTGCAGATCTCCAAAAACACATTAGGAATTTTTTCACAATTCTGAAAAGTTTTGATTTGAGGAAACAAAGCAAATGAAAGTTCTTTTTTTTTTTTTTTTTACATTATTCTATATAAATCAGTAACAGCTTTTGATTGATTTTATAAAAGCATCGGGATATGAAAAATATTATATTATTTTTATAATGTTTAATTAGATTGGTTAAACGTATATATAATACCAATAGAAAATGGATATTTATTTCCTGTGTGTGTGTGCACGTGTGAGAGAGCAAGAACGAGAGTGTGTATATAAATCGTGAATAAATCCCATCAACACAGTTGGAGGTCAGATATCCCGAGGAAGTGTTCTTATGATCTTATACTGCAGGTGTGTGAATGAAAATGGGCTCCTCCTACTGTGTATGTGGAAAAAATGCATGTATGTGTGTGTGTTAAGTTAGAGAGTTGAGTTGAAGTGAATTTTTACCTTTATCTATACTATTTAGCATTTATTTTGTCTTAAGGCCATTTTTGTTTTTTCTGTTTTTTAATAGGCAACTTTTATTGAGGTTTTTTTTTTTTTTTTTTTTTTTTTTACGTAAAATTACTTCAGCAGATATTGTTATATTATCTTCCACCTTGAGGATACTGTTGTGTCATATCTGACACTCGGTGCATGTTTGGCAGTTGAATTTCAATATCAACTTTGTTTTAACTTACGCCCGATTTCAGAGTGCAGTTTGTGTGTGCATGTGTGTGTGTGTGTGTGTGAATATACTGTGTGGGACTTCAAGCCATGGCGTGACTCCCTAGCCCCTGGCAAACCTTTACACCTCTCATCTCCAGACTTCACTGTCTGCCAACACAGACACAGACACACACACACACACACACACACACACACACACACACACACACACACACACACACACACACACACACACACACACACACACACACACACACAGACAGACAGACAGACAGACACACACGTATATTGTGCTACTAAAATTCCTCTTGGTGATTGGCCGACGGGCTGCGTGAGAATGGTCTGCCAGGCCTCTAATTGGCTTGACCCAGACTAACCCTGAAATCCTATTGGACTAAGAGTTCCCAGTCTACAGAACACACACACACACACAAACACACACACACACAAACACACACACACACAAACACACACTTAAAATTAAAGGGCTTTGCAAAAGCCTAACAATGCACTAATCAATAGTGTTCTGATAGGCATTGCAATACAACAATAACAAAAACATAACAAATGACAGTAACATTCATGAAGAGAATCACGTTAGTGAGATCATGCAGCATGATGCCGTTTACTCACAAAAACAAACATCCACAGAGTAAAAAAACTAATAAGCAACAAATGGGTACATTTTTTGGAAACCCACGTTTCTGCTACACTGGTATCTAATGACAATGTCAGTTCAAATTATTATCAGTGCTTTGTTGCTTTCATAGGTGAAAAAATATAATATAAGCACACTTGTCATTTACTATTTGCACATAATGGTGCAATAGGCCTGCTTTATGCTAATTATAAAGAAAACATATAAACTTTTTTCCAGAGTAACTTTTAATTGTTAAAACACAAAGAGAAAGCGGCAGAGGAGGAAGAATTTGAAGGGAAAGAACGAGTCTGTATTTCATGTATCTCACATTTCCCGTGTTTTAACATAAAACAAGCAGCATTGTTTACAGTTTACGTTCTAAAAATAGAGCAAGGCAGCCATCAGTAAAACCTTCACCCAACAACAGAAACCCAGAACGTGTTCCACTGGAGAACTTTAAAGTGAAAAACTTCCTTTTGGTTGAAGCTTTTCATGCTTTTGGTTTTATTGCACATGCAGATGGCATGGGGGGGATAACTGGTAAAAGGGAATGTCCTTCAAATGATATGATTTAAAGCCTCTGCACTGCGACGCGTTTTCAATACTGAAGTGTCCTTGAGCCAGAAGTAGAATCCCAATTTCTTGTGATACCACGTATACAGTGAAAACATGACAAGATGAAGATAGTGCTACAGGTAAACAGAAAATCAACGCTACACGATTTTAAAAAATGAAATGTTTTCCTTTGTAGTGAGTAAAATGAGTTCGGAACAATGTATAGAAAACGTAGCTCACAAACACAAACACACACACACACACACACACACACACACACACACACACTCTCTCTCATACAAACACAAATCAATTATGAGGTCAAGAATGAAGCCTTTCCTCATCACTTACTATTCAGTGTTTCACATAGGTTAAGGTTTGCCTGTGATGGTGGGTCGAGCAGCGCGTGACCGATGTAAATGCAGTGACTCATGCAGTTTAGGGAACAGGCGGACAGACAAAATCGCTTTATTGGACTGGCACCGCTGTTGCGGTCCAGCCAAATATATTGTATTTATGCATTTACCTAATTAATGTGCAGCTGATTTTTTTTTCAGCTCAGTGAGAGCTCTACTGCGTTTCTGCTGTCATTGACGGTTGCGTTGAGACTCTTCTCTTCTGTTCTGTTTCATGAAGGGTGGGGCTCAGCCCCTGGTATGCACAAATGGAGAGAGATGTAAAGTGGAGGGAGGGGAGATTGTTCACTAGTTAAATGTTTGCGAATTAAGTTGTTCTCTCTGAAAACAAAATGCTCAAATAGGTTACAGTAGGAAACACTGTCATTTTCTTATAAAGTATCATTTGTACATTTTTTCTTTTCAATTGCTTAAAGTGAATAATGTCTGAAAAGTGTTTCTCAAAATCTGAAAATAAGTAGAAACTGGGAGTTTAAGTTTAGACTCGGCCACACAGTGGGAAACCCCCACTCGAAAACTGATAGGGTGTGTAATAATGGGGAATCTAAGCATCAACTGTAGGAAGCCATAAAAGAAGGAGGAGGGAGACAAAGGGGGGTTAAAAATAATAAAAAACTAACACATTAGAAAATGAGTAAAAATACGGTCAGCTGTTCTAATAATTTGTGTTGGTAGAAAATGTAAAAGACTCCAAAGAGTTTTAAAATATTATAATGTGAAAAAAAAAAAAAAAAAGAAAGAAAAAGAAATCACACAAAATCCCTTTCTTTCATTTGAATAGATCACAGAGAAAGGTTCCCTCTCTCAGCACTATGTCTCAGACACACACATCCTGACCACTGAAAACACTGGCTTTTGTTGTCTCAAAATGCTTGTCTTTTCTTTCTCTTTCATCTGAGGTTTATAGAGGTCATGTGCGACTTTTGTGTAAAACTGAAGCGAGCAGTAGAAGCGATGCTTGTGCGTCTTTCTCTCGCTCTTCTTTTTGTCATTGTGTCTTACCTGGGATTGTAGAGGGCATGTGCGTCTCTCATGTGGTTGGCCTCCAGTGGATCGTAGCTCTGGTGCATCCTCCAGGCGCCAGCGCCGCATTTACCATACGTTGACTTGGAGTTATCTTCACTGCTGCTGTTCACCAATGGCCCCTTCGATAAGTTCATTCTGTAGCAGGGGCAAAGTAAGAAAAGGAAGGAGAGCAGTGAAAATTCTGCCGATACGACAGAGACAGATAGAATAAGAGCAGGCGGGAGAGCGGAGACATGACTTTTCTAATGCTCATTCGTGATATTAAATCAAGTATCAAACAGTTTCACTATCAATTTAATATAGAAAAAGTTATTCAAATTTAAACAAACGAGAAGGTGACACAGGAATCAACTGTTTCAAGATAATGTTAAAAGAAAGAAGGAAAGTTCAAATGAAATGTAGAAAAAGTAAAAAAAAAAATAGAACTAAATACAAAAAAAGTACCAGAATCTAATTTTGTCTCAGTTCAAATGAAGAATAAAAAGTAAAGTAAACAGAAACAACTCGAGTAAGTGTTAATATTCAAAACATTTCAATTCACTTTTTTTTTTGTTTTGTTTAAAGTAGTGATAGGGATACAAAAAGGAAAGTTGTGAAAGAAAAAAAAAAGGTTAATTTATCAAAAAATCTAATGGAAGAGACATTAATTGGGGGACATGCCAGACGTTATAAACATAGTTCATGAACACATAATGCACAGACACCCACATTCATACATGCACGAAACAGCTTTACTTAATGGAGAGTTATAATTCTCTCTGCCCGAGAGAGAGAGGCAGGTAAGTCAGAAAACATGTAGAAAACCACTACACTGACACAAAGGCCGACATGTTGAGAGCACAGTGGACAGAAAGGTTCACACAGATACACACAGGACGGGTCGTCATTTTAAACTGGCACATAATACTTTTATCCTGGAATGTGTTAACAGATTTCAATCAAATCCATCTGTCTGAGCGCACATGCACCAGTGGTTGCGTCAGGCTGCTAACTGCAGCACTTTCCAGCTGTGATTAACGTCAGAGGAGTTTTACCAGTTTTAGCCTGGGAAAAGGCTTTCAGACTGAGGGAATATAAAAGGAAACGCACCGGAGGAGGGCCGCTATCCGTCAATCAAACCTGCCGCTGTCGTCAGGGGATGAGACGTCGCTGAGGTGATAAGGTCACCGCGGGCAACAGAATCAAAATCATCCATTGCCGAAAATACATTAATTAAATAACAGGGAGTGAAGGAAAATAAGGACAGTACTTATAGTTGATGTCAAAGAGTAGAGAAGGCCGGGCTGGTAATAAAAACGGTTTGGGTGCCCTACATTTAAACAAAACTATCAGGGGAGGATGGAGCGGAGCTGCTGGGAAGAAAGCACTTTATTACAGGCGGACGAAATATAGAAAACACAAAAACCAATTCAGAGTGGGGGACAGATGTCAGAATACAACTGGTAATACAGTGATCCTTGTAAAATAATGGATATGCCTGCTGGCGGTTTAGATTTAGCTGGAGGCATCCCTGCATTTTTAGCGTGTTCTTTTGCATAATGACAGCTGGATTAAAATAATCATACCTGCCTTTACTAATATCGGCCTAAACAGAGATAATTCATTGTTGATATTTAATGTTACAACTTTCTCAAGCAATTCTACAAATTGAAACATAAATCCTGTTGGTTTTTGAGACAGACTAAACTTTTCAAACTGAACACGGCAAAGCAAAAAAATCGGGGAGCATTTTAAGCCGTGTACTAAAGATGAAAAGCTACTAAAAAAAAAAAAATGTATTGCTTTTTTGTTATCTGTTTTGGTTTTGCTGGATTTTTCCTGTCATTAGCACATTCCTGTGTGTGTGTTTCCTCTAACACAGTGTATCAGTAAACAGAGCAGGATGTTGGTATGTGTCACAAACTGATAGACCTGTGTTTACCACACAAACAACTACCTCATGGACATTATTGTGTACGTACGTGTGTGTGTGTGTGTACGTGTGTGTGTGTGGGAGATGTTGTCCCACTGTAGGTTGTTGTTTAAGTGAGGGCTTGGTCGACAGACAGGTAGACAGACCAGTGACTTGTCTGACAGCCATCCCTCCATCCATCCACAGAGGTGGGTTGGCTCAGTGAGAGGTAGAGGGCCACGATGTGTAATATGTAGGTTTTAGTTCCACTCTGGTGAATAGGAGGAATCAATATCTTTCTGCTGCTGCTGCTGCTTCAGACACTTATTGGCTTTGGTTGCAGTGTCACAATGCTATATAGACAGGCAACACTTAATACTGCTGTTTTTTATTGGGGAGTGTCCTCCTGGTGTCACACTGGACTAAGCTACATCCAGGACCATGCACGTGATGGTGTTAGTTTGAATCCTCTTTTCTGCATTCACAGTCACAGACAAGCTGCTATTTTATTATTATTATTATTGACCGTGGACCTTCCCACATAACACAGTGAATATATAGAGATTATTAAGAATACAGGAGATGACGTAACTCATATATTTAGCTGTATTGTAATTACCAGAAACCCTGAGATGCAACTTTGAAAAGAAAACCTGAGTTTACAAAAGTTCTGAGATAAATCAGTGCAACAATATTTTAGCTAAAAGACAGAAGGTTTTGTCTACCACTTGCGTTAACCTGAACATTATATCTGTAAGGGATTACAAAGAGATTCTGTTTTATTACTTTATAACTTAAGGCCACGTAATCAAATTTTTTTTTAGGTCTTAATTCATTCGAAAAGATTAAAATGAGGCTTAAAGGCATCTTAAAATCAGCAGACAACCATTTAAATCAGGCATGAACAGCGTTTTTTGTTGTTCTATTCAGTACATGGAAATTGTACAAGAGAGAAACTGCAATATTCACATAGTATTGGTACGGTGCTAAATATTGTGTAGGGTGGAAACTTGACATTTTACAAAGTAAACCCTTTTCTCTACCTGAATCGATTAAAATGATTGTAAAGAGCTTTTGATTTTAAGCATTTAAAACCTTTATATAAAAATAAATGTCATAAATATTTATATGTGCGTATGAAGTAAAAGAAGAGAATAAAAGAGAGAGCATTAACCCATGTGCTTCTACCTAACCTATTTCACGCTCCTGTCATTACATGTAAGCAGCACCGACACACACACACACACACACACACACACACACACACACACACACACACACACACAGAGTGAATGTGCGGCCGTGTGTGTGTGTGTGTGTGTGTGTGTGTGTGTGTGTGTGTGTGTGTAGAAGTAGGGAGATCGTGGGTGTCTTTCTGATGCTCAGTGACTCACTCATGTGTTGCTGGCCCATCTGTGAACAGAATGACCATGACACAGTATGTGTGTGTATGTGTGTGTGACATGGTGATGCAGTGATTGATGAGACAGTTGCCATTCTTGCTAATGCAAAACGCACCTATCCCTGAAGGGAGCAAATGCCACAACGCACACACACACACACACACACACACACACACACACACAGAGCTCCAACTGCCCCAGCTAATTACCCCTCTAGTCAGGTTAGTGCGATCTCTTACAGTCACACATACACTAGGTAGCCATAAATACGCATACATGTGCTTTCAAAAACATTTGCGTAGGTGGTGTATACACATTTGAATGCTGATAACTGAACAGAGAACGGAGCTGAAAAAGGTTATTTGCAGGATTACGTTGAAAGGGAACACAGATCCCGTCTACCTCTTCTGCTTAAGTATAACAAAGAAATAATCCCCACAATCCCTTTCTTCTATCAATTTTCTTGCTTTTCGCAATAAAATGTGGCTCTTTAGATGTTTGCATCTAAAAATAAAGTGACTTCCTCCATCGTTCATACTTCTAGTATCGTATACTCTCTACGCGGTTACTTATCCCGAATAACAACAGGGCAGATCATTTCTTAAAAAGTCTGCTTGTGTGAACTACGACGACTGAACGAGAAATGGGATCAAGAAAATCCGACACAGACGGGGACATTTGCACGTCTGTTTGTCGTGAAGAAATGAAAATGATCATTAAATGATCCCAATTACACATATTTATACACAAATGTGTGTGACTGTGTTGCTGTGCGCGTGTCCGCACGTGCATCAGGGCAGGTGGGGTTGGACGCAGCCCCGTGTGTGTCTGAGTGGATGTGGACGTGTGTGCACGTTAGCGTCAGCGACGGGAGCTGTTAGCGGGGCAGGCGGCAGATGGGCTGTCGGCCTTAATAGGGACTGAGCGGGTGCAGAAAGGTGACAGCTCCACACGGGAGGGGCGTGCGGAGAGGGAGAGGAGGAGTGTGCGTGTATGTGTGTGTGTGTGTGTGTGTGTGTGTGGGGGGGGGTGAATGGTGAGGGAAGGCGGGGATAAAGGGAAAATGAATTATCTGCGGAGGTGAAGAAAAGTGCAGATCAGCTGCGAGGAGCAATGTAGCTCCTGTTGGCAGGAAGGGTTTTCACTGTTTGTCACTATAATTTGATGAATGTTTAAAATACTTATAAAATATGTTTATTCATATGTATAAATATTTTGACCGAAAAAGGGTTCCACCTCGTCATTTCTGTGTGAAGTTATCAGTGTTGAAAGCACCAAATATTTGTCCTCCTGAGTTGGGCGGGATTTTGTGGAAAAGACATAAAAAGAAAAATATTTGTTTCTGAATATAAACAGGCTGCAACGTCAGGAGCTTCGAGTACCTTGAAGGTTTAAAATCCCTTCAGTGAGGAAAGCAAAAGAAATGTTCGCATCTGTGCAAGTTTCAGTTCGTTAAAATTCATGTTAAAAAAAAAAAGCTAGTTGTGGCGCTGCCATTTAAAAACAGGGTGATGATGTTGAAAATCAAAAAGCTTACTTGAAGTATTTTATTTAAGCTCCATCAAAATGCTGCTCAGTACAATTTCAGTCATTTAAGTGCACACAATCACAGATGTATTTTTCTTTTTGGGTCACTCACAGATGCACGGTGTTGCACATGTGCAAAACAATGCATGTGAACAATGTGACTGACTTGTTCACAGTTCTGTCTCAAAGCGGAGAGGTTGGGAACGCTGGAGGTGAAAACAAGCGGGAAGGCCGGCGAGCTCATTTGTTCTGTCGAAACAAAACCCTGCAAAATTAGCTGCTCCGAGTCGTAAACAGATTTGTCCGAGACGTTTCCCTTTCTAAGCATGCACTACAGAATGGGAATAATATCATAAACCTACATATGTAGATTTCTTATCATGCGGTGTGGACAGATATACCAATTAATTTGCATTATTATGGGAAGTTTTCCTTGTTTTGCTTTTGGAATAACGCGAGTGGGAATGAAAGACAACAATTATTTTCAATTAAAGTTTGTGGAAAATACACAGGAAAATGTGAAACCCCCTTTTTTTTCTTTTTTTTGGGGCATTTTCTCCCATGATCGTTAAACTTCAACGCAAAACTTCTGTAAACTTTGTTGGGTGTTATGGAATCACAATTCAATGATTCAGAGAAGATTCGCCTTTGTTAATCTAAATGTTTGAATGTAAAGTGAATTTAATAAAGATGCATAACTGGTGTTGCATATCCTTGTGTGACGGGAGAGTTTATTTTGTGTGGTGTGATAAAGTTAGTAAATTACACAGAGACAGATGCTAAGTGCACAGATGAGAGACAGAAAGAGAAAAAGAAGAGAAAGGCAGCTTTAAAAAAACTAAAGAGAAAGGTGGTGTGGTGGGCTTTCCTGTCATTCTCTCCCCATCAGGAACACACATGAAGCATGATGGGAGGATGAGAGGAGGAATATTTCACTGTCAGTCGGAAGGCGGCACGGTCATTCATTTCTTTCCCTCTCCCTGAGTCTCTATCCCTTTCCTGTTCTACTGTATCTTTCCTCTTTTTTTTGTCTTTTTGAACCCCCCCTTACACTCTGTCGAAACAATGACAATTTAATCATGCTCTCGGCCCGGGCGTGCAGAGGGAAAGAACTACCCAGGCAGCCAATCTATAGGGCGATCCCCACGGACAGCACCACAGAAAAAGTGCAAAAGACAGACAAGACGTTTGAACCTGCATCATTCTCTTGATCCTCTTTACCTCATGCACACATTCTTACACACACGCACACACTCACACACATCCACACACAGCACCTCTCCATCTAAATCTGTTCTATTGTGGCCCGGTCTCCGCTGTCTCCTCCCATTAGGAGTGAAAAGCAGCATTAGAAGCCCTGAGCATGATGGTCACACACACACACACACACACACACACACACGCACACACGCACACACGCACACACACACGCACGCATGCACGCACATACACACATACACACACACACACACACACACACACAGGTCTCCTGATCTAAAGCGCAGCTCAATAGTTTATCCAGTGAACTGATGGAGTCACATTTTAGTGACTCTTTGACCAAAAACAGTAACACAAAAACAAGGCAGTGATAACAGTAATTCGATATAAAAAAAATTAATTAAGAGAAGTCAATGTTTCCTAAAACCAGACAGGTCCATAAAAAGAACTGTTAGAATTTCAAAAAACACAAAAATACCACATGCTTTGGCCACAGGAAGCTAAAGTCCGCACAGTGGCAAAGAAGCTCCCCTTTTTCTCCTGCCTCTCTCTAACCTGCACACCCCGCTAAAAAAAGAAGAAACTTCGTAAAAGAAGGCTTGAATAAGACTTGAAGACGGAAGGATCAGTACGCAGCAGTAAGAAGAGTAATTCTTAGACGAAGCACAAATGATTTGATAGATTGTAATAATAGTAATAATAATTGAATGCACATTTTGATGTATGGATGACGGAGATGTATGGGTGACGGAGCATGGGGAATGAGCGGATGAGCGCCGCGGAGAGAGGGACGGGGCGGGGGTAGATGAGAAGAGATGAGCGGCATTGCCTCTCACTATATATCACTCTCTCTCTTCTTTCAATCACCGCTTTGGCATTCAATCACACACACACACACACACACACACACACACACACACACACACACACACACACACACACACACACACACACACACACACACGCAGCTTCACCACCAGTGTGGTGTAATGACTAATTGCAGTGTGTGTGTGTGTGTGTGTGTGTGTGTGTGTGTGTGTGTGTGTGTGTGAGTGTGTGTGTGTTTGTCACAGCTGGTACAGTCACTCTTACTGCTCTTTCAACACATAAAGGCCAGCACTGACCCGTGACGTACCCTCACACACACACACACACACACACACACACACACACACACACACACACACACACACACACACACACACAGAACACTGATGGATTGGACATAAATCAGATGAATTCACATCATCAAGGCTCATCCCATTTTGCTCTGTCATCTCTCTGTGTCTTTCTGTACAAACGTGTGTGTGAGTTGGTGTGTTTTTAATATCTGCATCCATGTATGTAGGTGCATGTGTATGAATGTGTAATTGCATTTTTGACTGTTTGGTGACTTTTTGTCTGCGAATGCTGGAAACAACGGGCTGATTGCTGTGCAAGTGTGAGAGTGTGCATCTCAGTGCATGTGTGTGCTTTCATGCGTACATGTGTGTTCAGCGGACCTCCTGAGTGCTGGTGTCAGACAAAAGCCCCCCCTCCCCACCTCTCGCTCTGTCTGTCTCTCTCATTGCAGCTCTTCCCCTTTACGGGACTAAATTACCACTGGAATGTCGGGACCCTTCACAAGAGAGAGGCCGCAGTCAGCATGAGTGTGTGTGTGTGTGTGTGTGTGTGTGTGTGTGTGTGTGTGTGTGTGTGTGTGTGTGTCTCGGCTTATACAATGCAAAAACTGACAGACAATTCCATGGGGACAGACAGACAGGCAAAGAGACACACAAAAAGAAGAACATCTCTTCCTCATCCAGGCCATCAATAGGTCACGCACACGCACACACACACACACACACACACACACACACACAATGTGGGCAGGCAGGTCGGAACCCATGCATGACAACAAACAGATGCAAATGCGCGCGCGCGCACACACACACACACACACACACACACACACACACACACACACACACACACACACACACACACACACACACGCGTGCGTTCAGAGACACACACGCACAGCCAGCAAATCAGCGCGGCACATATTGACATGCTTTGACAGATGAATTAAGTAAATGATTTTATAAGGAGATTAAAAGGATTTTAATTTACGCAATCTCTCTTTGGTCCCCCCCCCTCTCACCCTCCCGCCCCTCATCCCTCCCTCCAGTCAGCTTTACCTCTCTTTCTTTCTCTCCCCCTGCTTTCCCTCCCTCATGGCCTGGAAAAAAAAAAAGGAGTGTAGGAGAGACTGACAAAAAGAAAGAGGCCTAAAATATATCGGAAATGCTCTTAATTTTCTTTGATAAGAAGCAAGCAATATTTTTTTTCTGTCTCATTAATTCCACATGTGTTGATCTTTCCGTCAGTTTTAAACAAAAAGAGAAGCCCATTAATAACACTTGCTGATTATTTAACTAACAGACTGTCAGCAGAACGGTTGGCCTTCAAGTTAGATTTTATTCAGCTTTTTTTTTTAATCTAAAACAGATTATGTCACCAGGAAAACCCGAAAAAAAGTCATCATTATGAAATCTTCAGGGTCGAGGTTTTTCTCCAAAAATAAACTAAAAAAATAAGATGCGAACCTCAAAGACTTGCTGGTTGAAAACTGAGCAGTATTTTGAGTCATTAAATCTGCTCAAATAGCAAGTATTGCAACTAAATGATTTTTCTTTGCACGTCTACATTTCATCTAAACAATTTAAAATGTTCATTAAGAGCACACTCTGACTGGGTGTAATCTCAAACATGCGCCAAACTGTTATTCATTCAGGCTCCTTTTGACAGCAGAAACTAAAATTTAGGTTTTTACTCACAATCACAAACAATTTTTCCCCCCCAGAAATTTTCACATAATAAAAAACAAATCAAATCTATAATGGGAAATTATTCCAAATAAAATCACTTGTATGCTGCCTTGTGTTTCTCTTCATCATCGCACCGCAAACCTTTGCCTGAATGATCTGCACGGCCGTTGTGAAATTCTCACCACCCGTCCGTCTGCCTCACACCCACCGACAAAATCCACCAAATTCACTAAAGTCTATGTAGGAAATGTATTTTAATGATATGCAAATTGTATGTATATGGTGGCATGAGGGGAATGCAATTATGTTAACAGCTTAAGCGGTACTTGTTGTTATTATTATCGGTATGATCATCATTATCCCTAATATTTTAATTAGTATAGGAGAGCAGTGCCTGAGAGCAAAGAAGACAAAGTCTGAGCAGAGAAAAGAGAACGCAGGATAGATGGATGGATGGATGGATGGATGGATGGATGGATGGATGAAGGATCGGACAGACGGGACCGAGGGCTTCTCTAAAAAAAAAAAAATGTGTGAGGTAACAGATTGCATACACTCGCTGAAACACACACAGGTGAAGCAGACCCATTCCACTGCTCATTGTCTGCCATGAAAAGAGTGTTTCTCAGTGAGTGTATTGGTGCTTGATTTCTAACCACAGCTCTCACTTCTTCACCCCGTTATGGACCAAACCCTGCTCAAAAGTGTTTGCTTTTGCTTGTCTCAAACACAATTTAGAAACTCACTTTTAAACCCGAGCTGTTGGTTAAAACACACCACTGTTTCGCAGGTCAAAGACGAACGCACAGACACACTGTTCAGATACAGACATAGTGTGCAGGGTCGCGGCCTTACCGTTTAAAGTATACTAAATTCACTTTACTCTGGACATTCAGACATTTGATTTACAAAACGGGATCACCACGCTCAATATCAAAGTCTTTGTTCTGATCAAAACCTCAGACTCACTAAAAGCTTAATTTATTGATGTTCAAATAATTCAAATAATATTTTTAAAACCTGTATCTGTTCAATTCTTATTGTTTGAATAAATATAAAGTTGTTAAAAAGGGGTTATTCTTCAGACACATCTATTTGTTGAAAATCAAATCTTAACTGAAACAAACTAGAAAATTGTGCTTGAAATTTTGCTTCTAAAAATAATGAAAGACAATTTAAGTGACAAAGAATTGATATAATTTCTCCATCTGCCCTTTTTCCTGAAAAACACCCCTCTGCTCTGCATGCTGTGTAAGAGGATCTAAAATACACATACACACACACACACATACACACACAAAGATGAGACAGATTCAAAGCACACAAAAAAACAGGTCTGTTTTCTTTAAAAATGTTCAGGATATCATGTTTGTGAAACACATGAGTAGATGATTTTACATCAGCCTCTGCTTTGACTTTCAGCCCTTTCCGACTACCGTAAAGACACTTCAGCTCTGGTTTTGATTTAGTGTCACTCATATTAATTTATTTAATTTAAAGCTATTACCACTAACCATTAAATTAATCTAAACATATTTTGTATTTCTATACATATTAACTGTAAAAATCCAGGTTTCAATTACTTAAAATTTGACCCTTTCAGTGCCATGAATGAATTCATACCTACATGCAAAGAGAGCTGTCCACTTACTGATGCACACACATCACTTCAGAAAAATGTTTTAGATTGTTATGTTTCAGAAAAGACAAACTGCACAGATATCACCACACTTTTATTGATTTACTAGTTTGCCCTAATTTTCTACTTCCACAAATATGCACAATAATGCACAAACACTGCCGTCTGCCCTGCCAATCAGTTAATCTGCATTTTGAACAGCGTCTTTCGTATACACCTAAAAGAGCAAAGCGTTGACGAAAGGAGCAGCACAGCAGCACTTGTTTGTGTGTGTGAGTGTGAGTGTGAGTGTGTGTGTGTGTGTGTGTGTGTGTGTGTGACTGTCTCTAATTCCTGTGCGGGGCCACACGCTGAGCTGCCCGTCTGAAATTCTACCTCCTCTGGCATTTAAGAGTGCAGCTTTCCCCCTTTCCTCCTCCCTTCTCTCTTATGGGCCCTTCTCCTCCCTCTCCACGTTATTCCTGTAACCTCAATGCCCTGTTACCTCGACGATTCTCTGCTTGGAGGAACCGCACGTGCACAAGCGTAAACACCCGCACGAGCAATCACACATGTAGACATGTCCTGACTGAGTTGCTGCTCAGTCCTGAGAACAATCTGACTCAAAGTAGAACAGTGTCTTGAAAACAGAGAAAGTGAAGGAAAAACTGTCTCTGTTGATAATGAAAGTGTGTGTGTGTGTGTGTGTGTGTGTATGTGTGTGTGTGTGTGTATGTGTGTGTGTGTGTGTGTGTGTGTGTGTGTGTGTGTGCAGGTATGTTTGTGTGCATGTCTCGCTCTCAGGTGGAGGGACAGAAATTCCGCTCCTCTACCCACTGAGTAAGAGCTGCTGTCCGGATACTGCAGCCACACACACACACACACACACACACACATAGAGACACACACACACACAGAGAGACACACACACACAGAGAGACACAGAGACAGTGAACGAGTGCTACCTGACAGCAGAAACAACCTTGACATGGTGCCGGCCACCTCCGCTGCATACCAGCACATACACACATGCAAACACACACTCACTCACACTCACTCACAGTGGAAGACAATGGCAATGACAAGTTGAAAGATGAATGAAAGGATAAGAGAAAAAAGGTAAAATTTACCTACTCTTGTTCAGAGTGCATTAAAAAACACTCGGATAACGGGTGTCCTACCGAATCCATCGGCGATACCGGTTCATTGTCATGTCAACCTCCTCCGGGGAAATGGCAAGAAAATTCAAAAAAAAAAAAATCAAAGTTTTTATATCTCTCCTCTCTCTCCTCCTCTTCTTTCTCTGGTCTTCCTCTCGGTCCTTCCTTCCCACTTGGAGGGAGCAATACAATTACCGGGCTCTGCGCTGCCTGCACTGATCAGCTCTGCGTGTGTGCGTGGATGTGAGGGAGCGTGTGTGCAGTGTGTATGAGCGAGCCAGGGAGAGGGGGCTATAGACACACACACAGCCAGCCAGCCAGGCAGTTGGGACGGAAAGCTGTGCTGCTGTCCTAATCAACGACTTAAAGCCCAGATAGCAGCTCATGAATATTAAGCATCACTTTACATATGCAGTCCCTCAGGTCCTGCTTGGGCTGTGATTGGTGGATACTTGACCAATGGCTGCAGGGAGGGGCGGAGAAAGGGGTGGAGACACAGAGGAGGAATGAGAGAGAGAGGAAGAGGTGCAGGTGGAGAGGGAGGGATCAGACAAAGAGCACAGAGAGGAAGAGAGAGGGAGGAAGGGAGGGAGCGAGGGAGGGAGGGACAGAGGGAGGGTGAGAGGAGGCTGAGAGGAGAAAGAGACAGGTGAGGGAAAGGTTTAAACCAAGACAACCCGCACTCCTTCTTCCTTCATTTCTTTCTTTGTGTCCTTATCAACCCATTTTCTGACCTGGTCTCTCTCAAAAGTATGTTTCCAATGGTCTCTATTCTGCTCGCATCCTGTAACTGCACTAGAAATTGTATTCTCCCAAAAAACTGAAACGTTAAATAAAGAAATTGTGTGTGTGTGTGTGTGGGGGGGCATTGTTTCCTTTTTCTTTGGATGTTAAAAAGTTTTAAAAACAAAAATCTTTTAAGTTAAGGGCCAAAAACTTCTCGTCTCGTTCCGAGGCATCCTTCAGGAGAAAATATATGGATTTGTGCTTTTCCTGAGACGCCAAAACAAAATTGACCTAATTAAATCCAGAGAATTGCTGGATCAAAGGAACAAGTGTAAGCTTGACCCTAAACCCCAAGCCTGAATAATGTGTCACACTGCAAACATACACACACAGGCGCAGCACAACAGAGCCCATCACAGCTCAGCAGTAAAAGACGAGATTATGGCAATTCCGGGCCGCTTGTCCTTTGTTGTGGAATGATTTGGGAATGATTGGGACGAGCTTTTTCCCTGCTGCTCGCTGTTTTATCGAGCTCCCCTGTCATCTGTGCACCAGCAGGCTGTGTATTCCCGGTATTTCCAAACACCTCGGCATGTGGACATCGCCAGCACGAGAGGGATTCTCCAAGAGAATCAGCGCTCGTCATTCTCAGAGCGAGGAGGAGACGGAGGAAAGAGAAAAGGGGACGTGAGGAGAGAGGGAAGGACCTTTCCTCTAAAAAAGGGAAATTTTGAACCCTATAGGGACTCAGATCTGCTTTGCCACAATCATACACTCTTTCATTTCTTTCTTCCTAATGTTTTCCTCCTTTCCATTTGACTTTTTCAACACTCTGGTATCCCTGCTTACAGGAGGGAGAGGAAGAGAGAAGTGTGGAGCAGAGAGGGAGATACAGAGAAAGAAATTGGAGGGGTGGAAAGGGGGGGGATGCAAAGATGAAAGAGAGTGGTTGTGATTAGCAGCTTTGGAAGAGAACAGATAATAAAACATTTCCTGAAACCAATCTCTGCTTTGATGTACGCGTGTGTGTGTGTGTGTGTGTGTGTGTGTGTGTGTGTGTGTGTGTGAGAGAGAGAGAGAGAGAGAGAGAGGAGAGAGAGAGAGAGAGAGAGAGAGAGAGAGAGAGAGAGAGTGTGTGTGTGTGTGTGTGTGTGTGTGTGTGTGTGTGTGTGTGTGTGGAACAGCAACTCCCGCTTATTTTCCTCCATTTTTCTTTGACATTAAACACTGAGTCAAATGTTTAAGATTTCTACTGGTTCACAGCAGAATTATATTATTAAAGTCCCGAAGTGAGAATACAAAATGCTGCTTAATGTAGGATGTGCATGTTGGCTTCGAATGCAGAAAAAAAGCATCAGTGTGTAGCTACATGGAAAACTCAGTAGGCCTTGTTAACCATAGCGCTGCTCAGCCACGTGTCAAAAACGTCATTCAATGTCAGAATTACTTAATTTGCGTTACTGAAACACCAAATGAAACTTGGTTCAGCTTCCTTTATAATCAGGGTCTTTTCAAGAATAAATTGATCATATTGTTCAGAAGTTGTTTCAGGAGCAACGTCAAAAACAAAGAAATGAGCCAGAGGAACACACACACACACACACACACACACACACACACACACACACACACACACACACACACACACACACACAGCTTCCGTTTATGTACATTTACCATTTCCGAGGAGGGACATGAAATCAAAACACATGTATACACAGATGCTGTTCCTGTAAACAAGCGCACGTGCACACACACACACACACACACACACACACACACACACACACACACACACACACACACACACACACACACACACACACAGAGTTATGATGTATCCAGAGGCTTATAAGCATCGACAAAGATGAGTGTGAATCAATGCTGCCGTCACTACTGGGCAAACAAATCCTTTACCAAAACCTCTGTCTCTAACATGCACGAGTGCGAACACGCACACACACGCGCTCACACACGCGCACACACGCGCTCACACACACACACACACACACACACACACACACACACACACACACACACTCTTTTTATCTGTGAGGAAAGATCAAGATTTAGGATTTTTTATTTTATTTTTTATGTTTTCCACATAATACGTACAGAAAATGTGGAAAATTAATTTCACAAAATATATATATATAAACTACAAACTTAAAGAAGAGGAGAAAATGTCCACAGATCGTTAGATTTTAGGGGTTCACTACACTACACTACACATTTGAAAAAAATTATTTCACTTACACAAAAATAAACTAAACGGTCTCTGTGATGAGCTAATTGTGTTTATGCAGGCGTATTTCTTTGTGGCAGTTTACACCTCAGAAAATATTCAATGACACTTTTCTTTCACATCCTGTAATTTATGCAGTTTGGTTTAGAAAGTGATTTTGAGGACTCTGACGGACAGTTTTACTACAAGCAGCAAATGTTAAAAACACGAGAATAAATCAGGTTCCACTGTGCGTACAGTTGCCTACGTGTGATCAGTGTGATGTCTTTCATGCAAATAAAGAAGAAAATATTTTGGTGAGACACTTAAGTCCTGTCATTTACACAAAACCGTAAACAGAACTGTTATTTAAAATGTTTCAACATGCACAGAAACAAAAGGCCAATATGGTTGTAAATCTGTTATTTAAATACCATCAAAGAATTTCTGTGATTTCAGTTGAACCCTAAAACAACTTTTACTCTTTCTGCTTTCCTGTGTTGCTCCTCTTTTCCCTCTCTGACCCCAATCTGCCCAACCCCCCCCTCGACTATTGATTGGCTTGCAGTCAGTGTGTATGTTGACAGTGACCCCTTTAGGCCACTTCTTTCTATCACTGCACAAACCACACACCTCTTCAACACAAACCTTTAACAGCAAAAGCAAAGAAATGCCGTGTGTGTTGGGAGGGGTGTGTATATTTGTTTCCTGGCTCCCTGGCAATACGATGTCCATGATTTATACAACACTGTGGATCAAATACACACACACAATAACATAATAAAAAGAAAACACCCAGTCCTGTCACAATATCCTGTCCATAAAAAAGTATCACCATAATTAAAAATTGTACGTGTGTAAATGGATTTACTTGTATCGTCTTGCTGTTAAGAAACTCTGTAAAAGCTAGTGTACTCTGTAACACTGCTGACATCTCACTCTTCCCTTTTGTCTGGGACTGTGTGTGTGAGTCTGTGTGTGTGTGTGTTTGTGTTTTGACCCTGTGGTGGCAGTCTGTTGACATCTATGGAAGAATTATCCATCGCAACTCTCACTGACATCAATCACACCACTCAATAGGCCACAGCAAGTTCATTCACAGCAATGTATGGGGGAGTGAGTGAGTGTGTGTGTGTGTGTGTGTGTGTGTGTGTGTGTGTGTGTGTGCCGTTGCTGGTCAAAACAGTCTTCAACAAATTCATGAGGCCGCCACTTAGGCAGTTGATCCGAGACCACCCACCAACACGTGTGCCAGTCACACACAAAGACAAGTATTGACTAACACAAAATATTATGTTTGTGTTAATATATGAATGCTGGTTTTTTTTTCTTTTTGACATTTAATTATGATTAGATTAAGTTAAATTATTACTACCAGTGGCTACAACATGTAAAGTCTTATTGCCAGAATGAGGACTACAACATAAAGCTGCACTAAACCTGAAAACAACCACTTTGGAAATTTAACAAAGCACACAATGCTAAACTTTGCTTCGTAAAGGGAGGAAGAGAAGGAGAAACACACAGAGGGAGAGCGTGAGAGATTGCACTTCACCACTAGCCAACAGAGGGAGCTATGGACTCTGGTCAGTCTGCAGCCAACTGCAGCACAGAGACAAGTTATGTTTGTGTGTGTGTGTGTGTGTGAGAGAGTAAGAGAGTAAGAGTGTTTATCAATAAAGCAGCCACGATCAAATCACCATCAAATTCCAAAATCACAACAATAATACCAAAAAAAATGACATCAAACAACCAAACATCCTCAAACACACACCCATACAACACACCACACAGTTACATTGCCAGCAGGGCCAGGAGAGATGGGGCTGAGTTATCTGATAGCTCTGTCAGCAGGTACAGCAGAACACACTGTGGAAACGGCCAATTTGACCACAGACCCCCTGCCTGCTCCTCCAACCAGCTACCTACTGAACCCAGAGAGAGATAAAGGCACACGGAGGGAGGAAGAGTGTGTGTGTGTGTGTGTGAGAGAGAGAGAGAGAGAGAGAGAGAGAGAGAGAGAGAGAGAGAGAGAGAGAGAGAGAGAGAGAGAGAGAAAGAATCTTAAAGCAGGGAGGAAAAAGTGAGACATGAATAGACATCTCTGTCACCAAAGTGACCGATGTCTGTAATAGCAGTGAGAGGTTTTGCAGTCACAAGGTGTTATTAGATAAACACTGCACTTTAGCTGCAGTTCATTTCAGGCTGTGTGAGAGTGTTTATCCATGTTTCCAAGGATCCTGCTTTGCAGCGTTAGGGCTATATTTTCATGTTGTGTTACAGATGGAACAAGGATTTCTTTATATGTTCAGGTTGTTTCAGCCGCAGAAAGTAAGTGTGGCAACAATAATAATAATAAAAAAAAAAATAAAAATGCAGGAACAATGATTTATGAAATGTTAATGGAGACTCAATAATATAAATGATTAATCCTGTAAAAGTGACTTGTGTTGGTGTGTTTTTAAAGTTGTAACATGTATTTATATAAAGTGCTGACTAATAAATATTGACCTAAAATTACTCATAATCTCACTAATGAATGTAAATCTAGCCCTAAATCCCCAGTTCAGAAATAACCCAGGAAGTACCAACTCAAATTGTTCTGACTTTAATAGCTCTCTTGGCTTTACACTCAATGTGAGAACATTTTGCTCCTGACGGACATGTGAGTGCCGGCACATACTAGAAACCCAAACTCATTGGAAGTCGAGCACATATCGCACACATTCACATGGCAGAGAAAGGTTGATGTTTTTTGCATTTCATTTTACACAATCACATAGAGTGAGTTTGACAGAGCCATGGGAACATTTTACTTTGCAGAACTTCTGTTCAGATGGTAAATGGAAAAGATGGATTCACAGGTGGAAATTTCCAGTTTGGTCACACGTTGCCACATCTTGGCAAAAATATCAATCCCCTGCCATACTTTGGTTACTACATCATCCTGTGGATTTATGTGCGCAGACGTGTGTGTGTGTGTGTGTGTGTGTGTGTGTGTGTGTGTGTGTGTGTGTGTGTGTGTGTCCACCCACAGTGAGGGAAGGGGCAGTGATAGTGATAAAGGCCAAGGAGAGAACACCAGCTGCTGGGAAAAGCTGCTGGGTTTAGGGGGCTTTCTGGAACCTGTCACCAAAACTCAGTCTGGGTAACCTTTGGAGGAGGGTACATGGAAGTTACACACACACACACACACACACACACACACACACACACACACACACACACACACACACACAGTTACAGTTACAGTATTGTATGGAGGTGTGTATGCAGGGCAAACACGTATAACACCTGAGAAACGCAGTCTTCTCACTTGTCCACACAGATACACATGCTTACGAACTCAGGGGTTGTACGTTGTGATTTCTTTAGAACAGAGAGACATGTGACAGCCTTGTTATTTCCACACAAAGGTCAGGCAGGCTTCACAGCTACAGAGAAGCTGTAGGAAGACAGAGGTGTGTGTGTGTGTGTGTGTGTGTGTGTGTGTGTGTGTGTGTGTGTGGCACAGTGAGATACACACAGATACTATACAGAGAGGGGACGAGAGATAAAGAGAGAGATGTGTATAATTAGGTGACAAAAAGAGGGTGAGAAAGAGGGTCATATGGAGAAGGTGACTTTAGCATTTATAACAAGGGAGGATTAACCTCGAAACTTTCACATGCTTTCACTATCGGACTGATAGAAATGTGTTGAGACACACACGCATGTACCAATACACACATACAAGTTATGTGTACTTGTTTCCAAAATTAAGTTTGGAAAAATATTTTCTATGGTATTTTAGTCATGAATGTTGATGTTATCAAATACAACTTCCTGCATCACGTTCAGTGGATAACAAAGAGGATAGAAGATTTTTTTCATAAAAATACACACAAAAACTACACACAAACATTAGGTCAGTTCTGGTCACCATCCTGTCAGTGGTCAGATTGAAGGTTGGCTGGACCGCACCTCCTCACAGAGTGAAAGGAGTGACCTCATCAAGTGGAGACAGGCAAAAGGGGAAGGCATTGGGCTGGACTGAGGTGTGACCTCATCAAATGTGGACAGACAGGGCAGACATGATAGATTTCAACACTGAATATGTGTGTTAGTGTGTCTGTGTGTGCCCATAATTTCCATTCAGTCAATGTTCATATATCCTGTTTTCATCAAACACTGTGTGAGCACACAGACACACACATTTCCTCCCAGTCCAATGCAGCTCATATTCTACACCGAGACGTCTCCGTCTGTCTCAAGCACAAGCGAACTAGAGACAACATCTTTCTGTCTGTCGAAGGAAAGCAATACGCTGTCTAAACGATAAATTGTGTGTATTCATCCAGTTGTTTTGAGCATATGCTGAATCTATTTGGAAAACATGCCAGAAATCGACGGGAGAGAACTTTAAGGACATCTTGCTCCGGGCTAAAGTGAAAGAACTGTTGAGAAGATAAAAATGTAGGGAGATGGACTGACAAGACAGATAGACAAATACAAAAACAACCAACAAACACATAGCTTGTTTTGGTCCAACAATAAATCATAAATACTTAAATCACTTTATCGCAATAGCCTTATTTTCTTAGTTTCTCTTGACCTTATAATCTCTCTGGCTCTCACTGCAACCACCTCCCTCTCTTTCTCCCCTCCCCACTTCCCTCTCATCCTCAGGTTTTGATATATTCCCAGGGATAAATTAGAACCGGGATGTAATTATACACGAGTGAGTTTTGCCTGGGTAAGAAAGCACAGAGAGAAAGTGTGAGTGTGTGTGTGTGTGTGTGTGTGTGTGTGTGTGTGTGTGTGTGTGTGTGTGTGTGTGTGTGTGCGTGCGTGCATGTTTCTCTCTGCCCGCGTGTCTGTATAAAGCAGTGTTTTGTATTGAAATAGGTGACTTCGGAGAGGTGCGCTCCTTTAATTACACTGCTCTCAAACAGAACATGAGTGGGCTATTCCACTGGGATTAGTTGTCTCTCACTGCTGTCTTTGTGTTAACGTAACACACACATAACACACATGTACACTGAGACACAAATATATGCCTGCCAAAAAAAGCCCCTCTCTCCAATAGTTCAAAACTCAATTTATTCAAACTGAGGTGGAAGCCAAGTGAATAATTCCACTACTAATAAAGACGGTAAGAGAGAGTGTGTGTACAGACGAGATGAAGGGGGGAAAGGGATAAAACAGCATAGAAGAGGGGGAGTAAAGGGCCGAGAGGAAAGGTAAGTGTACAGAAAAAAAACGGGATGTTCAAGGACAACAAAACATGAAATCGAACATCCACATCAATTGCAAGTTTCAAACTGGAAAGCGTGGATATTTGATTTGTAGCTGCTGTGTTTGTGTGTAGGTTACAAATATTTCTTTCTGAACGTAAAGCACCACTATGTAACTTTTTCCTAATATTTTTGAGTTGAAATACAGTATGCTCCAAAACAAATTTGAATGTCGGTAGGTGTCTTCCCAAGTTTTTAAACGAGGTTCGTCCTTCTAGCCATTTACGTCGAGAGCCCCTGTCGGGGTTCAGAGTTCATGACTGTTAAGCTTCCTAATATTAATGTTAATATTCCTCTCACATTGAAGCTTCAAGCTAGTGTTAGCAGCTGGAAGATGACTGACTCGCATGCTGATTCCTACATTTGCCGAGAGAGACACAACAGAAAGGGCCAGTAAAGAAAAACTTTTGCCGGAAAAAAAAACCAACAACCTTGCAACAAGTTTATATCGGTGTTGCTCCATCCAGATGTGGAGCTTAGAGACAAGAAATATTTCCACACGGAAACCAAAATTGTACTTTGTCTGCTTGACTGGTAAGTTATGTTGCATTGTAATAATAACATGATTGAATATGATTTCCCTACTTGCTTGTAAGAATTTTGCAGTTACACTCAAAGTGCATTTAAAGCAGTGGTTGGCTAAGCTAAGCAATGCCACTTTCTTGCAATTTTCAGTTATGATTATCAACCAGACACGTCTGCGCCAAGTAAAATCAGTCACAAGCCAGAGGATCTTCTGTCACTAAAAAGTATCGGACAATATTGAACGTGTTATAATCGCCATTGAAACGGTGCTTTTCCTCTGGGACTGTGGCTGTCGGTCAGCGGTTTGATTCCTGCTCCAGCTGCTGTGATACGAGGGGGAATCAAAAAGTTCCAAAACGACTGCTGTTGTTTGTGAACGGAGCCGAGCATCGAGGCACGCAAGGAGCAGGACGAAGTTACAACCTTCGTGAGTAGGTGTTTCAAGTTATGCTGCTTGATCAAAGTCACCCGGGCCACACGTTTTTGTGACCACTGGTATATGTGCATTTGCAGGTTGAACATGGATCTAATACTTGAGCAGAGAGCGCCCATCAAATTTTGGGAGGAATTTTTGCGGAACAGAAAGAGACCACAAGAAGCCAAATCTGGTGAGCAGGGGTGGTGGTGAGCAACAATTCTGCTGACGAGGTCGAGAAACTCGTGTTTTTAACGCGCCGTGAGCGGGGGTGCTGTCACGTTGGAGAACCAAAGTGCCAGTCACGCCACAGTTAAGGTGGTTTGCACTAAATATTTTCCCTCTGATGCCTCTAAACATCACAGTCTGACCCTGGGGGACAAGTTGATGGGGCACAACAAAGAGAACCCACATGGTTGCATTCCTGACCTGCTGCACGTATGACGGTCTTGGCCGGAGACATTTTACTGGTCTCGAAACGTGAACGTCACTCAAAACACTACGCCTGGCTAATTGCTTCATCGTTGTTGATTTTCTCAATTTTCCGGGTTTGACACAGTTGTATGTGCGCTCTCTGCTCACGTCCAGGAGGAAGTCGCAAATGCACACTTAGAAGAGGTTCTCTTTCAGGTCACCTCTGTATGAGTTAGATGTCCTGCTTACAGTCCGAGATTATAACCAGGGTCAAACAATACATAGTTTTACCAATGGTGTCTCACTATTCAACCGATTACCAAGAAATGCAATGCAGGAAAGACTACATGCCAGGAAACATTGTATGTAACAATGTAGATTAAAGCTTTTGAGAATTTTTTTTTCTTTGCAAGTCATTTATATGAAAGGAAGTAATTTAATCATGTGAAAGCTCAACAATACACACAATATTCTTGTAGACCATACAGTATAAAGCCAATCGCTCAGGTGACATTTAACACATTTTGCTGAGCTAGAAACAGGATAATTTTTTTTTTTTTTTCTTTTTCTGTCAGTACTTGACATCAACAGCAAAATTCAAACTTTTTTCTGTTATTTATCAGATATTTGCTTGGTGCTGCTTATTTTACTATCTGTGCTTTGGCAGATTTGTTATAGTGGATGGATGATATTAGTGCCTCCAAAGAGTAAAGGGGACCACAACAGTCCACACCACAAGATACACGGAACATAAACACACTCCACTTCATCTGCGTCTGTGTCTAATGACGTGTGTGAGTAATTACTTTAAACCCAATGTGTGCGGGTGTTTAAGTGTCTGTGCTCATGTATGTTTTTATCTGGGCTTTTGTCTGTGTCTGTGCCTGCAATGAGTATGTTTAATGGTGTGTGTGAAAATAATCACTTAATCGTCGCTTCCTCCATTTGAGGTGTGTGTGTGTGTGTGTGTGTGTGTGTGTGTGTGTGTGTGTGTGTGTGTGTGTGTGTGTGTGTGTGTGTGTGTGTGTGTGTGTGTGTGTGTGTGCGTGCTGTGGTGTGGTGTGGTGTAATGGTCTCACTGTAAAAATAAGCTGAAAGATGCAGACATAAGTGGTAAGATTTCAGAGAATGAAGAGCGCTAAAATAGTGGGAATGATTGGTGAGAGGAGGGGTAGAGAGGGATTGTGGGATTAAAGCAAGAGAAAAGAAGGGAGAAAGATGGAGGGAGTACACAGGTAGAAAGACACACCCCTAGTCTTTATCTCTCGCTCTCTAATTCTCCACAATAGCCCTTCCTTCCAATGTTGCTCTCCAAACCGTCGGCCTGTGAATTTATAGTTGGCCCAATGATTGCTTCTCGGGCCATGATGGCTGTAAATTGCTTTGCCATTTGGTAAATGTTGGCAGTTAGAAGGTATACAAGTAATTATTTCCGCTTGTGCTGATTGAGACATAATTCCAAGACGAGGCCCTGGAAAAATGACAGCATTTCGAAACAACTCTGTTTTAATTTCCCAGCATTCCTAATTAGAATCTGTATGAACATGGGGAGTTTTTTTTATGTGGTTTCCTCCAATGGGGCCAGAAATAATTAAACTGTCAAGGGGAAATAAATACGTATAAACAAGGCATAATTTTTACAGCGCGCAGCACCTTGTCAGGCCGTGACTTTTTGTGAAGAAAAACAATGTGGGGAACAATGCAGGGGCATAGAGGACACACTGATGGCATACACAAGCATACACACTGCAAAACACATACAGCACCTGGAGATACAGATCTACACCTATCCCACACCTTAAATCCACCTCAACAAAAGGACTTAATACTTTAGTCCGAGATAATCCCTTGATATTCCTCTGTCTGCCTGAGGTTTGTACTACAAAGAACAGGTCGTCCTGGACAACTCAATTTGAAGTAACCATTACGTAATATGATGAATAACTCCTGATTGCACAGTGAGTCTGTAATAATGCCGCAAAGAAGCGACCCTTTCAATAGATACAAACACGTTTTGCACAGACACGTTCAAAACACCAAACTCTCACAGTTGAACCACAACTCAGAGAGTCCCTGCCGATGCTGGAGGGTTAGAAACACCCGGCGAATTAGAGGCTCAGAGTGAGCTCACACTGATAGGAAGAGCTAATGGAGATGCATTTGAACCAGAGTTACTCAATTACAAGCCAACATCAGCTTGTGGACCCCGGCTTTGCCTGAACACACACACACACACACACACACACACACACACACACACACACACACACACACACACACACACACACACACACACACATACACAGAGAGAGAGAGAGCTGTCACCACACTACGGCCTAAATGGATCTCGTAACACAGCAGATATCACAGGCTTCATCAGGATCTCAATGAAAGAGGTACCAGACAGAAAGTGTATATTCTGGTGAACCTGGCAATTCCATTTACTACTAAGCGTTTAACTGACATTTTTATCTAGTGTGTGCGACAACAAATTGTACAAATTGGTTAAACCTTTTTTTTTTCCACACATAAAACTAGCTGAGGAGAATGCAAGACCCCCCCCGCCAGAAAGCAGCTGGTAGGAATACAGTGTTTTGTCTGTTTGTCTTTGGACAGAGTGATAACCTGTACAACGCCATGATACCTAAAGGAAGGGCTTGATGAGATCATTTCTCCAGCCGGCAAAAGATGAATGTGTGTTTTATGTGTTTTACTTAGTGACACAACACAATCAATATGAATGACTACAAACTTCATCCCATTGTTAAAGGAGCAGCGTGTGGGATATAGTAGCATCGAGCAGTGACGTTACAGATTGCAACCAACTCGTCAAGCGTGGAGGAGAATCTATGGGAGTCGTAAAACAACGTAAAAGGCTCCTTTTGGAGCCAGAGTTTGGTTTGGTAATTCTGGCCTACTGTAGAAACATAGTGGTGCAACATGGCAACTCGACTGAAGAGAACCTGCTCCCTACGTAGATATGAAGGGCTCAGGTAATGAAAGCTAAATGAAAACACAACCATTTTTAGCTACCTCTTATGAGACAGAGCATTCAAGTTGACTTTGAATACAGTCATACTACCGTTCTTAACTTTACTTATTTATAAACATGACTTAGCTGTACTTAGCTAATAGAATACATCTTGGTAATAATTTGATAATAAACTAACCAAACTTACACCAACTTAGGTAGTAGATTTCTTTAAAACCTGCAATAAATGACGTTATGATAAATTGTCGGAACTGAGTTTGATTAATTTCACTTCGAATTTTCTTGTGTTAAATATTAAAACTTAAACACATTTTTTGCTTACACAGCAACAACCACAATTACAAGTTCGGACAGCAGCGGCTTGAGTGTGCAGACATACACATGTAGTCTACATGCCTCCGCAGACTAAGGTCAATGGTGCGCTCAGATACAAATGATTCTCATCTAATATTAATAGGATATGCTAAACGGTAACACCAAGGCAGCACAGAGCAGAACAGCATCTCTGAGTGAGCATGTGTGTATACGCGCATGTATTTTTCCTGCCAAGCAGTGAGATGAATGCCACTGGGACTGAAATAAAATTCAAGAATAATAGAACACACCATGTTAACATTCAGGAACAATATAAGCATGCATGTTAACATTTTGGAAAGGTGGTCCCCATGGAAACAATCCAGCAAGTCAATATTAAGACTGTCCTCACCAGAAAAAATCATAACAATACAAGTCATGTGTTAACAGTTAACACAATTTTATTATGTAAATCAAATATTTCACTCCTGTCAAGCAATGTTTTGTTATTAGGGATGGAAGATGGCCCTCAAACAATATACAAAATGTTCACTGTATTTCTGCAATAACGATATTCTTGGCGACAATATACTGAAAATGATTTTGCCAGCTACTGAAGTCGCTCCCCTTTTAGGAACTAACTCCTCTACTGCGGAGTTGCTTTCACCCATGCTTGTTGTTGCTGTACCCAAGTAACCTATAATGCATAAGAGTATAACTTTATTACACCAACAAGCCGGAACATTGCCATTACAACAACATAATTTTTTAAAACCACGTTAAAAATCATACTGATGTGATCATGAACGACCCTTACTTGTGACCCTGTCATTAATGACTGTTGACCCCTCATAAGCAAAGTTGGAAGTAGAGTGATGCAACAGATCTTAAAGGAGCAGGTCAGGGAGATGGTCGTATGTACAAAGTGTACAATGTGTGCCTGAAATGTATTTGCATCCAGCCCTCTTCAACAATCACGATTAGTTCCTTTAAACCATGACAAGGATTGTTGTCCTACTGAGTTTCAATTGTTCATTTGTAACAATTTTGAAAACAGCTGACAAACTATGTCCTGCTCCTGAAAAGGGCACCAAACTTTTCAAAAGGCAAAGAAAAATAAATTATGTTTATGTAATATTAAGAAAAGAATGATATCACCAAGTTCACTTTCCAAACCAGAAATCACTCTTTGAAGTCATCTGAAGTTGAAAGTTACAACACACAAGCCTTACAACACTAAACCTCTGCTAGCCTGCTAGATTATCCTTTGAAATGGGATGTTTTTGAAAATTAAAGGTGCATACACACTGAGTGAACTCTGCTGGCTAATATGCTGATAATCATAAAACGTGAACTTCCAAAGCAAAGGACACATCTAGCTCGCACACTGCTCTCTATTAAAGAATGGTAGGTATCATATTTGTGCTGCTGTGTTATGAAGGTGTTTAAAAAGTAGATGATCACCACTTGGGCTATCTTCTACCAAAAAAACAAACAAAAAACAACTGTAAGCACATGTAATCAAGGAAAAAAAAGTGTGCGTGTGCCTCCTCTCTTGCCTACATCCTTCCCTGGTTTTATGTGTGTGTATGTGTGAAACAGTCACCCGTTCTTTGAAACAAAAACAACCACTTAGGCATGAACAGCAGCGCTTGGGAGACATCAATATTTCAGTCAGGTGTGTCGAGAAAGAGAGAGAGAGAGAGAGAGAGAGAAACATGAAAACAGGGATGAGGGGGGGACCCTTGCCATTCGAAGGCATTCCCATGACTGACGGAAAGAGTAAGGCTGTGTGTGTGTGTGTGTGTGTGTGTGTGTGTGTGTGTGTGTGTGTGTGTGTGTTTGGGTATATGCCATTCCCCCATCCTCACCCCACCCCTACACTCACCATTGTGTGTACCACCTCTGTCACCTTTCCTCTAATCAGGAGTTTAAATCAATGACGTTGTCCAAAACTATAATTGCCACTCCTTAAACTGCTTCTCTCGCAATATGCTTTCACCAAGAAACCACTCGGCAGCAGAAATACGCCTCTGTGCGTGTCGTTGTGTGTGTATGTGTGAGCTGGATTAAGAGTATTTTCTCATTACGGCAGTGTCTGAACGAGTAGAAAGTGCTTCTCACATTGTTTTACAGCATCTTGAAACCACAAAGCTCAGCACTAAGCAGCATAATACCCTGAAGCCCCACACAGATACCTTAGCCTAGAACTCTGTCGTCACAAATCGCTCATAACCAAGACTCATTGGACATCATTCATCAAGCTATTCCAGAATGAATTATTCCCATGTTCTTACACACACACACACACACACACACACACACACACACACACACACACACACACACACACACACACCAAAGTTTTTGGAAGACCAAAATCACTACGTGGGCCCTATTTTCTTACCGTACTGTCCACCGGTCGGAGCGCAGATCCAAGCGTATTGGATCTGTTTGCAATTTGGTAAAACACTTATTTTCGCGCCTCTGTCGAGTTGCTATTTTGTGGCACAACATGAACCCGGCTGCAGTGAGATGGGTGGAACTTTGGTGGAATTTTAAAGGGGGAAATCACGCTTGCCTTTCCACCAGTTCAAACCAGGTCTAACTACAATGCAGCCGACCAAGGGCAATTTTTCGTAACTTCAATGAACAAGAGTGCACATGAACAGATCTATCCAAAATCCCACAGACAGGTTTGGTGGATGTCCACAGTGTGTAAAACGGTGTCATTTATGCCTCACCTGTCGTGAAATTTACACACAACAGGTTAGCCCACGTATTTAATGGCTGGAAAGTAAATTAGGCACACTCAAAGCTCCTGATGAAATACATGTCTTAACACCATCATCAGCATCAGGAGCTTTGAGTGTGCGTAAATTACATCGGCTCATTCCTCAATGTTGTTCCAGCACCTGATTTCAGTATATTCAATTTGTTTTCTTTGTTCACTTTGACATTTAATTCATGATGCAAAAGCAAATTAAATTTTGAGTTAAATTATCCACATTTCCAATGCATCACTTTATATGCTGACCTTGATGCCCCCAAAACCCTTGACAGCTCAGCCCATTGTACAGTTCTTAAAGGAGAAGGTCAGATAGGTTGAGTATATCGGTTGTTGATGGCCCTGAGGAGCTGATTTGATTGGCTATGATTGAGGTCAGCTGTGACACACCTTGTAATTATCTATTCTTCCTACTTTACCACTGCACCACGTTGCCCCGGATGCGCTTATGTATGTCACCAAAAAAGTTGGCCACACCTACATATGCTACCAAGCGCACAGAACTTAAGCCAGGCTTGATGCGGTTTAATCATTTTCAGTGTCGGCCCTGAATATGAATATTGGAAATGACAAACAGGCTTTGCGGTGGGACATAAATGAAGAACAGCGATGAGTACGGGGCACCACATGTTACCCTCGGTGGTAAGTCTGGAATGTGAGAATTTTTAATTGTTACCTGGCTATTTTGACATATTTATGTACCAATAGTTCTCTCTGGCGTGTATTTGTAAACACGGCAAAAGGACCGTCAGCATCACACATATTGCTTCTGTAGCCATGATTGACAACTTCTTGACCCTCCTCCCCGATGACACAGGAGCCCACGCGTGGACGTGAATAATGATTGGTCTAGGTCATACTTGAGGTATTGTCATTCTCCCTACAAAGACACGGCAAAAATGTATGTTGTATATAATATACTGTATATAGATATATACTGTACTGTATATACTGTGCATTTTATATTTTTTACTGCTATTTTACTGCTATTTTATTGCTTTCTATTATTCTATTATTATCTTATTGCTTCCTGTATGCTGCTGTAGCGAAAAAAATTTCCCCTCAGGGATTAATAAAGTAACTACCTAACCTAACCTAACCTATGTTACTCCGACTGGCTAATCTGCAATAGTTACCATTGTGAAAGACAAAGACGTTGTTTAGTCTGAGCACGGATTTTGCCCTGCGCCTCGATTGACGAAAATAAAACTCTTAGGGCCTGATTTACTGATGGATTGCTCGTGTAAAATCCTGTGCAAACTCCACACCACCCTCAAAAAAATGTCCAAGCAGATCTACTGACGACGTGAGTCTTTCAAATGTGCAATTTAACACACTTGTCCATTTGCCGTGTTTGCCTGCATGCATATGTAATATTGGACGTTCCTGCTTGAAGGTGCAAAATACTGGGAGGGAACATGCAAGTAGAAAAACTTAGCACCCGCAATGATATTTATTAAACCTGAAAGTAGAAACAGGAGAAGTGATCGCGTGTTTATTTTGGTACGACTGAAAGCAACGTATTAATCAGGTGCGCTAATCTGGAGAGACGGCTGCTCTTATGGTGGTGAGAAGGAGACGCAGGGAAACCAAAGAACATGTTGAGAATGTGGTTTTACAGCCGTGGAAAAATTATTCACATTATTCAGACATATCGTTTGTCCAGCGATGACATTTCTGAGTTATTGAATGAACTGAATGATGATTGACAGCCAACAACAAGGAGGAAACATTTCGTACGACTCGGCATTTTCCTGCCTCTGAGTCGTTCCAGCGTATCTCTGCTTGGATGTCCCGCCCAGTCCCGTTATTCAGGTGAGCTGTCACAGGTCCTGAATGTGTCCCGCAGAACTCACAGGTAGCTTCATCAGGTTCACGAGCACTCGCGAGGCACTGAATGAAAAGTCACCTGCTCATCACAGAAAGATCTGGACCTGCTGATCGGTGTTTGTTAGAGGATCTCATCCACCCTTCTCCTCTTTTATTTGCCGACGTTTTATTATTAAGCCTTTTTTTCGCCTTTTTGTTTTTCCCACAGTATTGACTCGCTGATAATCTCCTATAAAGCGTTTTCTTCTTGTTGTATTTATATTTCAGTGGGTTCAGATTTCCTGTTCCATTCACGGTCGCTCTATTTTCACTTGCTGCAATCACTTTAACACACGCAAACCCCTCATTTAAATACAGCGATTTGCACCTGATATCAGTGACGCAAATAGTCTTAATAAATCACCTGCAAAACGGCGCAAAATAAATGTGCAAGCTTTTGGAAAAAACACACAATTTATACCCTTTATTTGAGATATTAGTAAATCAGGCCATTAGTCTCTGAGTTTAGACTCCGTGTTCCTGGGAGAAGACACAAGCTTCACGTTCTCTGAAGGACCACCTTCATCGGTGCCCGAAGTGCTTCACAATTGAGCTCTCATCAACATGCAAATGTAAACGCTCACACAAACACACGCACTCACAGCAATGGAAGTGAGCAATCATGAAAGGCCACAGAGAGCAACTGAGGTTCAGTGTGTCACTTGAGGACAGTTGCTGGCTACACCAACCATCGGTGTCTTCTTGACATACAAGTAAATACAACAGTGAGCCTTACTGTGTTTACCTGAGATCCTAGCAACACTAAACTATTGAACTATTGTTATCCCGATGGATTATATTGGAAGGCAACTACAGTGTGTGTGTGTGTGTGTGTGTGTGTGTGCGTGTGTGTGCGTGCGTGCATGCGTGTGCGTGTGTTTGGTTGGATTTAAGCTGCCACTCTGAGTTAACCTTGGCTGATGTTCCATTAACCAGAGACAGACGTTTCCTTAACCTGACAATGCACTGGCAAGAGGAAAACACACGTGCACACAAACTGTTGATGAAGTGAATCAGCAAAATGTATGCACCAGTATAGACAGAGACAAACAGATGGACAGATATACGGTGGAGAAAAAGATGGAGGAGCAGAAAAGGTGGAGGCAAGGCAACATATCTGATTCTTTCTGCCTGTCTAACAAAAAAAAAGAGGGGCCAGATAGCTGGAAAGAGAGAAAGCGAGGTGGAAAGAGAGATGGAAATGGAGATGGAAAGAGAGATGTCTGGTTAACAAGGTGCTGAGCACGACAAGCCCTGGGGAGTCCACGCTCCCTTACCCTCTAAGATTAGACATCTCTCTCTCTGTCGATCCCACTCTCTCTCTTGTTGCGACACAAGGGGAACATGCCACTATCACAGGGGGACGCCCCGGGAACCATCTCTGCCTCGCTCTCTCCTGTCTGATATAAAATGGCTTGCTTTGTCCTTACTTCTTCCGTTTTACTCTTACCAATACGACTTCACTATCACCATTTTTCTCTTCTCTTTTTAACATTTCGTCACAGTTCATTCGCAAATTCGCCTGCATGTCAAACAAATGTTGACGTAAACACACGATAAAGAATGGGATTGAATGACCTACTGACGCAGTGGAAGATGTCATGGGTCCACTCAGCTCCTGGTAACTTAGACCAATTTGGGTACACAGTTGAGTGTCAAAACTATGCTGTGTACAACAGGATCAGGGTATGGTTACATTTTTCAGGTTTCTACCACCAACAATTTTTGTTGTTTTAAGTTTGTCTTTTTGTCAACCGACACACAGTGTTACTGTAAAGCCCTGTGGGGCAAATGTTTGATTTTGTGCAATATAAATTTAAAAAAATGGCTACAAGTGGCTTGCTAATATTTTTGAGGCACATACAGGACATGAACAATCTACTGCTGGAAAACTGGCAAATACTACGACTTTATTTCTACTTTTCTCTCTCGATTTGGGTTTATTTATGTTGGTTGCATCTGATATTGGGTTAATTACCCGTGCTTTTATTTCTAATCTAGCCTGCC
This sequence comes from Embiotoca jacksoni, assembly GCF_022577435.1. Classification (NCBI taxonomy): domain Eukaryota; kingdom Metazoa; phylum Chordata; class Actinopteri; family Embiotocidae; genus Embiotoca; species Embiotoca jacksoni. The sequence goes on along the minus strand of NW_027185414.1, from coordinate 10,279,028 downwards.
TGACTGTCTTCAGTTTCAAATTTGGTGTCTTTTTAAAAAAAAAAATATTAATTGATATATTTAGGTTTCTCATAAGATTTCAAGCGTTAGTTTTGGATTGGGTCCAACATTTTAACACATCTGCCTTTCAGTATAGTTATATATGTATAAGATCCTTCCTCTACCATTCTCTGCCCTCCCGTTCTTGTCTTCCTTCTTTCTTATATCCGCTCTCTCTCTCACCGACCTGCAAACCTGTCTTGCTCTCTCTCCTAGTTGTTTGACACCTCTCTCCCACCTGAGCATCTCTAGGTGTCAGGACAAATTGGCCGAGACTCACATCTTTTTCTCTCTCTCCACCTCACTCTCTCTCTCTCTACCTCTGTCTGCTCCCCACTCAACCGGAGAGGCAGAAAGAGCGAGCAAGAGACAAAAAGAAAGAGATTGATAATGTGTGGAGAGTGGGGGAGGAGAAACAATATGCATCAGACGAAGGATGGGGATGGTGAGGAAAAAGATGTTATGATGAAACATAAAATAAGAGAGGGAAAGACTAACCCAAGGATGGTCAACAATACAAATTTGGATGGTCATTCTTGTTTTTCTTTTTTGATTAAAATGCTAATTAGATTTGCCATTGCTTCTAAATGTATTCATAACCCTTCACTTTTTGCAGAGTTATTTATTTAAGATGACATTTTAAATGAATAAAAGTGAAATTTTTCCCATCAATTTACATTCAGTACTCGACACTGACAAAGTAATTTTGTTTTGTAAATTTCCTAAAAATTAGAAACTAAAATCTCTCATTTACAAAAGTGTTAAGACCATTGAAGGTTCCATATTTTACAATTTTATATAATTTTATATTTCTACCAACACCAAGCTGTTTTTGTGTTTTTCCATCTGCAGGTCTGTCCATTGACGTTCTGTGTGGTTTAAGTCCGGTCCACTCAAGAAAAGAAACTTGTCCATGTCTCTGCTGTATCCTTTGGGTTGTTCAGGTGCTGAAAGGTGAACCGCTGCCCCAGTTTAAGGTCATGTCTTAAATGGGTCTGGTTCCCATTTTCTTGAAGGACATCTCTGTATTTGTCTGTATTCATCCTTCCATCGAGTCCGTCTCTGCTGCTGAGAAGCAGCCCCTTAGCATGACTCTGCCACCATCATGCTTCACAGAAGGGATGGTGTTGGCCAAGTGATGAGCAAAGCCAGGAGTGTAAAGTTCTTTTTTTTCAAGACAATCTTTTTTTCTAATGCTTCCCAGTCCTTTAAATGACATGCAGTAAAGGTTCAGCTTGGACTTTCAGCTCAGGGCATTCATGTCCACGTGGTATGAGCTCTGGTCAATCGGCTGTCAAGGTCGTCACCCATTACATGAGAACAGGAGCAGAGATCACGCAGCAAGTTTTGCGAGAGAACAAACAATTTCAATGTTACCTGAGAGCAGATGTGCAGTTTTCGAGCAGGGAGTATTTGAGAGTCTGCTAAATTCTAGAAAATTAGAACTTGTTTTGCAGTTTTAGTGAGCTTCTCTAATGCTACATTTTGACACCACTTTTTAATCCGAAAATCAATATTTGGCTGATTTAGTAAGTGCTGCCTAGTGCGTGTGAGTAAGTATGTCCAAAGAGTACATGAGTGCCTGTATAGGAATGTACGTTATATGTGTACACAAAATGTTGTTGTGCTTTCACAAAGCTAGAAAAATAAAGCAACACTCCACTGAAGGTTTCCAGCCTATTATTCATCAAAACGTAGGGACTCCCTCTCTCTCAGACACACACATAATGATACACTGAAGCGGGCACGGAAACCTGCTGCACATGTTCCTGTAACACAGACAAGCCCTGTTAAAGAAACATACAGACATCACACAACCAAACACGGCCTCTCTGTCACAGACCCGTACTTTCTCTATCGAACTTGAACACACACACACACACACACGCGCATGCACAGACACACACACACACACGCCCATAGCACGCACGCACGCACGCACACACACACACACACACACACACACACACACACACACACACACACACACACACACACACGCCCATAGCAGTGTGACAAAGAGATCAGAGAAACGGGCAGAAAATAATAGAATCTTCATCCCAGTAATCCATATTCATTCTTCTCATCCCTCCTCGCCTCATTCCTCCCTCCCTGCACGCCACGCTTCCCCGTATCTGACATTCAAATGAGTTGTCTTTTCTCCCTTGTTAGACACACACACACACACTCGCACACACATAAATGCATAAACACTCACTCTCTGTCTCTCTCTCTCATAGAAACACACACACACACACACACACACACACACACACACACACACACACACACACACACACACACACATCCTCTTTCTTGGATACTTTCTGCCCCGTTGCACCCGTGATGGCAAATTGAGCGCCTCCCGTCTCTCTCTCTTTCTCTCTCGCCCCTCTCTGTTGACTCCTCTCATCTTTCCTCCATCTTCTTCTCTCCCCTGCCTAACCCCCCCACCCCCCACCCCCACCCCCTCCAGACCCTCTCTCCCTCACGGTGATTTGACTGCAGTGGCAGGTAGGGTTGGATCACAAGCCAATGAAGGGAAGGAAAAAGCCTTTATTTTGGTGAATGGGTGCATGTCTGACACACTTAAGACATCTCACTCGCAATACAATTTCAGAGGTAGACCAACGTGTCTTGAGTGTCTCAAAGAGTTTCTATAACTAAGAAGAAAAAAAAAAACATTATCTCTCTATCTCTCTCTCTATCTCTGTCTATCTCTCTATCCATCTCTCTATCCATCTTCCTTTCCTCTCCGTCTGTCCGTCGTGGTCCTATTAGAGGAAGATGGAGGTGTGATCATGGTTACTGTGTGCTAACAGGGTGCGTGCTGCCACAGATGACAAATATTACACACACGCACGCACACGCACACACAGGCAGCCATGCAGGGAGAAAACACTTGGTAGATTTCATCACTGCTTGTAATTATGATCCTGTCAAGTCCACAATGTGGCAATCCATAACGACACACACACACACACACACACACACACACACACACACACACACACACACACACACTGGACATATTCTTTCAGATGTTCTCATATACACACTCTCAACACATACTTATTACTAAGACCAAACTATGTCAATAAACATATTTATGGACAAATAAGATAGATAATAAGATCCACAGATGCCCAAACATACATTGTGAAGTTTGTAAGAGGTCCTGATATAATTTAGAGGATACAGATTCAAGGATAGTGTAAAATATGACAAACTGAACAATGACACTTGAACAAAAACAGGCGATTCTAATACGACTGTCTATATCTGTGCACCGTATACTGCAGTGACTGCCTTTCAGTTTTGGTGTAATCTTGCCAATTTACGTTAATGTCTATAGATCGCATGAAATTGCATCTGGACACACAGACATGTTGTGTCTGGCTGTGTGTTTGTGTATCTAAGTGTGTCCATGTGTGAGTGTGATGACATTTCTGTCTCCAGTGTTGACACCTCATGTGTCAGGGGAACCTATTAGAGACCCTCACAGCCTAACCCCGCACCTGACCCCCACCCTGATGTATATATGTGTGTGTGTGTGTGTGTGTGTGTGTTTCTTCTATTTCTTTCACAAATAGGGTTGTTGTCTTTTTTTATTTCATTAAAATGTTTACACCAATCACTGATATTAGATATTTATATGATATTTCTTTTAGGAATTAAGTCAATTCCTGAATGCAACTTTGGCATTTGGCAGTTTAGGCTTTCCATCCAGCAGATGTGTGTGTATTAGATTGTGTGCGTGTGCGTGTGCGTGTGTGTGTGTGTGTGTGTGATTGAAAGCATGAGTGTGTGTGAATGCCCCTGAACTCCCAAACAAACCAGGGGGTCAGGCCTCTGGTTACCCCTGGATATGTGACCTCGAGACCCCATTGCCCCATATAAATCTACTGGGCAATGCTGTGTGTGTTTTGGTGTGTATGACCCTTGTGTAAGTACATGTTTTTGTGGTAATGTGTGTATGCGTGCGTGCGTGCGTGCGTGTGTGTGTGTGTGTGTGTGTGTGTGTGTGTGTGTGTGTGTGTGTGTGTGTGTGTGTGTGTGTGTGTGAGTGTGTGTGTGTGTGTGAGTGAGAGACAGTGAGAGAGAAAGAGAGACTCATCTCTGTTGTTCTGTTCTTGCTATTAATCCTTTCTCTATTTCATCGGTTTCAAAACACAGATGTTGTTAAGAGCATTACACATAAAGGACAAAAGCCATTTTAAATGTTTAACTTGTGTCTTAAACATTCGTAAAAATTTGCTAAATGTGTGTGTTTCGTTAAGTCTTTCTATTTCTTACATTCCCTCCACTGCTCCTCCCTATTAGTCTTGAAGGTCAGTGAAGAATACATGAGTTAAGAGTAAAGGCTTCCTGCTTGTATGTTTATGCAGCTGGCAGAGGAGAATAAACAGCACTTTTGCCACATGTACAGTAGATAGTGTGCAGGGCTTAATGTGTTGAATGTCAGTGGATATCAGTTGGCAGGTCTTGTGCTTCACTCTGCTCTATGCAGTCAACGCTGCGTTTAACCCCTAGATGACATTAAGTGCACACTCACACACAGTTTTGTACACTGGTATGAAATCTACACACAGAAAATCTTGACTTTAGAGACACTTTTTTTTTTTTTTTCTTTAAGTTGACAACAGAGAGACAGAATTGAAATCTGTTTATAACTTGTAAGAGATATTATAAAGGGAATCTTTCATATAAACAAAAACATCTACAGTACAACTAGGACCTCTGATGTACAAGGTCATTGTTACCCAACAAAGTCTTTTCAGATACAACATTATTATTAATATACTTGTATGTTCCTACTCTCATCTGTAAATGTGGGATTGCCAAATCCCTTCTTTAACCAAAGCACAAAAATAGACTGCTCTCATTTCAGACTTCTTAATGAGTAAATGTCTCTTTTTGTTTTCTACATTTTACACACAGGTTATCCTCTTGCAATCATTTCAGTAAAGGTTCAGAATTAAAAATTCATAACTCGTATATTCACCCTCAGCACAGTGAAACAGCTGGGACATTTAGGCACAGCATCAGGCATAAAGCAACACTCCCAGAGGCAGGGGGGACTCAGTGCTCTCCCCAAAGACACTTTACCAGGATTTCCACCCCAAGACTTGACCTCTGATGGATTCATGAGGTGAGTTTAAGTAATAGCATTATCCTAATAAGCAGTTAAAACATCAATTGTGATTAATTTTAAAAAAGAGGTCAAACACAATGCAAGCACAATTTCTATCTTTTCTCCTGCTCATGACTCCGCCAACTTGCATCCTCTCTCACTCTATCCCTCCTTCTTTTCTCTACGCAGTCGTCTTTCAGCTTTCTCCTCCTCTCCTCGTTCTCTTTACACATCCCTCACTCCAAATTAGCTAGTTTACTCACTGTTTCTCTGTCTAACCCTGATTTCCTCTCTCCATCTCTCCTCCAAACTAATTCACTCCCAGCCTCTCTCTTATGTCCCCCCGTCTCTCCCCTGTTCCCCTTTCCCTCATCCTCCCTCCCTCGCACACAGACACACACACACATCTCCCTCTCTCTGTCTTGTCTCTCCAAACTCGCTCAAGCACAACTAAGCCGGGGGTTTGAGTCCCAATGAGAGCGGTTAGGGCAATCAGTGCTTTTCACACCCTCTGATGTTCTTAAAAGGTGGAGGGATCAGACGCCCCTGCTGTACCGCCGCGCGCACGCACGCGCGCACACACACACACACACACACACACACACACACACACACACACACACACACACACACACACACACACACGGTCCCGCATACACAAACTCACAGAAACGAACTGCCGCGCTCTTGCACACAAATGATTGCACACATATGCACATGCTCCCAACATGGTCAGACACGCTCACAAATCTACGCCGACTTGGAAACCCACATCCATTAATGCCCACACACACTTCAGTGGGAGGGACATCCCCTGTTGCGCAAGACGACAGGATTTTCTTGAGTGCTGTATAACGTATTTCAGAGTTTTGTTTGACTAAATATCATCACCTTCACATAAGAGAAGAAAAGCTAAACAAATCCTCTCTATTTGTGTCATCTAAAGTAGTTTAGAAAAAAGTGCAGCCCGGACCCGATGTTTTTGCAGTACTTTTGCAGCACAGCAAATCAAAGAGTTGTTAAAGACGGCTAAAACAAGACATGATATAACAATGGATAGATGTCATGTTTATTTGCAGACTAAATAACTGGTCAATGTAAATCTTTTATTTTGTTTTGTTTTCTTTGCATAAAAATGTTTACGTTTCAATTGTGCTGTGGCCAAAACTTTTTTCTGTCATCTCTATTCTGTATAAAAACCTAAGCTATCTAAAACCAGATACAAATACTCTGTATATTCAGCTACTTTAACAGTGATTTACAGTAGACTAAATGCCATATATGCATGTGTTACCAGCAAGGTTTCAAGTGAAAATGTTTAGAAATAGTCCTTGCTGGTGTCTCATTCAGATCTGTGGGATCAGGTGTGCATGATGGTGTGATATAGAATGCAGTTAGGAAACTGAATGTACAGCTCCACGCTCCCCATAATGCGGCAAAGAGCAGTGACGCTATCAATTTACACCGTAACGGACAACACAGTCACTTTGCACCAAAGTGAAAGACACCAAGACACACACACACACACACACACACACACACACACACACACACACACACACACAGAGCACGGGCACAAAGTTCAGGGGGATTAATTCACTGCATCATGTCATCAATCCTACCTTACCCCCTGCTGTCAGAGAGGAAATAAAAATTTGTGAAAAAGGGAAACTGAAGTGTTGTGCCCTTAATACTGTGCTAATATCTCCATCTTCTCTCCTCCCTTACCCCCTTTTCTCTTTTTGGGTTTACTAAATTTTCTCCTCTTCTCCCTCTCTTTTACTTTTCTATACTCTCTTCATCAATCTATCCTCTCCTGCAGCCTCAGCCAGCCTGCCTTGATGAACGGAGGCTCTTAGTCACATTGGGGTCAGTGTATACACACACACACGCACATGCACACACACACACACACACACACACACACACACACACACACACACACAAGGAGAGGGTCATCCTGGCAGGGTTACACTGCACAAAGTCAGCTTCCCATAATGTGGCTGCTGTCGCCTACATCACACCCTCATGATCCAATTAGGAGCCTCGAGTCCTCCAATCAGCTACTGTGGCGACCAACGGGGTAGACGAGCAGGCAGAGGCAGGCGGGCAGCGCCAATCTCGTAAGTGCTTTTAGGGGATTAGAAGGTGGGTGGAAAGTAGGGAGGGAGGGGAACACCTCTTTCTCTCTCCATCCTTGGTGCTCTTGTTTTGTTGCCGAGATGAGAACACTACAATGCCTCTTAATTGGCCACACAAATTATTGATGCACTTCCAAATACAAATAGAAGAAGTGACACTTTGAAGTGGGAAGGAGAAAAGATTTTAAATTGGGGAATAAAGAGAAAAGGTAAGAGGAAGAACTTGAGTATCTCGGTGACTGAGGGTGGAGAATAAAGTAAAAAATAAAGAGGAGCCGGCTGTAACGGGGGGAGAGGGGGAAGAAAGACAGGAACTAACAAACCAGAAAAGGAGGGCAGGACGGGAAGGAAAGATAAATTAAGACTTAACAGAAGCAAAAGTACCTTTAGGCCTCAAATGATCTCTTTGGGTCTTACCATGTGTGCAGGAAATATTAGGTCAGTTTGGTAAATACAACACATCTTTATATCACATCAGTTTAAAGTCCTGTTTCTGCAACGTGCTATGAAGACATTTTAGGGGCATACGAGATAATACACACATGTATGCATTTCCACGTGTTTGTGTAATACATTAGCTTTTGCGAGACGGAGAAATCACGTGCTCGTTTTGTATCTTTAATGGCTTATTTAATGAAGGACAACTTTTGATAGAGATTCTATGTTTTATTTAGAAAGGCTTTTAGTCATTATCCACATAGCTGCAAACAAACAGTTCTGTCAATATGTGTGTGTGTGTGTGTGTGTGTGTGTGTGTGTGTGTGTGTGTGTGTGTGTGTGTGTGTGTGTGTGTGTGTGTGTGTGTGTGTATGTGTGTGTGTAAGTCAGAGAGAGCGCATGGCATGGGGGCATGTGTTGTGTTCTGATATACAGAAGATATCATTGGACTTTTAGTGAGGTGGGCTTATCTACTGTATATTGAGCACACACACCATCACACAGACTCAAACAAGTGTTGGAGGGTATGGATATATTTACATCGCAGCTGATAAAATACAAAGTGCCTTTTATGTAATCTGTGACCTCTGCTGAGGTTTGTAGATATAATCAGAAATGAAACTAGACTGGGAGAGCCCAAAGCATCCACAGCTCCTGACCCTTCAGTTTTGGTGGCCTGTAGTTAACATGGTTAATCAAGTCACATTTCATAATACCGTTATGTAAGCTGCCCAATTACAGCAGAAATCCAATAGAAATGTCAAGTAGGTGTGATCTATTACCACACCGAATTCAGTAAAACAAGAGCTGCTCCGTCATTGGCTCGGTTTGGCATGAGATTGAAGGCTTTAGCCTTCACAGCTAAAATGTAAATTCAATGATTGTAATCAGAAGGTGAAACCTCTCTCTTCCACAGCAAAAGGCTAAATGCTGGAAAGCAAGCTTCATGAGGCTCAGCTTTGGAGCATGTAGCACATTGTTAAAGTAGTGTTTGGGTAAACCAACAACTTCTCATGGCTACATTATAATAATCTTGTGCTAAACAATGTTTTCTGCCTGGTGCAAAAATCTAGAACGAACTCTGAAATATCAATACTTTCCAGTATGTTCGGAAACATTTGGAGTTCGTTTGAAACAGGTTTTACTTCTGTATATAGAAACTCTGAAAGCTTTGATGAAAATCATTCTGATCAGACATGTGACAGACACAACAATGATGTTTTCATTACCTGTTCGGGGTCAGAAAGCAACCTCCATCATTATCACTACTGACTACCTGATGTCCAAACTTTATTTATTTACCTCTTAAGGTCAACATTGTTTTGTTTGTGTGTGAACGTGTGTATTCGTGTGCAATAGCACCTAACACTGCGCAGGTTTTATCTTTCTCCAAAGCATTTTGCTTGAGGCGTCAAGACCTCAATTAAAACTGCTTGTAGCAGTCATGAGCTCGACACACACACACGCACACACACACACACACACACACACCCTCTAAAGTATGAATATTTCACTATATCTAAGTCCTTCTACCTTGGAATGACCTGATTGTCCCACCATGTGTATGTGTGTGAGTGACTTCATTTCCATAGAGGTATGTGGAAGTGCATTCAATCTAGTGCTTGAGCAAAGACATGGACACTAATACGGGCACAGAGGACTTGGTCCAATGACACAATATTTAGAACATTAATGTCCTTTTTGTTAGTTTTTACATCTTGGCCTCTTCCTGATGTAGTGTGTGTCCTATATTCACCACACTGTGGGTTGAAATATAACTCAAGACATTAATCACACCACAGTTGTACTTTAACAATTCCCTGTGTATTATGTGATAGAAAATTTGTATCAGTAAAGTAGAGCTTAACATGAATCACACTCATCTTCCCATTGCTCTGTTTCTTACATAAAACAACGACTGTCTTCAAATGTGCACTGCATCATTCAAAGGGAAAATTAGACCCTTTTATGTGGCTGACCAGTCAGTATTGATGGTAAATGCAAGTGGCAACCCACTGTGACATCACCCATAGGTTTCTGAAGTGACATTTTGAAACCCCCAGGGTGGTATTTTTGGTCTTGGGGTTTGAATTGCCTTTTGTTATACATAAACAGGGCTGTTACAATATGCCACATTTTTATAAAAGACAACAAATATCCTAATTCAACCTGTGACCCCCATGATCACCTTCAAAGGGTACCTGTGTGACTTTGCAGCCTTGCATGTTTTGTTTTCCAAAAGCAGCTTAATTATATGTGTTTTATACAGCTGTCACCTATTTAAATAGCTACAGTGGACAGTTTGCACACAAAACGCATGCACGTGCACACGCACACGCACGCGCACGCACGCACACACACACACACACACACACACACACACACACACACACACACACACACACACACACACACACACACACACACACACACACACAGGTAAAATGAGAACAATAGGGGGATTGCTTTTTCTCGCTCATTCTGTCTGTCTTTCTCTTTCTCCGTGGTCATTTAAGAAGCCCAGTTTAAAAAAAAAAAAAGCTACGCACATTCTGTGTGCATTAATCAACTGAGGCAGCCTCTCTCTTAGTTCTCCACCCAGCATCAATTACCAGGCTTTTAAAACAAAATCCCCTTACCAAGGTGAGTTGTGGCACACGTAAAAGAGCCAGGCAAGCATTGAAGGAACACACCGGATAGAAGCTAAACCATGTATTAGAGCTCGTATTGCCATGTCTAGGACAGAATTCCTCATCTTTCTATAGTGAAGAAAATTCCTTTAAAGTAAGGGCATCATGGCTTTCCTAACTTCTTTTAAAGGGATATCCAGATTTTCAGTTACGTTATTAACAAACAGGTACAGATCAGGGTGAGAGTTAAGGTCACATTGGTAGTACAAAGAGTCCCTTGCAATAACATTATAAATAAAAGTCCAACACACAACTCAAATCCGCTGCCCTCACACAGCGGGATGAAGGGCATGAGAGAGGAATGAGGTGAATTTAGGGGGGAAAAAAACTCACAGCATGTCGCTTGCTAATTTTAAAAAGAATAATGAGGGAAAGGAACATTGCCTCAGTAGACCTTGCAACTCAGTGATTCCCTATTTTGCCCATGTTTTGTCTTAAATTGCCTCTTCTCTCTCCTCATCATCATCATCACTGTCCTGTCCCCTTTTAACCCTCTTCTTCCTCTGTGTCTTCTCTGTCTCTTTACCTTGTGCCTGCCAAACACCTCTCTCTTGTGCTCACATGAAAGACAATTAGATACAGAGACATGAGACCCTGCAATGAGAGCTGTTGTCCACTCACACATGAAGCCACACTCCAAATTTGCTCTGCGTCCTGTTCACTCCTTTGGTTGGAGAGAGGAGAGGAGACCTTAGACATTTTTTCGTGACTTAACCGGCCAGTGGCACAAACTCCCCTGTTTTGAGTGTAAACGCAAATCTTTGTTGCACTTGTTGCCGTCTCTCCTAGTTTCTTCTCATCTCTCTAACATGAGTCTCCATTAAAAGGCATAACAATACAAGAAAATGCTTTCCAAAAGTATCCGCTACACAAAAATCTCTATTCATAAATTGAATGATTAAGGTAGTGACAGAACGGATGAATGAATGAGCCAAGAGTTCCCCTCTTAACAGAGTCATCAGGCTATTGATCAGCTCAGCTGTTCTCATAGAATTGAGCATTTCTTATAGATGGTCAATACTTGGGCCACTTAGGCCATTTAAAGGTGACTCGGCAGCAAGAGCACTGTTGCTACTAATGAGCAGTGGATTGAGTCACATTTCGTGGAAAGAGCATCTTTTTGCGTGTGTGTGTGTGTGTGTGTGTGTGTGTGTGTGTGTGTGTGTGTGTGTGTGTGTGTGTGTATGTCTGTGTATTTCAAGTTCTGCAATCATGTCTTCCAATTAGATAAAAAGTGATCACCTATTGATTTTTGTAAATTATTAGATACTTAATCAAATGTGACAGTCAAAACGACTGGGAGAAATACAAAGGCGCATGCACATATGCACTCACACACACACACACGTACACACACACACACACACACACACACACACACACACACACACACACACACACAAGCACAGGCACAGCTGAGTGGTGGGAAGGGAAGGGAAACCCGAGCCGGACCAGGAGTGGGATAACAGGAGTCCAGGAATAGTGGCAATCGATGGATGGATAGATGGGTAGATGGATGGATAGAGGGAGGAAGGGAGGTTGGAGGGGAGGTGGGAGAGTTGAGGGGAGAGATGAGTGGTCTCCTGGGCGGAGTGGTGATAGTCTTGCTGTGTGTCTGAGACCAAATCCTTTCAAAAAACTGAGGGGAGAGAGGCAGGAGGAGAATGATAGAGGAAGAGCAGAGAAAAGAGGGAAAAATAGACAGAGAGGAGAGGAGATAAACAGACTTTTCTCACGTCCCGATTTACAAATCTATATTCAGAAGTTGATGCCTGACGATTGAAGCCAACTCCTCGATATATATCTGTCACCTACAACCACAAATTTTCACAAGTTCAATCTCACTGGTCCAAAATATTATTCAGGATTTCTATTCGCATTTTAGGCACGTCGCTACAAATAAAATAAAGAGCGCCTGCAGAAAAAATGGAAGAAATTCTGTTCTTTATATCAAACATGATATTAAAATTAAAGCACATAAAAAACAAACAGTGGAGCTGAATCACACAGCAAATGTCATCATCTAATGACTGCACTGATAACAAGATGACATGTCAGCATGTGCATCAGCGGCTCTTGCCATCTCCTCTAACATATTTCCTCTAAGAAACTGTATTCATACCAAGTATCTGCAATAACTTAATACGTTTAACACACAATGTCTTTTGAAGTAATACTTCAAAGTTAACCCCAATGGTAAAATCATATTGCTGTCCCCAATCGTTTGTATGCGATGACATTTTAAAAAGGGACATGATGTGTCAAGGGAAAAGTGAAGAAAAGATGTGTGAAGAACTGACAAAAGAGGTTGTTTTATGGAGCTCAGGAGTTCTCAACTGGAGGTAAATTCTTACGTATAGCGTGCAAATGCACACAACCACACCGCTGCACACACAAGACACACACACCTCTAGAATAGCTGTAAAAACAGGTATTGATGAGAGGGCCTAGTCAATGACCATCAGAGGAAAACAGAGACCGCCATTAGCCAGCCAGTCAATCGCTAAAGCATTCTGGGTAATTCTAGCACACACATACACCAAGACATGGGGATACACACATCGACAGCAAGAGGACACCCCTCAGGGGCGTCTTAACACACACACACACACACACACACACACACACACACACACACACACACACAGACAATTAAGGCATGATTCTATCTATTCCATCATGTGTCTATTACTGAAATCATCATGCTCGGTCCCTTCTATCCTTCTGTTCCCTTCTCTTTGCCTTCATGTCCTCGATATCGGACTGATGCTCCTCCTGCTTTTTACCTCTTTTCCACTCTCTCTCACACCCCATGTCTCTCAGGGGTAAAGTGGCGGTAGGCTGTTCCTAGGGGGTCTTAACCAACTCTCATTAGTGCAGTGTAGTAGTTTGTGTGTTTGTGTGTTTGTGTGTGAGTGTGTGTGCACGTATACTGGGGGTGATTGTGCATTAGCCAGCCACCTAATCAATGGGAAAAACCACCGAGTCCCTGCTTATTTTACCATCAGAGCTATTTATAGGGAAACACACATGTCCACAAACACACACACAAAAAAAAAATTAAAAAAAAATAAAAATCACATATAGCCATATACTGTCACAGGGATGCAGGAAGTTTGACTTATTTGAACCTTTAAATTCAAACTTGGCTTCATCCTCAACTCAAGAAATTAAAAAGGAAGCAGGACATGAGAAATGAAAATACAGTTATATGAAAAACAGTGTCCGCTACTCAATTCTGAGTCCAAACTAAGTAGTATCATGGCACAATCAAAATGCCAAGCAATATTGTCAAAAAGTGTTCCTCATATTGTAAGTTACAATTTGGCTTGGGCTCCATCTAAATCCAAATAATTACAACAATGTAACTTTTTCCTCCTCCACTGTCTAACCCTCCCTCCGCCTCTCTCCCCTCCTCTTATCTGTCTTTCCTAGTGGGAGTGAGACAGATTAAAGTCAATGCTGGTTTTACTTATCATACTGTAGCCAGCACAACCCTCCAAGCAATAGAGCGGGAGCAAACTGCAACACCAGTCAACACAGGGAGCAAACACAGCACTACAATAACGGCACAAAACACGCACAAACTGTGCACTGACATGTCGGTTCATTTCAGTGGTTTCGTGCTTGATCAAGTGGACGCTGTTGATACCGAGAGATAGAATTTCGAATCAACTCAGAATTTTCCAACCGTTCTCCTCCCAGGGCGACAAATCCTGCTGTTTTGTCACAGCCCACTGCATCTCACACAATCGCATAAGGTTTATACATCAAAAAAACACATGGTTTGGATTAGGAAAATATGGTTTTATGGCCAAAATTAATCAGTTAGGATTGGAAAAGATCATGCTTTACATAAAAATAAGTAAATTAGCATTATGTACATAAGTTACTTTACGTTTATTACGCAAGTTGAATACTTTACATTATAGGTAGCTTACTTAAAAAAAAAAATCTGCTTGGACTTTTGCTTCCTCATAGATTCAGCGGTGAATGTCGTGTGTTTGTGACCTCCTCCTCAAACCTGGGAGGTCACGGTGTCGACACCATAAGACACGTATTTGACACCCTGTGAATGAGAACGGGCTTCTTCTATTAAGTATCTTGAGGTTCTTTCTCTCAACCATCAAAAGCCTAATTTGTCTGATAAGCCAATATTAACATGTGAACAATGTACAACGAATTGCCTTGAAAAACACCTTCTTTTCATGTGGTCCTGTTTGGAAGTCGGTGGGATGGTTCGTGTAAAGAAACAAAGAGCTCCGTGTTATGACACAATTTCTGATAAAAGTCAGGTTTTCACACGTGTACGTTTGCATGAGTGAATATGTGTTGTACACAGCCTCCCGTCCCTCCCTAACCCCAACTACGCTTTGTGTATTACTCAGAGGTCCCCCCGTCCTCTGATACAAAAACACACAAACACACACATTCACACACAAACAGTTAGAGCTTAATGAAGCAGAACTCAGCCTGGTGCCCATTAGCCCGATAATTAATAATTTCTCCCTGCCTCCTAACACACTTATCAACTTGCAGAGGAGGTTGTATGTATGTGTATGTGTATGTGTGTGTGTGTGTGTGTGTGTGTGTGTGTGTGTGTTTTAAGTGGGTATTTGTGTCTGTTCGTGCCTGCCAGTGCTTGTGCACTTTGGCAGATAAGAGGTGTAGTTGGTAATGGTATACATGTATGTATACGCCAGCACACATGATAGTTTGTACGCCACCGCCGTTGTTGTTGTTAAACATCAGACTCCATTTGAAGTATATTGGCCATTTAAATGTCATTAAGTCAGGTGGATACTGTAATATCGTTGGGATCAAAAGGTTTTCACATGAGAGTGTTACGAATGAGTGAAGAAAAAAGCTAAAGTCAAAATAATACCAACTGGAAATGACTTAAAACTGGAAAGTACTTGAAGAAGAGTATTGTCAGTGTATTGGCAAAGAAAGAAGAAAACAGACTGCGAATCACATACCGTCATGTTATGGACAGGGATCCATTGTGCGTCCTCCACTTCCTCTTTGTTCCTCCTCTTCTTTTTCCTTCTCTTTGACAGTTATTCTTTCTGCTCTGATCTGTATAGTGTTGGAAACAGAGATATGAAGACAGAAGGAGAGAAGCAGGGCGGAGGGAAAAGGGAAAGAAATAAGGAAAATGCCAGATAGCAATGCCACAGTTTGCTGAAGAAATTAAAAGGTCTCCCTCATTTCTCTCATTCTGCAAACCTCATTCCTTACTTCCCTCTTTCCTTCGTTCATTCTTTCGTGTTTCCACCTACCACCTCCAGTGCACTCTCTCTACCTCCATCCCCTCCTTCACCTCCCTTCTCTCTATCTCTGTGAATAGAACATCAAAAGCCTCTGAGTTAGATGGGGAATGACAGTATTTGCTATTGGTATGCAGGCAGACATGTCTGCTCCAAAGTGTTAGTCTAAAGGCCTCGGCTAAGTGTTTGTCAAGACTTAAAGCCATTGTTCTCGTCTCCTCTCCTCTCAGATCTCAGACCTCTCCCTCTTTCTCTCTCCGTCTCCCTCTCTCGCTCCACTTTTGTACTTTGAAGGAGCAGCAGTTTACTTCTGTGTGTGTGTGTGTGTGTGTGTGTGTGTGTGTGTGTGTGTGTGTGTGTGTGTGTGTGTGTGAGAGAGGAGGGCAGTATGAGACAATGTGTGTGTGCATGTGAGAGGCTGTGCTTAGAGAATGTGTTCAGTTTTGCCGTTATGTTTATATGTGTGGGCACATGAACAATAAGCTGAATGAATCCACTTGTTGCAGCTGGTGAAGACCGTTTTCTAACAGACAAATAAAGTGAAAGTCTTTTCAAGTGAAGGTGATCATATTGTCATTTTCCAAAGCTTCACGGATGTTCTTGTCTAGATGTATTTTACGGTTGCAATACAGTCTGCACAACTTTCTGCTATCGAGCTCTATGCTTGAGAAAATTGGACGGAACAACCAAAACAACACAAAAGAAAGCCGAGAAAAGTTATTCGGAGAAACGTCAAAGCTTGGTTTGAGTAGTTTGGTTTTCATTTGCTTTTTTTTTATTGTTTAATCTGCTGGGTATTTTCTCATTTAATTAACCGTCTTTTAACCGTAAAAGGCACGTCACAATTTTCTTTGTCATCTTTTTATTGTTTGTTTTGCCCAGATGTTCTCCCCTCTGTATTCTTGCGAGACTTCAACTGTTACCGATTTATCAATCACCAAATCAATTAATTGCTGAATTTTTCAGCTCCAATTTTGTTTGTAACGGGGCTAATATTGTCAACTTAATACTTACAGCATCAATGCAGAGTTTGGAAAAACACTCTCTGATCCTCACGTGGATTCAATGACAGGAAAGAAGCAAAATTCCCTGACAGCATCATTCACCCTCCTCTGGAATGAAATGCTCACAGTCGCTGTTAAATCTCAAGCAATATGTGAAGTTGGACATGCAGCGTGGGTGTAGTTTCATGCCAATCAACATTGTTTTGATCCCAAAGGAAAGTCAGCTTTGCCGGGTCATTTTACAGGCAAAGAAGGATATGCAATGCACATGAATGACAAGCTAAATGTGCAGATGTAGAACACTTGACTTTCTCCTCGAACCACACAAAGAGCTTTCATTCTTCACTCTCTTTTTTTATTCTGCTCTCCTCTTTTCCATGTTCCTCTCCCGATCCTTCTACCGTCCTCTGACAGGTTTTCTTGACACCGTCACCCTCCTCCTTGTTTCAATCTGTGCCATCTTCTCTCGCATGCTTCCCTCTGTCTCTCACTGTTAAACTTGGGAGTGTGTATGCGTGCGTGTGTGTGTGTGTGTGTGTGTGTGTGTGTGTGTGTGTGTGTGTGTGTGTGAACACCACACTCCTAACAGGGTTACACTCAAGGCCTGGAAACAAAAAGCAGCTCTTTCTTTGATGTCCAATGCAACATTCTATAGGGTGGAACTGTTAATCGCTGATAACCCTGCAGCATCTCATCTCTCGCGCTCTCTCCCTGTGTCTCACCCCCCCATTCTACCATTGTTGCCCTCCTCCCTCTCTGTCGCTGCACCTCACACCTCTCCCCCTTTCTGTCTCACTGCTACTCTGTCTCTTTGCTGTTCTCCCCCTCTCTTTTCATCAAGCCAGTTTTCACAGGAGAGTTAGCATCTTGTTGTGGTGTTTGGCTCATCACCATTGGTGTGCGTGTGTGTGCGTGTGTGTGTGCGTGTGCGTGTGTGTTGTGTTGGTAGGTACTGTCAATGGTGTGATATTGGTGCCAGTAAAGCAGATTATGAGTTGATTTTGGCGAAGGAGGCTGGTAATTCTTTTAAACCAACAAAGCCGTTCCATTAGCCCCCCGCTGGTGTCCGGAAAAACAGACACTGTAATGCTCCCATAACACACAGAGAGTCCACTGCTTAACATACACACTCATACACACCACCATCTGAAACCACGCCAATGCGCAAGTAAGCACACTCACTATTAAACACAACCATATTTTCAAAACACATTGAGTCAACTACATGCATATCCCGTGCACGCAAACGAATGGCGGCAAATTTCCAGTTTGCATCCAGCCGCACGTACACATGCAGTACACAAACATACTATAGTTACACAGGGCAACACATTGATTTCCATCAATCCTGGCATGTATAAGACTTGTACCTGTTATGTACCTGTTTTTACTGATGAATAGCACAGCTGTACTGTATTTCCTATAGTTACTTCACAATAAAAGCCTCCTGCTCTTGTGTGGTTGTACAAGATTTTAATACCAAGCAGGCAATATTTGATTTTGTAGATTAAAGGAGGAAATACTTGATTGGCATCAGCAGAGATTGAACATGTCTCTGACGGAAAATAAAAGCAATCAGTAAACTATAAAATAAGACTGTTACCTAAGAGTAGAAACAGGAACACCAGAGTAGAACTAGACTGCATATTCCTGCAAAACAAGCTTTCATAGTTTTGTGGCTTCCATGATAATTCACAGAACAACTGCAGATATAATTTCTAGGTGAATTTTGTAATCTGCGACCTCTATGGCTGAGATTACTGAAGGGACAAGAAGCACAGTCTCCAGTGTTGCACTCATGCACAATGTTGAGTTTGTGTGTTGAGTCTCTTTAGGATAAGCACTATTAGCATCCCTCTCCCAAAATTATACACAGTTGCAGATGGACAGACGTCTGAGCACAATGGGACACAGAGAGGAGAGGAGACAAACTGGCAGATAGACAGACTAACAGACAGAGTGGCAGGCAGACAAGCAGACAGTAGATTTGGGCTCTATGACCTGCTGCTATGGGATACACACAGAAAAACCACACAAACACACACATACACACACCAGTTGGAATATCCAGACCTGCCACTGAACAGGATTACCTCTGTCATGGGAGGACTGGTATCCCCTCATCAGTGCGCACACACACACACACACACACACACACACACACACACCATAATGGTTCACTGGGCAGGCTGATAAGAATGTGTGTGAATTTGTGTGTGCGTACAGTATGTGTGTGCTGAGAAGTCTCTGATGGCAAGGATTAGGGACTCTTGACTCTCTCAGTCTCTCAGCAAAGAACCAACCAGCAGAAAACATGCTCTCTCTCTCACACACACACACACACACACACACACACACACACACACACACACACACACACACACACACACACACACACAGTACCAAGGGCTGCTTTGGATTTCACTTTACTGCTTGCTACAGCATATATTTGACTCTACAAAATTGTATATACAGTAAAATCCAGTTGATGTGTTGAGTGTGACACATGAGCAGGTTATTTGTTCCTTTCTGACAATACAGTGAAAATAAAAATATGTTGTCGGCCATGAAAAATATTATGCACTCTTAATACTCTGTGATTGACATTATTTAGCTGTTATGCCAGTCAGTTGTTTAATTGTGTGCATTGCAGCACTTTAAAGGAAGGAAAAGCAGTAATTGGAAGATAGAGTCCCCGTCTTTATTCTTTATACTTTTTTTTATACTAGGACCCAAGGGATAAAAATAAAAGAAAGAAAAGCAAAAACTGTGCACATATGACCTTCAATTAAATCCTGACAACATTATAAAAAAAAACAAAGAAAAAAAGGAATCTTCAAATACACGAGGGAAAACATGAATAAACTTAAGGGTTTGATGGTCAAACCCAAACAACACAAGGGCTGATCACATATTATACATTCCTCCCCTTTGAGCAAGTAGGGACCCATCCAATGGAAAAAGACAACAGTTTGCAGCGTTGATAAAAGTATGTTCGTGTTGTAAAGTCACTGGGTCGACACTTCACTGACAGTACGCTTCCCAACAGCTACTTTTAAAACTGGAAAGCTGCTGTTGCTGAGATATTTGTGGTTAAAATGTACAGGCCGTTTCATCACATCCACCCGTGCAATCCAATACAACCGCTCTATTTTGCGAATATTCAGACATGTCCCGACCATTCTGCGCCAACTATGATCTCTACAATCAGCATAATAGTAGTAGAAATATCACCTCTTTCTGGCAGGAAGAGACAGAAATAATTCATGGCAGAGCTGTTGGATTGGATTCCATTAGACTGTACAAATGCATCTATTAAGATGACCAATGAATCTACATATTTAAAAGAGCAGTGTGTAGGACACAGTAGCATCTAGCGTTGTAGGACAAGCCCGCAACCTCTGGGGAAAAAAAAGAAAAAGAAACCAAGGCAGAAGTGGCAAATACTGCAGTTATTCGAATGGCCACTTGCATTTGGTGCCGAGCTGAAAATCTACTGGCTGCAAAACTAGCGAAAAACCCAAAAGGCCCTCTCTAGAACCACTGTTTGAGAAACATTTTGGTGCTGCGTGGCAGGCTATGAACCCACTGTCTATGTATAAGGGCTCATTCTGGGATAACAAAACACAATGATTCTTAGTTTCAAGTGATTGGTATACATGAATGAAAACATCATTATCAATATTTGCCAATAAATCCTCCTAAATCGAACACACTGAGCCTTTATCCGGTATCCCTTGAATAATCTAACAAGCGTTAAACAGAAAAAGCGAATGGCACTCTTCTTTCCGTCACTTCTCTCACTAAACAAATATTCCCTCGTAAAATAAAGCTGTTTTAGAGGCCACAATACCATCAATCTATATTAAAAATGTTGAAGTCTAGCATATTCACAAGGATAGAGTGAATGTGAATGGTAGGCATCCGCATTCAAGAGAACAACCCTCAGCAGACACACAGAAAATGAGAAAAAAAAAATGCAATGGTAGGAAATAAAAAAAAATAAAAAAAAATGGGAATAGCATGTCAGAATGAGAGAGAAAGAGAAGACAAGATGAATGTTAGAGAAAGAGAGAAGGAGCACTTAACCCCTGGTTAGTGGGGTCAGGTCCCGATGGTAGCAGGGGAAGAAGGTCCCTGCACACACACTAGAGGCACGTGCATACACATAAAATCATTTTCACGCATACTGTGCATCTAAATGCAGACACTTTTCTCCAGTTTCAATTCTTGAGGGAGCATCTGGACCCAAGAAGATCTCTCACCCAAAAAACCTCTCAGCCACCTTCCTCTTTCTGTCTCTCACACTCACACTCTCACACACACACACACACACACACACACACACACACACACACACACACACACACACACACACACACACACAGAGAAATATATATAGGCCATGCGCACACACATACACAAGGGACTCGGCTTTCGAAAAACTCTGGACAAATACAATTCATAACATATCTTCCACACTGCTAGCTATTCCTTTAAACTGGACAACATGTTCAGAGCTGGAAGTGTATGCTTGTGTGTGTAATGCAGATACAAAATGAGACAGGAGAAAGAAAGGATGAAAAACAGACGGAAGAAACACAGACAGAGGGACAGTGAAAAAAAATTAACCAGACGGAAAGAAAAACGAAAAACAGACAGATACACAGAGAGCAAAAAAGAGGAGCAAGTGAGTGCAACTCAGAGAGAGAGAGAGAGAGAGAGCATCAATTATTTAGTGAAGGTAACGTGAAGCTTCCTTGGATCGGGCAAACTGCTGGCTCTTCCCCAGAGAAAAGAGAGAATGAATTAGGGTGAATTTATTAGAGACTCTCTCTCTCTGTGTGTGTGTGTGTGTGTGTGTGTGTGTGTGTGTATACAGTCCAGGCACCCACCTTGGTTTCTGTTGTTGTGTAGGTGCATAGCCAAAGATACACACACACACACACACACACACACACACACACACACACACACACACACACACACACACACACAGTCATCCCGAGAATCCCAAGCCTGTTTCCAGGTTCATTAATAAAACAGCAGCTCTTTATATGTGCTCTTCCCCTCGCTGTCTTGCCTTTCATCCTCTGTTTGTTCACACACACAGTGGGATTTCACTGTGTGCGTGTGTGTCTAAGTGTGTGTGTGTCTAAGTGTGTGTGTGTGTGTGTGTGTGTGTGTGTGTAAACTCCAACTGGGATTTGGGGATGGCCCGACTGTTTGTTCATCAGTCAGACAATAGTCAACCCGACTGTGGTACATATACAAATCTGATCTCTCTTTCATTATGGGTAAAAGGGAACACCACTCAATTCAAACTTTGCTGGGCTTTTGTAGGTACATTTTTCCTGTTGATTCAAACTTCTGAGTCACTGTGCTGGATCTATTGTAGTCATATGTAAAATGATATATTCATTTTAAAAATCATTTTAAAATATTATGATCAAATTCAACCATAAACAGGTCTGAACTTTTCTCAGTCAAAAAGTAGCCAATAATTAGCCCAACATACTGTTTTCCCATTTTTATTTAAATCGTTTCTGTCAATAACACGTGTGGGACAATGGAGGAACCTTAACTTCATTATTCGATGGACAATGAAAATGTTCAGAGACTGCTGTTGTTGAGCACCAACAGAGCACGGCACTGCGGCTCCAAATTATGTCACTTGATTATAATCAGCGCTTAAGTTACACACATTTTTGTCACCACTCGTACGTGCATATCTATATGTATAATTTACAAAAACTCTTTAAATTGCAATATTCCTGTCTTTTCCCGCTTTTCAATTTTCCCATTAAAATCAGTCCAACACCACGGGGGCCTCTGCTTGGCCCATTAGACAGCCATTTGAAGTGTTTTTAGTGACAAGAAAACAAGCATTTGGGAAACAGCACTCATACAGTGGATGATCATCTCTTGCACACGCCTGGCTGGGTCTTCGACAAGCACACACACATCTACACACAAAACACATGCAAGCCCATTCCTACCACAGACTACCTCATTTCCACCTGTATTACTCTTTTTGTGCTTCTTTTCCTCTCTGTCTCTCTCACACACACACACACACACACACACACACACACACACACACACACACACACACACACACACACACACACACACACACACACAATGTAAACATTTTAACAGCTCTGGACTAGAGAGGGATCATTCTGGTTTACTGAGATGGAAAATATGACTCAGAGCAACACTTTTCCTTTCGTATTCTCCCCGTCTTCCTCTCTGTCTGTCAGGCTGTCAACGTATCTGTCTCACCTTTCCTCCTTTTCTCTGACACAACTTTACTCTTGCATCATACCTCTGTCGTTCTGTTACACCATCCGGGTGTCTCACTCTCTATTAATACTCCTTTCCCCCTGTTCTTTATTATCCTGTCAGTATATTGTGAGATTGGGTGAATCCTTCCCATTCACAGAGGGAAGGGAATTACTATATTGTCATATTATTACGAAATCACACAGCAGTCGAAGTGACTTCTTGATTTCTAATCATATTAGAGGATGAGAAGCTTCAAACACATATCCTCCAGTAGCAGAAATCTTGCCCTGTGCATTCTGACTGTGACTATAACATGTGTACATGGGAACACATAGATAAAATAAAGATTGTATACTCAACAGTTCATGCTTATGGCTGTGCCATAGCCTACATTCATACGAGTATAATTCCTCCCCATGATAAGAATTGTTTTGAATTTGCTACGGTCCTGACCAGCTTCTTCCCCAAGACAACGCTGAGTGAGTCGTGTTCAGGCACCTCCTCCATGCCAAAGTGACCAAACAGGATTTCTTTCAGAAACATGGTTCAAATTATTTAAACTGGTGGCTATAAATCTACAGTTTTTATGTAAAGTAACACTGAAGTGATTAAGTGAAAACCGATCTGAAATGGGAATACTGAAGGGGAAAAAACATCTTAGAGGCTTCTCCCACTTCCAACCCCCCAACTCTCTCTAAAATTGTTGCTTGTGTTTGCACAAATTATCATTTTCAAATTCAACTAATTCCTTTGAAGCTTTAAAATGTGACTGTGCAAATAATCATTTTGCTCGAAGTGATAGACTTAATGACTGTAGTGTAAAACCTTCTTCTTATATGTCTGTTGACCCACTCTGACTGTTGTTGGCCATTAATTCCACTTCTGGTTTCTCCCATTAATTCCACATCATACAGAATTCATCACTTCCTTCATGTCATAGGATGCCTCCTAGAAAGACAGACTACAGCGCTTACACACGTGTGCTCAGCCCAAATAGATTCATTGAATCCTTATTCAATCAATTGCATTAATAATAAAGTAGAAAAATGGACATTTATTAATTTCTCAGTGGAGGAGAGATGATCCTTTTAAAACAATCTGCTACTTGTGTCTATTTTTTTTGTATCCCTTTTTTCATACAAGGCCTATCAATTATGTCTTCCTTCTCAAACTCTCTCTCCTGTTTTGACTCAGAATTTTATTGTCTTTCTTCCTCGTTTCATCATTTCCTCCACATCTCCACATTTCTTTCTCTCTACATGTTCATTCCCTCTGTCTGTGTCTCTGCTTTGTGTGTGTCTAACTGTATTTGGAGCATCAGCTGAATACCAAATAAAAAAAACCGTATGTAATGTATGTAAGCCTCATGTATGATTGTGTATGCTTGTGTGCGCTTTTGTGTTAGTGTGAATTAGTGATTGTCTTAAGTCTGTGAATACATATAGCTGACTCAGTGATTCTGTCTCCAACGCAGCAGCTGCATCTTATCTGCACCGCTGTGACGTGTGCGTGCGTGCGTGCGTGTGTGTGTGTGTGTGTGTGTGTGTGTGTGTGTGTGTGTGTGTGTGTGTGTGTGTACATGGTATCTGGAATAGGAATCTTAACAGTTTTCCACATTAGAGAAGGGGAAACGTCAGAATGCTATTGTAAGAGATCCACTTCCTGTCCGATAAGCAAAAATCTCTCTCTCTTCCTCTCACTCTCAGACGCACACATACACACGCACAGAAATCCTGACAAGCAAAATTTGCTTTCTATTTCTTTCCGTTCTCCCTCTTTCTATCTTTTCGCCTTTGCTCGCCATCATTCTCTGTTTCTGTCTCTTTCTCTAATAAGCAGAGGTTTGCTGCTGAGGGCAGACAGGGCAGTGCAGATGAAAGAGGAGAGAAGACAAGCACTCAGAGAGAAAGACAGGACAAGAGCAAGATTGCAAAACAGAGAGGTAAGATTTGTCCCTTGGAATGCGGTAATTGTGAATAAGAACTAAAACGCACAGCTGTAGAAATCAAACTAGATTGCGGTTTGTTAAATCTTTCAGACCAAATAACTAAAGAGGGAGGCAGGTGTGATTATGATTGATCTCTTTAAAAGCTTTAAGACATGAGCAGCTGTCCTGTACTAGAAGGCAGCAAACCAGCAGCAGGTCACCACCAGCAATGGAAGTGCCATAATAATAGTTTGCTGAAACATATATTCGATAAAACAAATGAAGCAGTTGATGGAAGGGCAGTATTGTCAAATTAATAACAATACATGCTTTTATTGAGTTTCAAAGTCCCGTATTTTCCTTCTCCATCTCCTTACTAGTATTGTGTCCTATATCTCCACTTTTTCATCCTTTCTTTCTTTTCTTGATGCTGTCCTCAGTTCCTCTCCATCTTCATTTTTCGTTTCTCTTCCAATTGACCTGTGTTGACCTTTAGTGTTAATCGGCATGGTAGCTGCGTGAATTACGTTTTCCCCTGTGGGTCCATGGACTTTCTGTGTCTGTACTCCACATAAATTGTCTCAACATGACACCCACACAAACCCTCTTGCACTTCTCTGGAGAAACGACATGAGCCTCTGGTTGAATACTGCTGCATTGAGTGTAGTGTTTGTAATGTGACTGAGCCAATGACTACTCTGCTGGCAGTGTTATTTGATCTCAGATAACCAGCTCAGTCTGACCACCAAAATTGACATTTGTCATTTCAATTAGTAAAACAATTGGAGTTTTGCAGCCTCAAAGCCTGAAATTGTTTTCACATTCACACACTCAAACTTTCACTTGCATAATGCAATGTGTCAAAATACTGACACTTAAAGCTTTCAGATTGTACTACTCCAAAACGTGCAGGCTGAGAGAGACAACAGCAAAGCACATTAAAGAGAGCATTGGCATTTGATCAGCTTTTGCTTTAGCTGATAGAGATTCATTAAAATACTGACACTAATCCCCGGCCTTGGCTCAGGACATATCTACCGTCAAATTAGTCACTTACTGTATTGAGTTATGCAACTAATGTACACAACTAGTTTTATATCATTTATCTTACTAAAAGTCTACAGTTAACTTGACCACAAAGACTTTCTGAACATCATAGTTAAATGATGTCGACCAGAAAACCTGCAGTCATTGTGTGTGTGTGTGTGTGTGTGTGTGTGTGTGTGTGTGTGTGTGTGTGTGGTGGGGGGGAAGGAAGGGGGAGGGGGGTGGAGGGTTCCATGTATTTGCCTGTGGGTCACAGTAGGCCCATCTGTTGTAAAACAAACCAAATCAAACACACAGCCAGAAAAACTCTCCCACAAACCTGACTTCACCATGGCCCTTCTCTCTTTCTCTCACTCACTCACACCCACATAGAGTATGATATAGTGTGATACAGTATGATAGAGTATGACAGAGTATTTATAGAGTATGATACAGTATGATACAGTATGATATAATATTTGTAGAGTATGATACAGTATGAAAGAGTATGATAGAGTACGATAGAGTATTTATAGAGTACGATGGAGTACGATGGAGTACGACGGAGTACGACGGAGTATGAAGGAGTACAATGGAGTACGATAAGAGTACGAAAGAGTACGATAGAGTACGAAAGAGTGCGATATAGTATGATATAATATAATAGCGTATGATAGAGTATGATATAGCATTCCTTACAGTGACTCTCTAATGATACCTGTCGATTATGCCTTGTACTTCTACTCACAAGTAGAGTAAAGGATGAAGAAGTTGTACCAAGAAACTACCAGACCTCTGCACAGACTACTGTCACCAAACAAACATATAGAAAAGCCTCAGCAGGCCCTGTCCATGGTGCTGAGGGTCAGTATGGACAACATGCAAACTTCGGTAACACAAAAACAACTGCATCGAGGCAGGAAAGACACATAATATTGTGTTTAAGAAATATAACTACACAGTATGTCTATACAGGCAGTAAAGAAGGGCTATTTTGCCATGAGTGGTAGACATAATTAACTGTTCGTAGAAAAAAAAATGATTTCAAACCTGCTGGTAATTGAAGACAACCGAAAGCTAGTTCAAGGCTAAAAAGAGTTCAGTAACAACGTCACATTTTCTCCCTCAGGAGTTTAAATTATCCACCACCATTATCCACCTTAAGGCCAAGTTTATCCTTTTTGCTCTCTTTCTCTTTACTGTAAGTCAACCATCACCAAGAGTTTGTTTTGTTACCAGAATGTCCAGACCCCGCCCTCCATGACTGATAGCCAAGAAGTCTTGAAAAAGCATGCTAAGGTTAGCGAAGGTCGTTAGCACTCACTGGAAAACCCAACCGACTGTTTTAACTCAGTTATTCATATTCCGGCTTCCTTTCACATTATTCCTAATCACCACCACACAGTTTCACGGTGGTATGTTTCCCCTGCCTCCTCTTCACTATCACTGTCTTTTCACTTCACAAGTCACACGAGTCACATTCAAGTTTCACTAATTTGAAGAGACTTCAATATGTAGAGAGCATCAGTACAATAAAAAAATACAACAACTGTTACATCACCGCGACCCAACCCTGGATAAGTGGAAGAAAATTGATGGGTGGATAACTTTTACATGACAAAAGAAAATATTGAAGGTTTTTATTAAATGACTACAGAATCTTAGATATTATGGGGAACCCTTGGTTTTGGAAGAAAAAACAAAACATACAAGTGTCGCAGCGCATCACGTGCCGCGCCTTAACTGCTGCCCCAAGAACCAATAGGATGCGTCGAGCAGCAACACGTGAAACCACACAGCCTGGAAAACATGAAATAATGGATAGGTTGCCCATTGTCCTTGAAAAAAATGGCACAGAAGGTCGTACAGCTCAGGATATTTCTCGACCTCGACAGCTAATCTCTCCTCATCCATTGAACAGAAAGAGGTGAGAAAAGTGGAGCTACTCAGGAGCACAGTGGAAGATGAACCACTACGGGAGCCGGCAAGTACAAAAAAGACTTTTGTTTCGGGGGGGGGGGGGACGTTTTTTTCAGGTGCGGTGACGCTGGAAATAGGACAGTGCTGCGAAGTGTCGCACGGCAGCATGCCTAGTGGCTCTCAGTCTGGGCGTTGTCCATACAAACTTCTTTGATGGGTGGAATGGATTTTAATTTTCAGTTTACCGCGAGTGTGGATTATGGTCATGTGACCAAAACTTAAAAACAGGATTTATGGCTTCCATTGCACATAGTTTTTCAGTTGCTGTATTACTAACAGCAAACAATTAGTTTCATTACATCTGAATTGAACGTTGCAATCTATAGAAAGTCTACGTATCGATGCTGAGTCATTTAAAGAGCTTTGCTTTTAAATAAATGCTTTAAAAGTTAAGATTGCCAAAACTTTTTTTTCTTGCCAGACTGTTTATCTTTTCTGCCCACCTCGAAAGAAAGCAATGAACATGTTTAACAGCCGGCTCTCCTGACACAGTTCATCCTCCTGAAATTGCCAGCACGGAGCATGGATACGTTGTACTATGATGCATTTCAGCTGACATGTTTTCTGGACTTTTAAACAGCATTTATCTTCACACTGCCTCGGAGAAAAACATATAGGCTGCTCCACGAGCTCGTTGGACTGCAGCTTTGGCTGGAAAAAACTAATTCAAATGAGAAATTTGGGTTTTAGCTGCTAGAACAGCACAAGGGGCTCCATCAGACTGTTTGTTGCTTTATAATGACACCAGAGCAAGGACAAAGTGGCAAGAGTATTACTAACTGCATAAAAAACATATGACTGAGGGGGACAGTTTAGGACGTTTAGGACGTTTAGGAGTTTAGGACAGTTTAGGACGTGATCCGAAGAGGAGGCCGATGCACTTTCTGATGCTCTGACACTTGCTAAATTAAGCTATGCTATTTCGGGTCCGAGTTTAAACAATAAGTTGTAACGGTAAAACAATATAAGAAGTAAACCACACAAGATCTATTCTGATTCACTACATTTTTTCACCCACTGCCCATCTTTTACTTTCTTTCCAGCATTACTAAACCTCTCCTACTTTCTGTAAAGTTCAAACAAACGTAGTGTGAAGTGAAAAAGACTTAGAATACAGAAGTGAGAAAAGAGATGAGGTATATGCACTGTTTTCTGTCTGTGTTTATGTTCCATATCCTGAGATGGGAAAAAGTTATGAATATGCATAAAGCAAAGCGCTACACGCAGGTGACATGCTTGACTTGTGTTGCTGCTGCGAACAACTGCACTAGACAAATGTTTTCTCCATCTCTCCTTCCTTCAGAAACAAGGGAAGGAGGGAGAGAAGAACAGTAATCCCAAGGGAACCTTTTTTTTTACTCTGTGGATGAAAAACCAACACACTAATGATGCAGACACACATGCAAAGAAGCTCAAAGCCATTGTAGCTCATACACAAGTAGCAAATATATACCCCCAACCCCACGCACACAAAACACAATCCTCACAAAACAGTTTCTCTTCTCAAAGTGTATTTTTCAGGGGAATGTTTAGCACATTTGCCCTCCTTAACAACTCATTTAGAGTTTGATGCTAGCTAGCCGAGAAGCTATATATGCAGAATATGCCGAGTATGACATTGCAGCCTTCTAAAACAGTTTTAATATGTTTCTCTTTATATCTTGAATTGTTCAACCTAGATTTTAAGACATGAACAAGTTGTTCTTAAAGTTGGAATCTCAAAATTGACCCTCTAATCTCTCTCGTCATAATATTTTGGAGAATGATAAGTCATTTCATAAGTCATTTTCGATGTACAGCACATGAACAATGAAATTATGATAGCCAAAACCATTTGTCAATCAAAGCATCTGCTAACAAAGAGGATGGCGAGACATTTGACATAAATCACATTCTTGAGCTTTGCAGGGAAACAAGAAAAAGTACAGGGAAGTCTGGATATGATTTCAGACTTCAGACTGAAAGAAAGAGAAGAGCCGTGGTGCAGAGTGTCCCTCGAGGGAAAAACCATAGAGTGCAGTTTTATAGTAATGAAAGATCCTACCAGAGAGAGAAAAACATACACATCCAAAGGTTACTATAACTTCCTGTGTCTCCCGTTTGCGCTCCAACATTACTGGATAATATATGGATGAAACTAGGACAGTATATTTAAAAAGCGACTCACACTGTCTTCCCATCATAGGAAAAGAAATACAAACCATTAAAATGCAAAACAATTGTGGGTAATTTCTTTCAGTTTGAAATTACAGAAGTTAAATCTTTCAGAAACTTTTCAAAACATGTTCCCAGCTTTAGTTGAATGTCTCTAGAATCAATTGAAAGATGAGTGAAATGTCTGACTTTGTCTGAATTGGGGGAAGCAAACAGAACAGGAGGTGGTACAGAAGGGATTTAGGGAGAGAGATATGGTGGAAGGGGTGAGGAAAGACGAGGCAGGTGAGCGGGGTCAGACAGTGGGAGGAAGCTAATGTCTTTATTTCCTGGTGAGGTGGGACCTTGCGTTTACCCCGGAGGTCAGCGGTCATGGACAGGGTCACTGGGGGTGGTGTGAGGGGGTATCGCAATACAGAGGAAGAGAGAGAATATCTATATAAGACAAAAAAGTGGAGTGAACAAGAAAAAGAGACAATGGGAGTAATGGGAGAAAGAGAGGAAGAGAGAGAGGAGGGAGTCGGTCTGGTTTCAGTCGGGAAGGGAATGGGCAAAGGTGGAAAGGTTGAGGAGGTGAGAATACTCGAGGGAGAGAGGAGGAGGAACACACACACAAACACACACATAGTGTAGACATGAAATAAGTATAGATGTGGAGTATAACTGTACTGATTGTGTACGAGTCCTGTCTGATGCGTTGTATATTTTAGTGTGTGTGAGTGCCCTTCTCTGTGCCTCCGAGTGTGTTCTGTACGTAAGTGGAAGTACAAATGTTTATGTGTGAATGTGTATTTGCTTCTCTCCGGAGGCTCCGCCAACACAGCTGACAGATAAATAGAAACTGAGTGAATGTATGACTC
Organism: Embiotoca jacksoni; assembly: GCF_022577435.1. NCBI lineage: Eukaryota > Metazoa > Chordata > Actinopteri > Embiotocidae > Embiotoca > Embiotoca jacksoni. Next base: position 10,248,074 of record NW_027185414.1, on the reverse strand, counting down.
TTTCTCTCGAGTATTGTTAGCAGTTATCCTCTTGAACCGCTTCACTTACTCCCTTTTATTGAAATAAATCACACTTGTCAAATACGGCGCGATGAATATCTAGTCTAGTCTTATTTATTTCAACATGTAACCGCATTACCGACAATCACGTGGATTAACTCTGACAAACATAGAAAGATAAAACAGAGATTGAATCTCTGTCTATGTGGTTCCTCAAGGGTATTCTTAGTACGTTTACTTCTGCTCCACCATTTTGCTTGGTATAATAACAATAATGTAAACAACATCAGTCAAATATGTTATGAAAGCGTAACTTTACGTTGTTGTTGCTTTATTTTAGCATCATTGTTGGATACCTCTGTTGAAGTTGTGCTCGCACTGGTGTGTGTGTGTGTGTGTGTGTGTGTGTGCTCTTGTTCCATCAGCTTTGTTTTTAATGCTGACAGTAGTCTCTTCCACTTAATTAATGACAGCTTTGAAACTAGGACCTTCCACCATAACTCAAGCTTGCGCGCACACATTACGCTAAGACAAAAATATTATGCAAATTGGACCTACAATACATGTCGACATAGTTGCGCCAACACTGTAAAAAACAAAAGGAAAAAAAAAATCATATTGGACAAACAAAGAAGTTAATTCAGCTTAACATTTCCTTTTTTTTTTTCTTTTTTTTTGTCAGGAGCACTTTAGAATAAAAAGTTGTTCTAATTTGAGGTTTTTTAACTTCAGATCATGAGTTGGATGAATGAACTGCTGAGAGTTCACTCACCTCATTAAGTTTTTAAAGATACAAAACTAGTATGTTATCAGGCCTATCAGCATGCATTGGTTGTGGGGCAAAACTCTTCAGAGACTTTTTTGTTGTGAGAAAAAAACTATTCATGATGGAAAGTCACACTGTGCCTTTAATGCAAGTTAACGTTGTGGCTGTTTCTTTACATTAGGATCAAAATGATGAACCATGATGAAGGTCAGAATAGACCTTTTTTCGCCCCATCGCTGACATTTTGATTTCTCACAGTAGATAATGCTCAGGTGTATTAATGATAGCTTACTTCCATTAAGTGTCCCAGTCAGCCATGACAGTGAACCATCATGCACAAAAGCAGGACCTCCCCTAAGTGTAAAATAGCCATCAATAATCCACCTGTGTTTACCCGACAATAAAATGTCAATCTGTCTGCCGTGAAAAAGGTTTGTTAAAATCAGTCATCACTCATGTAAACATCTAATTTATCAAAGTAACTGCAATGAGCTTTATTTTGTCTTTACACTAACAGCTACAGATTGTAGATTCTTCATGTCAAATGAAGGAGGCGAGCGCATTCTACTATTTTTCTTCAGTGGGGTTTCAATCAATATTTTCATTCTTGATTCACTGTGAAAACAATACAAAGATTCATGTATAACGAATGTAAATTGCAACTGAGCACATGGGCCACAGTTCTTTAAAAAGAACATCTTTTTACAGCAACATCCCGAGTGTGGGGCGGCACAGTGGTGTTGCCTCGCAGCGAAAAGGTTCCGGGTTCGATTCCGGGCCTTTCTGTGTGGAGTTTGCATGTTCTCCCTGTGCCTTCGTGGCTTCTCTCCGGGTACACCGGCTTCTTCCCACCATCCAAAAAAAAACGTGCATGTCTGCTTAATTGGTGATTCTATAAATTGCCCTTAGGTGTGACTGAGAGCGCGAATGGTCTTTGCTTCGGTCTGTCTCTGTGTTGGCCCTGTGATGGACTGGCAACCTGTCCAGAGTGAACCCTGCCTTCAGCCTATCCGCTAGGATGGGCTCCAGCCTGTTCAGGATAAAGTGGGTATAGATAATGGATGGATGGATCCCAAGTCTGCTGAAGGTGAGTGCAATGATGAATGATACGTTTTGGGTGTTTCCCTTTAAATTTCATTGAGTTTTGATGCATAACAAAAATGTGTTTTTCCAAGGCGTCTAAAGAAGAAAGAAAGAAAAAAAAAAGGTTTGTTCAATACTGCAATTATCGCACATTAGCACGCATCACCAGTCTTTTAAGCCTGCTGCCTGAACAAACCCTTCCTTGGAGGAGGTAGCTGCCTTCTACATCTGTCTGGAGCCTCTGATGTCCACGTCTGCCCGCGCAAGTGTGTGATAATGAGTCTAAGTCCAGCCATTTGTGTGAAGGTATGTTTACGTGTTCAGTGAGCTTGTGTGTTCAGTCCACAAGCACGTGGTTCCCATGTGTAATTATACATCCTTGTACGAGTATGGGCCGAAACACCAAGGTATCTCGGTCAGTGGTATGATTCATGAAAATGGTATGCTGGCTGGAGTCACACTGAGAGTGAACAGTCTGTTCTCCAAAAATACCTCATCTGACTAATATGGTGGCAGGAGGGAACGTGCGCACACAAACACAAAACACGCACACTCTTTAATAAACGATTACATATCAGTCTACATGAAATTAAGTTTTGATCTTACATGTAGGTGTACTTACTATAACAGCAAAATCGGCGCCTGAAATAATAATTAGGTTATAAAGATGTGTATAAAAATGTTGCTGTCCCTTTAACACATTTTTTCCCCCATGATTTCTGACTGTTTGGCACAGACCTGGAGTGACATAATGTGACCCTTGACACTATAAATAACCACTCACAGCCTCAGTTCACTTTTAGACCATCTATTGCTGTCCAGTTCTAGTTATTCCTGTCTTACCTCTGGATCAGCGTGATGCAGCAGCTTAAAAATATCTCTTTACCTTTCCGATGGCTGGCGACCTACAACAGCACCCTGTCCTTAGACTCAGCCTTGTCGTGTATTTGGGGAGAATAGGACTGAAAGCGGTCAGCATCAACCAAAAGTCACGTTTCTATTTGGGACGGGTCCCGGATTTCTAATATTCGTTTTAATCTCCAAAATCGATTAGTACATGCGACTTTCGTTCTTCCTTATTTGCAATTTGTACCGGCGTCTGGTCGTAATGCGTTACTCCCGTCAGAAGGTGGCGGTAATGCGGCTAAAAGCTGCCTGCCAGCCGCATTAAATAACATGGGGGGAAGAAGAAGAACACACTGCTTTCAGGGGTCCGGAGGTTTGGAGGTGAATCTGTCCTGGTATTAAGATTTCCCGGTGCGAACATGGAGAAACATGCAAAGACAACTATAGCTGTCAGAAAGTTCTGTGTGGAACTTCTTCAAAACATAAATAATAATGAGGTGCGGTCACAACCATGCAGGTAAAGCCAGCATAGAAGCCAAGCCAGGCAGAGTGGAGCAGCGACCGGTATTTGAAGAAAAATCGAACAGCGCAGAGCGAATTTCAAAATAGTCGTTTTGATTGAAATTCTTATCTCTAGTTTCTATAAAGCAGAAACCATCAATGCTGAGTGATACAGCCAGTGACACTCATTAAAGTTGTCTCTAGTAGCCATGATTGACTGTAAACTAACTCAAAGGAAACTGTGGCTGTAATCTAAGATTGTAATCTTATTTTTTTCATGATACATCAGTCTTAACACGGTATTGTAATTATTCTAATGAGTGTTATTAATCATTTTGAATACTACTGTTTAAAAAGAAATATATTTTGGAGCATGTCACTTGATTGACAGGGATCTTAGCCAATCACAAGGTTCCCTCTCTCTAACAAAGTTTTCGAGATTTAAAACCTTACTTTAACTTATGTGGTACCATCATAAATACTTATATGATTTATGATTCCGTTTCCAGAGGGATTGCGCAGTATGACCTAGTGACTCAGCAGATTATGATGCTACTTTTAGCCAACTGACACATCTTATTTGTGTTTAATTTTGGAGTTTTCCTTCTTCTCATGGTGTCATCTGTATCAAAGGATGACTCAGCAGGCTATTAATATGTCTCTGGTCTGAGTTTTCCTTTAGACCCACACTTCTATCTTGTTCTAGAGTTATTCTTGTTCCTGGTCTTAGTACTGGACATCTGTATGACAGAATGTGATTCAGTCAGCTATAAATATGAATGGCCTTTCTGCTCGGCCAGCCATGCGGATTAGCAACTCTTCCTGCTTTTCCACTGGGCTCAAAACCCACTGCAGCACATGCTCTCTTTCTCTCACTGGAAGAGAGATGCTGAGTGAGGGAATGGTGAGATGAAGCAGAGAATGGCATACCAAAAATGTCTCTATTCTCTCCTTGTTTTACTGTTTAAAATTCCTCTCTCTGTTTTAGACTAAGGGGACTAAATGGTCAGTGACTGGCAAAGAGCAAAGCATAATTTAATTGAGTTGGTGAGCTGTCAAAGTCTACTGCATGTTAGAGACACACCAGAAAGAGACAGTGGAAAAGAAGTGTCTATGAGACCTGCTCTCAACAGTTCCTGTAAGCTCTGATGGCTTTGGTTTTACACACAATGTGATACAAATAAACAAAGCTATAAATGTCACAACAACAATCAAAACTCCAAGTGTTGGACTTTAAAATTTTCTGGAGCTTTAAACCACATCTTCAGTCACTTCAGTCTTCCCATAATTGGTGGTCCATTGGGAGGGGATGTAAGCCTTGCCACTGTTCAAAGATGGTCTTGCATATCAGCGGGCCTGACCTGATGTATCACTTGGACGAACATGGGGGAAAAGAGGATAGTGGAGGCAACATGGGAAGGGCAAAATGTTTCATTTTACATAACTGCCTGGCAGGGCTGACCCATGAAAGTGAAAGAGTCTAATCACCTGTCAGACACCCTCTAGTCGACTAAGATTCTTCAAGTCGAGCAGCAAGGAGGGAAACCATGGCGACTACCGCAGGCAGGCAAGGCCTGAGTGTCACTGGGCAGGGACCCCACACCAGCCTGAGCACGCATGCCAACGTCAAGCCGGTCAGCCCTCAGAGCAGGCTAGTGAGAGCAAGCATGAAGTGGTGTGGGACACCTCTCGTTGACTAGGGGGGGCGTTTTCCTGTCTTGCAAGGACAAACGCTGGTTCCCACAGGCTACAGCCTCCACCAGGGAAGGTCTGTGGGTGTGGACAGGGGTGACAACAGGCCTGGGCAACAGTCAGACTCTGACACAAAAGAAGAAAGCGCTGCAGATTTTCCGATTTCTAGATGCGTGTATGAAAAATGAAGAGTAGTTGAATAATAGGAACGAATAGTTGAACCTTCATTTTGAACTGCCAAATCCGATTCAACTGACAAAGTTGTGTGTCAGGTACAGAAACACTGACTAGTAAGAGTCAAGTAGTAAGTCCTGTGTTCTCATGGGCAAGAGGGTCACCCCTTTTTGTTTCCATGCCACTCTCAACACCCAAAGCTCATAAGAAGAGAGAATTACCTGCACCATTACCACCTATAAAAACAGCTGCGTGTTTTGTGTAAAAAAAAAGTATACATTATAATGACACTGTTGATTGAATATGCCCACTCTCCCTATATGCTCTACAGCGGGTCTGTACTTGACATTGGTACTTACATGTTAATACATGTGATTGGTGGGTATGATCTTGTTTCAATGAAAATACTAAGGCTGCTACATGATACTCATCTCAGGAGAAAAGCCACGAGCGACCATCAGTGCCTTGGATTACCACTTACACACTGATCCACGCACACACACACACAAGCATACGCCGGACGGACACTTTGGTGTCTGTGACCGAGAGACATTTAAAAAGAATTAAGGTAGTCATGCCTTCTTATCCCCGGATTGAAGGTATCAATACATTTGTACTCACTGGTGTTATTAATAGCACCCAAGACGCAACCAGACACCGGAGAGTGAGGTGACAAACAGATCCCTGGGCTATTAATAAAAGGGGATGGAAAAACTACGGTCAACCCGCGGAGGGAGAGATAGAGAGAGGAAAATCCTGACACCAGTACTTAGGGTCAAGAACATGATGGAGGTGGAGAAAGAACAGACATTGTAGTCATCAATATTTTTGATAGGGTATGATATGGAAATTATGGGAATGGCAAAAATCCTAATTATGGTTCTAAAGGACAAAGAATGAACTGAGGAAGCTACGACGATGTAAACGAAAACGACTGTTTAAACTGCTTTGTTGTGTGTCGGTTTTGTTTCAAACTGAACAGGACTGAGAAAACAAGCTTGCTGTAGATCCTTGTGCCAAAACTACAGTTTCACCTCCTTCAAAACCTTGCCATGATTGGGAAACCAGCTTTACATTGATATGAGGTATAAAAAAAAAAAAAAAGTAAGCTGAGGGATAAACAAATTCTCTGGTGGTGTCAAAGATCAAGAGACTTGACATGGGGTTTCACTACTAGTACAACACTGTGAAATTAAGTGTTGGTTTAAGTTGATTTGAGCTTGGCCCTAGGTGGCAATGGAAAATATTCTCTCTCAGAGGGGTGGCAACTGTGTCTCACAGTAGACAGAAGAGCCTGTGAGACCCTTATCACTTTCAAACAGACAGACAGCTTAAACTAGGGCAGCCTGCACATACATACAAACAGCCACACAACACCTGAGTATGTTAGGTTGAACAGTTTGTTTTTCTCTCTTTTCTTGCCATTTCTTTTATAATCAAATGGCAAGTGGTTTGGCAGATGAGTACAGAGGGAAAGAAGGAGGAGAGGATGGCTGTGTCAGATCAGTATCCAATGTGCAGCACTAGAGAATGAAGAGTCCCACCTATCTCTCTCATTCCATCCCATTACCACTGGCCATCCTGTGACCTCTGACCTGTGCACTTTATACCTGCATTAGCTGCATCTAGCTTACCCACTCTAATGCTGAGGAGGCAATCGTGAGCTATGCTGGAAGTGCTCAGTCACAACCGGCCAAGAAGCAGCATTCTTTGTCATGGCTCCCTCTAAATAATCATGTACTAATAATGACTGTATTTACATTCAAAACATTTCCTAATTATTATTTGGGTAAAAAGGCACACAATCAGTGCCAAATACTGGCTAATCAGGGGTTGAATATACAGCAGCATCAGTAGCTGGGACATCAACACATGGATGCGCTTTTCTCTGCCATTTTTCCCATCTGGCTATGCTGACACTTTGAGAGACCTGATCAGGACTGTGAGAACCAAAGTAGCAACAAAAAACATGCAACCTTAACACTGGTTAATATTAAAAACATGCGTGTTTCTGTTGCCTTTTGTTTTCTTCGGTCATGGTCCTGTAGGTGCACCCGCCCACAGGGAATTATGTATTCCTCCAGGAAAACGAGGTCACCTTTGTCTAATTCTGTAGCTGGTGTCAATCACCATTCAGGGAAAAAAAGGAAAGCATCAGCGAAGGCCCATTGCTGGATATGTTCACTCTGTGGTTGCATAGTTTGTGATGCACACACTAGCAATTTCTACTGGGCAAGGCTCGACTCTTCTTGCAGAACAGAAAGGCTTTCATTTTCTGGATATTTTTACTTTTTTATGTTGCATAGTCCAGCACTCTAGAATAAAGGTATTCAGTGGGCAGCACAGAGTGAAGCAAAGAGAGAGTGAACAGAAAAGGGAATGAGAAAGACAGACAGGAGACAACAGGGTAACGGGAAAAAAAGAAGTGAGCTGAAACTTTGATCTGCTTGATTTAACACTTTGAAGTGCTGAAATTAATCCAGTACGGACAAAAGAATCTCATATAAATTACGTATTTGCTGCTGATGTCTTCACACGAGATTAATCAAGACTTGTCTCTAGACTGCACTCTATCACTGGATGACTTAAATTTAGATTTTGCTTAGTTATGTAAGCTTCTAATAATTTACAATGGGCATGGCTAGAGTGCAAAAAAATGGCTTCACTAATTAAACTGATGCCGCGAAAAGCATTGGTTATCATAATAAAATTATCACAAAATTTGTGCAATGCTTCGGTCAAAAAAAGATGATCGCGAGACACAAGGAAATGTCTATTTGCACTAATTCTCGGAGTAACACCAGGCAATGTCCTATCTTTAGTAATTCCATGAATACAGCGCTGAGGGGCAAAACATGCTGTCCTCCTGCTAATGAAGCTTTCAGCCCTGCGCCACAACCACACAATGACAGCTGGTAGGGGAGGGGCAGGAACTATACGCCATGAAATAAGAGGGGGTAAAAATTGATTAGCAATTTTCATTTGCGCTAAGCTAAACAAAAGAAGGCTGCTGCCCTACTCTGCATATCATCATGGGGTGGGAGAGGGGGGGGGCAGTGTTGACGGTGTTGGGCTGGGATGGGAAGTGATCTTTCAGAGCTCAAGGCATCTATTGTTTAGTTAGAGAGGATGTGGGTGTGTGGGAGGGCAAAGAGGGAAGACAAGAGGGCCGGGGATGAGGAAAGAGAGACAAGAGGGGAAGCAGGAGAGCTGTTGAGGACAGTGAAGTGAAGGAGGAGAACGCATGGAAGCGGGAGGGGAAGAGTTGGGTGAAAGGGAGTAAAAAAAAAAAGAAGGTTTTGGGAATTTGAACAGGGAAAGACAAGGTATGAAACACAGGACAGAGTGATGGGAGACAAGACAGAGAGGATGAAAGACAGGACAAGGTATGAAAGAGAAGGGGATAGAGGGAAGTTGTAGGGGTTGATGAATCTATCTAAGTGTGAAGAGGGGTAAAAGTAACAATGTGGGGAATGTCTGGCAGGAGAAAAAAGCACGAGGAGAGAAGAGGGGGCAGCTGCCCAAGGGTTCATGACTAATCCTGAAATTTAAAAGGTGGACCAGGCTGGAGCCACAATGCTTTTTAAAAAACAAAAGCGAAGTGACAGGGCGGAAAAAAAATGACACCCCCATCACTTTTAAAGTTATTAAAGCCATTGAATATAGCGGCTCTGACAATAGAGAAATTTGCCAACCCTAAAGAAAAAAACTGCAGTACGTGTGCAGTACTGTGGCCAAGCCATGTTGTTGCATGGGCAGTTTTCTTGAAGGGTTTTTTGGCATGACCAGGGTGCACGATGGCTTATTAACAGTGACACTAGTGTGCCTCACACTTGCACTTACACACACATACACATACACATACACGTACAAGCATACACACACACACACACACACACACACACACACACACACACCATAATAAATGCAAAAGAGGCGAGAAAAATAGCAGCTGGTAAGTGAGTGAGGGGGGGGGGATCAACAACTTTTAACCAAAACACTGTACACAACTCTAAATTTAATTTTCTGCAAGATTAAGCACAATAATGACTAGCTTTATAAAAACCCATAACTAATGGCTTCCAATGAGCCAATCTATAGGCATTGATCTGCTCAGTATCTCATAGACTCACAGTGAAAAGCCTATAAATGAAGGAGGGAGGAGGCGGGAGGAGCAAGGCTAAAAGAGGATAAAGGAGCACTATGTGGAAAAAGAGGAGAGTGGGGGAGAAGTAGTTGGTGAGAGAGAGCCAGGTGCAGAGAAAAGGCGAGAGTGAGGATGGAAGGAGGAGGTGAGAGGGAGACGAGGAAAGTGCAGGTAAAAGGACAGAGAGGAAAGGAGATGAGGGAAAAGGAGACAAGAGTGGACATTTGTCTGTTAAAAAAGGATAGCAGTAGATCGGCTGTAGAAGAAACCAGTACATTTTTGTAATTATAGTTCATAGTTCCTAAGTTTGTTTTGCAATCAACCACAAAACATATTACTGTCTCCAGGAAATAAACAGAGATCTTAAGAAACATGGGGCTACTGAAGCCATGGCTCTGTTAGAACAACTAAAGGGACATGTTCAGTTTGCTCTTGATAACTTACACAAGACTCTGTGACTCAGAAAGGTGCTCTACAAAGTGTTAAAAGAGCAGTTCGCTGATTTTCAACCAGATTTGTATCAATACAAAATCACCAGTAGGAGTCTATGACACGCATGAAATTTCCGACAATGTAGCTAGCTGCAAGAGCTCCCTGCGCGACCACCGGTAAAAGTCCACCAAAGGCCGTCTGACGGACTTTTGGAGCCGGGGTAGAAACTACAGACTGTTTATTTCCAGGGTGTCTGCAGCCAGTCAGTGCCGAGGAGAGGCAGGTTCTGTCCTCACCGCTCCAAACTCAAAACAGCCCGTCCGCCATGCTCACATACACAAACCGGAGGACTACGGCAGAAAGTTACGTTAATATGCACGACAACCATTTTAACAGTGTAATGCTGGATTCAGACATTCAGGGCCACTTATATCAGCTGGAATGTAGTGCGGAGGAGCTCCGGCGTCCGGAGGAGAAAGAGGCCGCCACAGTCGAGAGCGAAGGCCGAGCACCATGCAACGGAAGCGGCACAGAGCGAACCGGGCCCGGTACCGGTCGCTGACCGGGTCGGGTACAACAGGTGGAGCCGCTGCAGGAAATGTGCACCAATGGACACCGAACTACAGTTGCCGTGCTGCTGTGAAATAGCGAAGCCAGCGCGGCGAAACGGACGTCTGACCACACAGTAGGTGCAGCCACGACAGTTTTTTTTTTGCCTACAAAATGTGGCACGATATTCTCTATAATTTTTATAGTTTAGCAGGGATAGTTTAGTCTCCTTTGATTACATGTCCACTCAAACGGACAGCCTTTGATTTCGCGGCTGGATGCCCAGTAGTCATCAAATGTTTGTTCTTTACATTATGTGCATTACTCTGAAGCACTTTTTATCACGTTTTCTGTGAGCTGTAAAAAAGCTTGACTCGCTAAGTTTCTTTTTTTTGCAGACAGTATGGCCTGACAGCCTGTTGCTGTTTCTTGGATTTCTGCAGGGAGAGACTGGGAAAGGACGACCGTCTTGTTTTGCCAGCCACGGTACTGCAGACCACCAGAGTGAAGTTTCCATCACTAACGGACCGCACCACAGACTGAGAAACAGTAGATGCCCTAGATGAACTATAACTTTAAAGTATTCTTCAACATTGTTCAAATTTTCATCAGGTGAGAGATCATACTATTCATGTCACACAATCGTTTGAATGGGAAAGTTTACTCGTAAGTATCTTTAGAGAAATTTTGTGAATAAAGCTTTGATTTTGCTGGTTTTAGTTTGTTCTATATCCCATTCATTCTTCAGGACATGCTACTGGAAGCAGCAGAGAATATGAGGTTTGACCCTCTTAAAATAGATTGTTTTTGCAGACAGACATTTCTGCCTTTGATTCATTCTGCACCTATATGACTACTTTAACATAATATGTTATAATAGCCCATGTGCTTCTACAATATAGTTCTTTATAAAAGTTTTTTTTTAATCTGAGGAAGAAAGTGAATAACAACATAGAATTGCTAAACTACTGATTTATAGACCAACCAATACAAAAAAAAGTATTTGTTTTATATCAGTATAATAGTTGCAGTTGTTTCCAGGAGTTATCATCATGACAGTACTTCAGTTTGTAATTTATCCCAGTGATTAATTTTTGCAAAACACAGAGCTCAGAAAGCAATAACATAGATGGTAATTAAAGCATATTGAAAATGTGTCAATTGGGAAATTTTAATCTGAATCAGCACAAAGTCAAGCATCAATGCACCATCCACTTTAACACCCAGAAGTGTGCTTCAGCAGCAGCTGTTGAAGTGTGTTGTTGCAGCTCTTTTTGAAGGTTCTGGTATCGGTTCAGTGTTGGCTGGCAGCGCAGGCAGGTGATGACACCAGTGTCTCGTAGGGAACGTTTGGGTTCGGTCGCCTCTCATTGCTTCAGATGAACTCTGTGGTGTGTGGATTGAAAATCACAATAAACTGGTGTAAAACATGGTTCTCCTGCAAGAGGAAGGAAATAAAAAATGTTCTGAGTTGGAATGTTAAACTCTGTATAATCATTTATGAAATGACTCTTAATTTTGGGGCCCAAAAAAATCAGTAACAATAACAATTAGGGAACACTTTAAAAGGCCCACAAGTCTCTAATGAGAAACATTTTCACCTTTACGACAGGAGTGTACTGTATCATATCATTCGCAATGAAGATTTTTTTATTTGACCAAATGAATTGTCAAGATAATATAAGTATTCCAACTTGTTGACGTAATAAATAACATTGTACTGATGTGCAGTGTAACAGTACAACATATGTTCTGTGTCCCCTCTCCCTCTGGCTGACATGTGGTTGTAGTATTGAAACAGTAAGATAATGAGGGAGACGCTGTGCAGAGACTGATTATGTCACTGCAGCAGTTTCAGCTGCAAGCAATTCCTGCAACTTACAGTATCAGTGAGTATCGTGTACTTTACCTGCTAACATAACATCGTAGTAACGGTAGGTGGTGGCGACATTCTCACCTGCGTTTGGCATGTTTTGGGTCGGAGAGGATGCAGAGAACAGTCCTGGTTCGTAGATGGACCGGCGGTATCTTCCACTTATTTCCTCTTTACGTACTCGGTTTGGTCCAAGTTGTTGTGTTCTTACTCCTCCGGTTTGAAATACAAACTTATACTTTCAACCGCCGTGTTCACTCCATGTGTGAGGTCATTTGTATTTATTTTATTTATTTTTTTCACTTTATTAATCCCCGAGGGGAAATTTCTTCGCTACAGCAGGGGGTGCTCTCAGGGGGGAGCTGCTGCAACAGGCTGCCACTAGCACGGCGCCAGGTAACCTGACCTGAGGTGCATGTTTTTGGATGATGGGAGGAAGCCGGAGAACCCGGAGAGAACCCACGCAAGCACAGGGAGAACATGCAAACTCCGCACAGAAAGGGCCAGGACCGGATTCGAACCCGGAAACTTTTTGCTGTGAGGCGACAATGCTAACCACTGCACCACCGTGCCGCCCTTGTTTATTTCACCGTGCCGCCATTTGTTTACAGCGCTCGGGACCCGGGAACAATGCAACCCGAAACCATTGCGACCAAAAAGTTTTGTTAATAAACGGGTGGCTGCTCACTTGCTAACACCCCGGTGTAGATGCAGGTGACCGGGACCTCCGTTCAAGCTTATCCAATAGAAACGACGTAGGGGCGGCTGCAAGAGAACGCAACGAGTGCAGTGCATTCTGGGATTTGTAGGACTACCGCATTTTGAGTGAAAATGAAGACTGAAGCCTATTTTTTGTTTGTTTTCCCTGGTCATGTTGCACCAATTTCAAAAATCTTTGAACCTATAAAGTGCATAGACACTTTTGTACAAAGACCATCTTTACACCGGAGACTATTCCTTTAATACTGAAAAGTTAAAGATGCATTTAAATTGCATTGTGGTAAATGTGGGGTGCAGTGATTTTGGAGCCTGACCCATCTGGACTAAATGTCAGGATATCCTAGACATAAACATTCGTATTTCATTTTGTCTCTTGTGTGTTCCCTAAATTTAAATCCAGTGCTAAATTACTGGAGTGACTCTTCAAAGTGTCAACTTCAGTGCTATTCAAACAGAGTCTGAAAACCCTTCCCCTCCATACTTTTCCAACGTCAGAATTGGGGGGCTGATGATCAATGTATGTAATTGTATAAATTGGACATTTACACAATGGCTGGTGTGAAAGTGACAAATTCTGTCATGTTTGAACTGTAAATGCCTTCAGAAAACGATTTTCCAAAATTGTGATCCGTTGTCCCAGTTTAAATAATTACTGAATCTCCCCCTCTCTTCAATAGGCTTTTAACTGCCTTTCAGTGTGGCAGTTTGGAACAGCTAAACTTGTCATTAATTTTGAGCATATCCCCTCCTTTATCTATTGGTTTCTACTCAGTGTTAAAAGCTCAGTTGGTACAAAATCCCACCAGGTGCACACAGGAACACTAACTAAGCACAACACTTTGTAAATCAATGCAATACGTCCCCGTTCTTAAAATTTATAATGACAATTATCTATCTAGTAGCCATGCTAATCTTTTAATAACGGCAATATCTTTGTGTGTAGGAGGCGGAAAGACGCAACTAAACAAAAGCAAACCAGCTGGAGTTTAAACAATGTGTCACAATAAAAATCATGATATTTTTAAAAGGTTTTTGGGGCAATTAGCTATGTAGTGGTTTTTTACATTGCTAATCCTACACTTGACAGCTTTTTAGAGGCTCACTGACTAAGAACTAAAGGTGGTGGCATGTGAGAAGGAGGAGGATGGAGTGAAATAAAACAATCCTCTGCTGAAAATGCATAGAAGCTTAAATCCGGAGAGGGCTGCTTGCGTTAATCCCCATGGATTAAGCTTCTAAATACTTCTATTCAAGCCAATTAATTCATGCATATATCTCTCTCCGGCTCTTTTCATGTCATTTAAGAGGATGGAGGGCGACTTCCTGGGAAATCAGGAGGAGGTTGGACATGTATCTACATTAATGCATGTGGGGCTCTCTCTTCAGGACCATGCAGCTACATACATTCTGATGCGGCATGCACGCACACATACACACACGCTACAATGCAGAGGTATACATTGGGATTGTAATAGGGAAATGATGGTAGGAGGGTGAGGATTGAGAGGGGCCTCCAAAAGTTGACTGACGTATTCTGACAGCTGAATACTAATCATGAGATCAACCTCTGGCTAAATCTACAGGATCTCACTGGGGCTTCTGGCTGTGAGAAGCATAAAAAGGATTAACAGTAAATACAGAAGGCTTACAGAGAACAGAGAGACACCAGTGGTCGGACTCAACAACTTGAAACAAAAGGTTGAGGGGAAGAAGGAGGAACTAAGGAGGCGGAAGTGGACAACGGACAACTGCAAAACCTGACCTAAAATTATCTGAGTGACTGGGATGAAAAAGGAAAAAGTTAAACAGGTCTGACATTGTCTATAATTTTTTGATGTATCATAAATTAACTGCAAAACAAGGCAGAAGCATTGTTTTACTTTCATACTTTTGGTTTTCCTTTAAAACAACAATGAGGAGCAAAAATACCAAAAACTGGAAACAATGTCTCCGTCTTTAACTTCACTACCAAAAGAGAGACACTCTTCATAAATTAATTTCCTGTTTGCAGTGATGTCTCTAATGATTTGGGGTCCCAATTACATCATCAAGGCCTGAGGTGGACTGCAGTCTCTAGTATTAGAGAAGCCTCAAGTCTCTGGTTACCAAGATGTGTGTGTGTGTGTGTGTGTGTGTGTGTGTGTGTGTGTGTGTGTGTGTGTGTGTGTGTGTGTGTGTGTGTTTATGTGTGTGTGGGGGGGGGGGGGGGGGCTGGCAGCAACCATTGCATAGAGTATTAATAGGAACTTGCATCACCCAGAAAGGCTTCCAGATAAATAGAAGCTCACATCAGACCCAAGTCTACGATCAGATTACAACCTCCAGACAAAATCCAAGGTTTGAGAGTATTAGCACTCTGTAATCTGAATATGAAAAAGGTAACGACAGAACCAAAACAAACCAAAGACAAAGACTGGCAGGAGAAAAGGAATAACGATTTAAAATGTGTAATCTAAGCAAATAAAGTCATTATTTCCTACATAGACTCCAGAGCACTAAAAGAGGTGATAACTAGTGCTTGACCATATATCATTATTTTTCTTCCTGAGATATGGAAGGAAACAATAGAATTTATATCGAGATTCGCTATTAGCATCACGTGCCACCTATTGTTCCGTCTAAAAAGACATAACACTGACTTCGATGATGTGGAGTCGTGCTTTCAATTCACTGAGACTCTCCTTCATCACAGCAAACAAACTACATTAATTACATGTTGGATTGTTACTACAGGAGGCAGAATAACTGAACATAAGACACACTGAGCAGCAGAGAGCCGGACAGCGAGAGGGAGAGAAGCCGCCATTAACTGCTAAGCTAAAATAGCTAAGAGATCTGAACAGCTCGTAAACAGCTGAGATCCCCGAGAAAGTCACTGGACGAAGTGAGCTGCCAGTGCGTGAGCACAACTGGCGTACGTTTACATTTACAGCGGGTAATAAACCGCCGTGATGAAATAAAGAGTAAATGAACTGCATTAAGAGAGCAAAAACACAGCTGTGCCATAAACCGGAAATGAGACAATACACTTCCTGCAGCACGTCAGTCTGTTTGATGTTGAAAACAACTGACGCAGCATCTCAGAAAGACTTGTTTTGCAGCAGTATATTTTCAAGCAAGAAGGAAACACTGCCTTTGTATTTTATTTTGATCACAATCTGCGTTAATAAAAGTGCTTGTGACATTTCACATGTAGCTTTGACTTACAAATCAATATTCGACCGACTTCATAGAAATATTGAGCTATATATCGTATATCGCCACTCAGCCAAAATGTATCAGGATATGACTTTTGGTCCATACCGCCCAGCTCTAATGACAACCATAATAGACAAAATCAATGATAGATAAAATGCATAGCTCAAACAGTACTGGTGTAAAAATCCAACAACCCAGGCCCAACCACAAATTCCAAAACAGGTGCGAACATGTGAGATTAATAAAAATGTGTCATCAGATTGCACCTGGCATCAGATGTTACTGCTGGCGGGAACTGGTGCAAGTTCGTTGACCAGTTCCCAAACCTGCACCACCGACAGTTGCAGAATCAGCACCTCGGAGCCCTGGATTGTGACCCTGACAAAACCTGCATTATATAAAACTGAGCAACTGGTCTGATGAGCTGGCTGCGCCCTGAATGGCTGATAACAAGTGATGAGTTCACTGTCAAAAGCTAACAGCAGATTAAGATGCACTTAACCTTTTATAGGGATCGCATACGTACACATACATGGGTATCACATACATCTGGTAATTTCTTGATGTATTGCTCAAGGGAAGTGCAGCATTGTGGAAGTTTACTTATGGGCTTAAACTTAACCGAAAGACAATGTCTCACCTCTGTGCTATTGACCAAGTGAAGGCCAAACTTAAACACTAATAATAATGCGTCCTTAAAGATGTTCTCAATGTCCTCAATTTAAATATCTGTCATATTTAAGAAAGGCAAGATGGAAAGCCACTGTAATCACCACTATATATGAAGCATTAAAATGGAATGGAAAAAAAAAAGAATATATAAATATATATAAAATTTATCCTGATTCCTCCTACAACTTTGTAAAGTACTCTACCAATTATGAACAATTGCAACTTCTGTATTGGGTCATTGAATCATAAAAGCAGTTCATAACTATGATTTAATAGCACTGCTCCTCTTACCTGATATTCTTCTACTCAGGTTAGTGCTGTAAGGTGGGCTCAGTCTTCAGATACTGTAATAAAATGAAACAAAAAAATATTCTAGCTGGAAAACTTCAATCAGATTTATACTGCAACAAGTACAAAAATGGGAAACACACAGCGGTACATAGTACAAGAGCTGACCAGCTGCTTTTCAAGAGAGTAGAGCTGAAGACATTGAACGAATGCTGATATGAATGTAAAAGATCATACATTCAGTCTTTGAACTTTGCATTTTTCCTTCTCCACGTCGTAGGCGGTGTCTCTGCTTATCCCTCAATTGTGTTGTCTTTTAACAGCCACTCTGACTCCGTTTCACTCTGATCTGACATCGGTCTCTCTGATTGGCCGACCAACCTCTTGCACTAACCAGTGACATGCTTTAATTATTGAGCGGCTGACCTCAATTGGTTCGCTGGAACAGCCTAAAACACATTGCGCCACACACAAACATGCTGCGTGCACATACAAGCACACACATTTGCAAACCATGCTCACACACTCACGATCTCATGCAGGACATACTGCACACTAACATGCTCACCCTGGGGACAGTTTCTAAAGTCTAAATATATACAGTACTGTGGACAACATCTACTCCGCCTGTTACTCCTCTCAGTTCATTCATATTAAGAGCACACTGGTTGTGAATAGTAGCATGCTGAACTGAAATATGTATTTATACCACATACACAGTGTACTTAACAACAAGAATTCATGTCAGACGAAATATAACCAAAGACTTGCCGTGTACAGAACATATATATATTAGCTTGTGGAGTGTAATTCATGAGACTAACCTATTTAAAGTAGCCTGAATAAGTGCAATTTGTCGACTACCTGTGAAAACCATCATAAAACAAGTAGTGACTTAAGATATAAAACAAATTCCCCTCTTCACATTGAGTTCTAAAATCATACCGTAAAATAGCTGATTGTTTTTTATTTAGAAGAAATACATGCCGAGGTGGTTGTAAGGGTAATCTAACAACATTATTTCTGTATGTTTTACTTCAGTTGTTATCACAAAAGGAGACATACACTGTTCTAGTAACACTGTTTAAGAAAATGTGTTTATATATATATATATATATATATACACACATACATATATACACACACACACACACACACACACACACACACACACACACACACACACACACACACACACGTAATTATTACATTTCCAGAGAGGTTTACTATTTTGGTGGACTGATGTCAATAAACTGTAAAATATCCTGCCTCCATTACATATTTTTTGTAAATTTGAGGGACACACAAATACAAAACCAATTTTAGCTGATACATCAATCTCTTTTACTCCTTAATATCAGGACCAGGGCCAACCCCAAAATTCTCTTATCAGTTCCGGCTGTAATTTGTACGACTTACACATTCAGTTTCAGTTCAGATTTCTGAAGACCAGATATTCAAAAACATGACTGTAGCATAATTTATCTGATTTTGCTTATGATAACATATTTGCTAGCAAATAATCAGGTTCCTTTTTTATTTGATTGTATTTTAATAATGTTCAGTATATTAAACAACATTGATATTAAACTTGTGCTCTAATAACACAATGTATTAAATTGATAATTTATGGTGACAGACAGCAACTCATAAGGGCTGTCAAGTGTAACATTAATACTCATCACAGTTCATTTGACAGTAATATATATATATATATATATATGTGTGTGTATTTGATATATATATATATATATATACAGGGGTTTCCTTTAAAGGCACAAAGACTTCAAATGTAATTTACGATACATCACAGATGTTGACTGGAAACATGTTGACTGGAAACATGAATCCTGTTCTACATCTTTCATAACTGGAGCTACAAGAAAGAGAAATGATACACTTCTTTTGGTATGCTACGTATGTACTTAGTATGCTAAAATTTGATATCCAAATATAACCTGGGGTGTATGGTCAGTGGTCACACTTATCTTCCTACAAATGATCAAACACAGTGGATGATACTGGACATATGATGCCTACTTTGCTTCATAAGACATGATGCATGCAGAGCATTTTTAGATAAGGGTGTGATGGTATCGTACGTGGAGTATTAAATATACTCCAGCTGGTTCCACTTCGTTTTAAATGTGACAAGCGGCAGTATTTCATCTGCTGACTTCATGATGTCAAATGTTTGGCACTTGGTGCAATAAAATGGCACACGTCTTCAGTAATGACATTCATCTGAAGAATGCCTTCAGAAACATGAGTGACATGTTGACTCTCATTATATTTTGATGAGTGTAACCTGACTGGGCTCCACGGCATGCTGTGTGGCTTGTGGCCTATGATTAGTTACAAATAGTTCAATGGGTCACACCACTTGGCTCTGATCCCGAGACCTCACAGGGTTCGGACACACAACCCCCAAACCACAGGCCCATTTCAAGTACAGAAGTACAAGTTTGGCAGGTGCACAGTATTTATTTGTGTTTAAACATCCAGGCTGCAGGGTTAGGATAGTGAGCTAAATAATTTTGCAGGATGCCTATTAGTATATAAACATATTCCTGTATTTTACTGTCCTGTTAAGGCAAATTATGATGAAATGATGATGATGAAATAATAGTTAAATGGTACACCGGGCCCTGGTGTCAGGTATTTTACCTTAATTTATAGTGCAGTATGGATAAACAGGAAACGCAGGGAAAGAGAGGAGCACAATGACATGCAGCAAAGATCCAGCCAGCAGAGATTCAAACCAGGGACTCAGCTACTAAGGGAATTTTAGCCCTAAACTCTCAGACACCGGGTCGCCCAGAGAGTAAAGACTGTAACGTTGACTCACCATGGACTTTTTCTGCAGTTACAGGTGTTTTAAATACTACTGTAAGATGCACTCGTGTAAAGAAGGTAAGAGATATATTCAAGAATATACATTTCCTTTTACATTAAGTAAAAACGTTTGATGTTGCAAGTTTTACAGTAAAAACAGACAACTAAATCAGCTAGCATGGACACACACACACACACACACACACACACACACACACACAAACAAATACACGCACACAAACGAGTGCAGTCAAACAGAGCTCTCAACATGGAGCTTCATGCATGCATGCGTGTGTCTATGAAGTTTGGCACTGTGTTTCTTTGGTCCATACGGCGTTTTGTATTTGCCATAATCCCCTGTCAGCAACACTTAGGCAGGCAGACAATAGCAGAGAAGATCGGCAGCCAAACCCCTTCACTCTGAGCTTGGCAGGTCGGTGTGCAAGCAGCAGGTTACACACACACACACACACACACACACACACACACACACACACACATACAATACAGTAAATCCACATCCATGAAGCGCGCACGCGCGCACACACACACACACACACACACACACACACACACACACACACACACACACACACACACACACACACACACACACACACACAGAGAGAGAGAGAGAGAAAACACACACACACAGAAAACACACATGTCCCGCTGAGATGCACGTTACTCACACCGTCTCCCGGCTCTCTTCAAAGAGTTGTGGTGCAGTTCTCAAGGACACGGCTGTATGAGATCCCCTCTCTTTCTCTCTCTCCTCTCACTCTGGCATACTCTCTCTGTCTCTCTCACACTCTCTCATTTGCTTCTCGGTTGCAGGACGCTGCCACAACAGATGCAAGTGTGTCGCTGCATTTCTCCTCTCCTGTTTATTCATTGCTTTTCCGTCTTTCCCCTTCTCTCTCCTCTCCTCTCCTCTCTTGGTCTGCAGCTGAGAGGCAGAGCTCATTCTCTACGCCATGAAGCAGAGCTTCTCTCTTTTTTTCAAGTGCTGGGTAGTATGAGAACAAGGAAGTGAGAGAAAGAGGAAGGGAGGGAGGAAGAGGAGGAAGGATTGCTGGGCGAACTGACCAAACTGATGTGCCACTCCAGGATACCAGCGTTCTGCAGACAGTAAGCCAGAGTCACGCTGCAGAAAAAACAAACAGCTTTACTGTAAAGCAGCAGCAGAAGCTGTGGAAGCATCGCATATGTTTCAGCCTCGCAAAAAAAGCGAAAGACGGATAGAAATAAAACATATTCAGACCACAGGGAAAGAAGATGAGATGAAGTGAAGTGAAGTGAAGTGAAGTGGAGAAGAGAAGAGAAGAGAAGAGAAGAGAAGAGAAGAGAAGAGAAGAGAAGAGAAGAGAAGAGAAGAGAAGAGAAGAGAAGAGAAGAGAAGAGAAGAGAAGAGTCTCAAATAGATGGGAAGGGAGAAGTGGGTGGGTGGGGGGGTGTGGGGTAGAAAAAGTGGAAGTCTAAGTATTCCCTAAAGCCGTGCTGTCTTTTCTGAAAAATTGTCCCTGCAGGCCGGATCCAGAAAGAGGCAACACAAACAAACACCGAGAGCAGAAACAAACATCTATTTATGGAGGAGGGGGTCCAGTTTCCCAACCACATTTGCTTGCAGCTTTTTTGACAGTGTTACCAATTCAGCAGTTTAAGAGTAACAACTATGTTGAGGAAAGGAGAGGAGAGGAGAGGAGAGGAGAGGAGAGGAGAGGAGAGGAGAGGAGAGGAGAGACAGAGCAAGGTAAAGTTCATTACTTTCTACAAGTGGCTCATCACAAGTGAACATTAAGAACAATTTGAGCATGTATAATGTTTTCGGTACATGCCAGAAATAGGTCAATGCACACCAGTCTATTTACAATCTCTCCATAAACACTCAGTGGGTTAACAACACTGCAAGTACAGCCTCAAAACAAAAAAGTTTTTGTTTTTTTTATTGAGAACACTATACTTGTTGTTTCGGTAGTGCTTGTAACAATGTGCATGTATTTACTTTAATGTTTTATCCTCTTGATTTTAAATATTAAAAATGCATATGTGAATTTTTATCTGATGTAAGATCTAAGATAAGGAATTATCTTATCAATCTTATCTTGATAAGATAAGGCAAACTACTACATTATTAAAATAGATTGCAAAACCAAATAGATTTTAATGTGCTTATATTTTCCTGGTGAGAACTATGAAAGATCTGGTAGCATAACAGTCCCGATCATGATATCTGTTTTCCTATTTCCCAAAGAACCACAGGAGGAAATGTTAACCCTCTGACTGAGACTGTCATGAGCCCCATTTTATCCAGAGCTGTGCAGCCCTCGGGCCAAAGGAAAGCCCTGCTGCTAATGCATTGATGAAGAAGCAGCAATTGATTTGCTATAGAAATGCACCAGATCAGCAGCGGCCTATCACACACGGGATCAATCAGGTCAGTTTTAGTTAAAGAGAGGCCACCACCATGTTTTTCAGACATAAAAATGTGAATGCTTTACACATATATTTAACAAACAACAGGCTATCTTGCCTGCTAGCAGAGTGGTGTCTGAGGTCGTTTTTGGTTCCCTTATTCTGTCAATCAGGTTTCATTTTGAAAAAGTAATCTACAGTAATTGTAATTAGTAACAATGTGTTTGACTATTTTTTTTTTTAATGTGTTTTGGTGCTGAGCATGTTGGAGGCTTTGCTTACACTAAAAGTTACTTTTTTTTCCTGCCAGAAGAGGATTTCCTTCACTTGGCAAAAGGTGGGTGTAAATTGAGGTAATGTAAACACTGGATGGAGAAGAGGATTCGTGACATTATGTGATTCAAAATTTGCAATGCCAGAAGACGTGAGGAAACAATTATGAAAAGGAAGCAGAGGTAAAAACGATAAGCACAAAGATTACATGAAAGAGTGGAATAAGGCAGGGAGGAAGATGATAAAAGCAGGCACACAGATGAGGAGAAGGGGAAGAGGGTGGAGGGCAAGGACAGGGGTGAAGTGTGTAACTCACTCCTGTCCCCATCACCAGCACCCAGTCCTAATTTACCCAGAACAATCAATCAGATCAGGAGGCAGACACTGATAGAGGACTACCATGCAACAGGATCCACCAAGTACGCACACACACACACACACACTGAGAGGGATGGAGGACTGGCATGCAACAGGATCTATTCACACACACATACTTTTATGCTGACTAGAGACAAAAAAGTTTGCAGCTCATATCTGTAGCCTCGGCACTGACTTCTACCAAGTAGACTGTACTGTGTACCAAAGTCACCGTGGCTCTGTGGGGTCACTGTGAGAGGTCAGGGCCCATGAGACAGAGCGAGCACAGAGGGAACAGAACAGGAGTGAGAGAGCAAGGGGTGAGGGAGAAAAGAGAAAAGGAGGAGGAGAACAGCAGCCATCGATAGGAAGTGAGTGGGGGGAGAGAGAGGCAAACGAGCACATTGCAAAAAACAGAGGACAGAGGACAAAGTGATTACGCCCTGCCACGCTCTCAGAGAAAGATGAATGCACCGACAAAGAGGGAAAGAATAAAACAGCAAGAGAAAAAAGTGGTCAGTAGTCGCTGATATTGTAAAGCAAACACAGATTAGAGGAGCTGGTGCATTAGACAAGTTTGAGCAATCCTCCTGAAGGACTCCTGGCCTTCTATCCGTGCCCCAGATTGACACTTAGGCTTAACACACATTCAAATGAATTGCATCTCACCTCATCATACGCACTTAATTTTCTGTTACACAGGATAGATTGTGATCCTCCAGAGTGTATTTACAGTCTTTCTGATTGGCTTTGCATCTCACTTTGTGCTGTGTTTATCATAAAACCTGGACTAACTGTAACTCAGGAAAAAACTACTATTCACAGTGAAATTAATTGAAACCTTGATGCAAAAGTACACATAAGATCTGAGTTTTAATGAGCCCGTATCCAGTAACCGTAACATTGATATTCATTAAATGTCCTTTATTATGAGTTTTACATGTAGTTGTTAGTTACCAGGCAAAAACGTGTTGTCTTCAGCAAGATAGATGTTTACTCAATTGCTGTTTGGAAGACAAAATGATCAAAAATCAAATATGTCCCATGAGCCTCTGGTTATGGAAGAGGCTCTTGTACAACTAGGCCACACTGTGACATTAATAGGTCTCCTGTAAGCAAGACTAGGCAAGTTGCAGAAAGAGAGTTTTGGACTACATCAAAAATGCACAATTGGAAATGATCAAAACTGAGAAATACTGTAACTGTATGCATTTCATTTAAGTATGCTATAATTGATCTTTTCTTTCAGGTGTGTTTGGCAGCAGAAAACATTTTTGGTTTTCCATTTCTGAGTCATCATTCCACATAAAGGAAAACGCACAAACTGTGAATATAATATTACATTTATAAACATGTTTGTCAGAAGCTGTTCCTATACATTCCTGCAGGCTATCCTTCCAGACACACCCCACCCTTTTTATAGGTAAGAGACCGCCCACTTGGTATGTCCGTCTATCCTCAAAGAATTTATTTTATTATGTTTATGTAAGTTTCTGAAGTATTATGTTTTTGCAGAAACAAAAACACCAACTCTCACTCAGCACATTAGTAAGATTGTTATTGACTGTAATGTGTTGGATCCTCTTGTCATTATATCATAATATATTTCATTTCTAGGTGCAGACATGCAGACTTGAAGCAGCAAAGCACATTTGATTGATTAATGAATCATTTATTTGGAGCGAGAATATTTTTTGAGGGAGTTGTCTTGACAAGCTATCGCAACACTGATTACCATGAATCGTACTATCTTTGCTTCCTGATACCAATATAATGCAGTTGCCTCGAGAATATATTTCTACAACGACCAACATCATGAATCTTAAACCCATAAAATCAAGTAGACCGAATTTATGACTAATTTATTTGACTTAAAACTAATTGGAGCAATGCTTTATTTATCCTGTAAATTATCCCACAGTGCCTGTGTGTTTGTGTATGTATGATAGAAATAGACAGAGAGCGAGAGGAGGGGTGGCGGGAGGACATGTGAGATCTACACTATTTATTCTAAAGGATGACACATTTAATTTAGGCCCTGCAAAAGATATTAAAAAGCATAGCTGTTATTAATGAAGATGGAGCATAATGAGGGCAGGCTCCACAATGAAACACACACACACATGCACACAAACACACACACACACACACACACACACACACACACACACACACACACACACACACACACACACACACACACACACGGACAGTTTCAAAGAGACTCATTCTGAACATAACTATATAATACTTAACAGATCAATTTTCCTTAGAATACTTTTGTGTCCCGCTATTAAAACTGTCATTTGTTCTTTATCTGTTATTACTCTCCTGCTTGATCCAAGCCATAAATAACATATTTAAAAGTTTTTTACCAAGAAAAAAATAAATCCTCTAAAGCCTTAAAGTGTCTGAGATGTAACTCTTTATTCAATATGTGTAGATCTATGACTCTGCGAATCGTGCCCTCCGTCCACATCTACTCCCTCGCGAGCAAGTTGATGCGATTGGTTTCTTAGGTATGAGGTAATGTATGAAATCCTGGTTGTCTGAATCTGTGTTTTTGAGACTCTCTTTGCAACACTGCAGTTTCAAAGTGGTAATACTTAGCCATTAAGTTGACAACTTATTTTGTTCTTGTACTATATAAAAAATTAAAAAAAAAAACAGACATGTTAAGAAAGTTAAAAACTAGATTTTCACTGGAGGGGGTGTTTTAGAAAAAACAAATGCATTTAGCATTAAGTACTATAAATCATAACAATTAAGGCAAGAAAATCAGCACTAACTGAAATACTGCCACACCAGAGTGTGTTCTCGTGTTTTCACGTTCACATTCACACAAACGCTTTTCATATTAGTTCCTGTGTTCATTCATTAAACATTGCACAATATAGGTCCTTCTCATCTTAAAAATGCTGCTCTGTCAATTATCAGAGCACAAGGCTTCATTACGGATAACATCATGAAAGTTTTGAAATTAGCCCAGTTGATGAAAGAAAATTATATTCACAAGAATTAAAAAATGACAAGCAAACCGGAAGTTCCAAGGTTTCATCGTGGTGATGCTGTGGAACTCAAAGTCATGTGTCCCTCGGCACTGTTGAAGTCATTGAGGTCGTAAATTGACTGAACAGAAAAACAGGCTGTGGTCTTAGTCTTCCCTTAATTTTGTTCCAGGTTTGCCAATCTCATGCCATTAAATGTATAGCCTGCATAGCACTTCTATTGATTAACAAATGACAACAGCGTCAATGTGTCGCAATGTGCACTTGAGGTCAGGGACTCATTGCCTCATTTCAACTTTCTTTTCTCCATCTCTGTGTTTCTCTTCCTCGAACTGTCTCCCTCTCTCTCTCTCTCTCTCTCCTCCATCTCTCTTTTCCATCTTTCCCTAACAGTCTTCCTTCCCTCTCTCCAAATAGATATTGAAGTTTTCTATTTTAAGGCAGATGCTGTTTAACTTCCTTGGGGTGGGAAGTGAAAGGCAGGCAGAGGGCCATCCATCTCGCTATCCACCTGCTGACATCTTTAAATGCTATTGACACCCACTGCCAGCATTAACATGCAAAACCGCACCGCATGTTTGATTTCATTAGCTCATTGCGCGCTGGGTTTTCTCTTGCCCTGTCGGTGGGATTCTGGCTGCAAATACTGGATTGGATGCAGAATTGGCAAATTTTCCGACTTGTCAGAGAAATGCCATTTTTGCACTGCACTGTGTAAGTTGGATGGCTTTCAATTAGAATGCATCTCATATGCAATGTCACATATAGTGGTAGGTTAAAACACAGTGCTCCTTTTGTAATGCTCAAATAATGCGTTATCTTAACGGTATCTTTACCAGTGTTAAACGTCAGAATAGAGATTTCAAGTGCTTAACAGATCAAATGCATCCATGTAGTTCAATATCATTGAATGAAATCCGGCACATTGATAGACTGATATCCTGAATTCTTAAGACAAACTTATTGATGTCACCTGCTTCAACTCACCAACCAACCCACTTGGTTCCCACAGTTAAATTTTCGCTTAATATCTTAATATCTTGCAGCCTTGCATACCGACAGTGGAGAACCACATCAATTTATTTTGAATTTGAACATTTGATAATCTGTTAAACTCAAATTAAAAATAGCTGTCATCTTCGCTAAAACTTCAACAAATGAATTTTTTTCACTTTCACTTATGAATTTTGCTTTGTCTTGTTTAAAGTTTAAGACAGTATGTGTGTTTGTATGGACACTAGGTTTAAGATCACATTCAGTTATGGGGTAATGAGGATACCAAACTGCAACTGTGCTGTCAGCCAGCTATTTCTTTTGTACATAACAAACACCTAAAACTATATATTGTCGGTATGTGTCAAGTTGTACAAGATGCACAGCCTTTGTGATTTTGTGCCGAAATCTTTTTAACCTCTTTAACATTTATTTCAGGCCACATCTCTGCATATATTGGACTTTGTACAGTTTGGTAATTTATGATCTATTTTACAATGGCAAAGGGAGTATTTGTATGAAGAGCCATACAGACACTCGGTTTTAGCTCCATCAACTACGAGTTGGGATAAATATTCCACAAAGCCGACCTGAACAGTTTGTTGTGAAAACACAACTTTGGACACGTGGCAAAAATTCTGCTTTCGTTGACTTACTTCAAGTATTTTGGAGTATTATTTGATGAAAATGTGAGCATTCATGATGACAATTTGTTGAAAAACACACTTTTTGAATCCAATCTATGAAAATGGATTACTCAAAACAGCTGTCTGAGCAAAGCATGTATCAATTTAAGACTGGATTTTTACTTTTCCATGTCTTGACTGAGGTTTCTACATGATTAAAACAATAAGCCTCTCTGTGTAATTCTCTAAGCCCGACTCTCTCTCTCTCAAACACCAGCACACAGTCATACGCTCTGCACGGAGAAACACACTGTAGGCTAGGATGTGGAGTACTGTATCTTTGCTGCCACCTAATGCAGATATCACACACGCCGTCTCCGAGCACCAGGAGGCTTTACTCCTACTTTGTCTTCAGCTCAGGCTTTAGGTTTTTTTAATCCTGCCGTGTGGGGTTTCAAACACACTCACAGGTCCCGGGCTCTTCAGTACTGTGGCGGGCCTTAGGTGGCCTGGGATTTTGTTTGGTTGGCAATGTCTGAGGCGTTTGTGATATGCTAATTTAATCATTTTTGTCCACTCCTCCCCTTGCTTCTTTCCCTTTTGCACCTATCAATCTAATCAGTTCATCGGGATTCCTGGAGCAGGTGGGGGAGGGATGGTGGGGTGTAGAGAGAAACAAATAGATAGAGGAAAAAGAGAGGGAGAAAGAGAGAGAGAGAGAGAGAGAGAGAGAGAGAGAGAGAGAGAGAGAGAGAGACTCTGGGTGCACAAATACCACAACAACGGCCCTTTGATCTATGAGCACATACGGCCTTCATCCTACCCCACCCCATCCCACATACACACACACACACACACACACACACACACACACACTCATTCTCATACACACACACACACACGCTCGCACGCACCTCCTGAATGCTTTTAATTTTAGTGATGGTTCACTTTAATTATTATGAAAATTAAATCAAATGTAATCGGGGGATTAATGCGACCGATGAGATAATTCAGCTGCATGGTGATGAGAGCAGGGTGGATCGCCTATAAATCTCCACCAAAACGCTCAGGAGGAGGCGAGCGGGAGGTATCCAACTCCACGAGCCGAGATGCAGCAAAGTGGGAAGTCAGGTTACTCTCTTATATTATTTACACATCAGTGTTTAGCCATTTTTCATCGGTTGACAGAAATATTTTTGATACAAATTTACAACTATGACGTTTTTTAACTTAACTGCCTCAGTGTCTTTTAAAGCTAAAGGAAAGATACAAACCCACAAAAACTGCATCCTGTTTCACCTGACTAGAGCATTCTAGGTGAAAAATGTGCAGATTTGTCTTGGGGGAGCAGGTTGTATTGTATGGCATAAATAAATAGTAGTTATCCAGGAGAATATTTAGTTGGGGGCGGGGGGGGGGGGGGTGACTGGCCTGTTGCCTACTTTTGTGCAGCACTGTGGTGCATCATAATTTTATGTACGTATGTAAACAAAGTCAACAGTGTTTTTCTATTAGTATGAAGTCCATCAACAATAAATATGGGTATTTAAGTGCAGGAACAGGAACAGAGATACTGGCTGCTTCATCACAAACAGACCTGGTATGGTGGACACTGACACACCGGCTAGAATGGCAGCAGGTAGTTTGCGACAGCTGTGACGGAGCCAGAACGTGATGCACCCGGTGGGGTCGAGCCATCTATGGCAGCAGTGGTTTGAACTGGATTAAAGGCAGTTAAGCAGAAGTTGGCAACAGATGCTCTATAAACACATTTGCAGTAATGATGCATAACAGGGCAAAAACACTGAGCTGCTGTCTGTCCACATCTCTTATTTATGATAGCTGTCCAGACAGGACCGATGACAGCTCCATCAGACTTTCATGTGTTCTGGCAGAGAGAAAGTTCGACTAAGCGGATTTGTTTATGGACTGGCAGATTTGTTACATTCCCTTTAGCCAGTTAAACCTAAAATACCTCGGAAGAGTTCATAATTCATGTTGCATATCGCCATCTGACAATGCACCTGCTGCAAAATTGTGAAACAACAAAGTCTTGGATGTCTATCGGCTTAGTGTTGATTATATGGTCATGAGCCTCTTCAATTAGGAATATATACTGCAAAGATTATTCTCTTAGCTCTTAGTCTTAACTTTTTCAATCTTTAAGAGTTTTTCTCTACCTACTCTCTCAAAAACATCACAACTGGAAAACGACAAACTGAAGTTCATGACTGCTCCCATCACAAGACAAATCATGGGTAAGAAAACTAGATTATTAATTAAAAAAAATAGTCATCACACTCAGCTGAGAGATAAAAATGGAGATGCAATGGTCTGAAATGGGTATTGAAAAGTAGTAATGAACACATTTTCTATCATGATTTGCCTAAAAAAAAAGTTTGTTTTAAGCTTTTGTGTTGTTTCCTATATAAAGTCAGTGCTCCTTTTTGTGTCTCTTCTGTCTATCCTTCTTTTATCCATCTCTCATTCCCCTTATTTTATGTTCTTCTCTTTCTTTAACGGCATCTCCTGTCTTACCATTCCTGCCTCTCCAACACAGTCACTCCCTTATTCGTCTCCCTTCCTCCTCCTCTTAATCACAGAGTGTGAGGGAATTGATAACCGTCTATTACCATATGTTGCTCCGTGATTAATGTTCTCAGGTCTTTCTCGTTGTTTCTCATTCATAGCTCATGTCATGGCCCATAAACTAATACCTAAAAGAGATCTGCCAGATGATTCCCACTCCAAAAAAAAGAGCGCAAGAGAAAGAGACACTCAGAGGGGAAGATACTGATGCTTAAGTCTCATAAAGGGCATAAAGAGAGGGGCTGTTAGCAGCACTGTGGGAAAGTCAAAGATGAAACATGAGGAAAAGAAAGAGTTGTTCGTGCTTTTTTACTGATTGAAATATTTAGTTCCATTTTGTCAGGCAGAGCGGGTGTCAGCGTTATGCCAAATGGGCTTATTAAGGGCATAAATCTGAGGCAAGAGCTGATTTGTTGCACTCATCATGGTATATTTATTACGTACTACTATTCTGTTATGAATCTACTGATAACTAGTGAGGAGCACTACGTGGATCATCCACCAAAATGAGCATGAAGTAACAATTTATGTAATTAAATGTTTCTTCTTTGTTCATTAATACGCCATGTTTTCAGTGCGTCTTCAGTGTGCCCTTCCTTCTTACTTAACTGTCAACAATGCAAAACGGGTTAGTCATATTGAATGAATGACATGACGGAGAACTATCACCAGAATATGCAGTGCCCATCAGCTTTATAAAGCATTATTGAATATCAGCTCATTGTTTAACTCTCCTACCCACAACTCAAGCACTAGAAATCCACCTGATCATGACCAAACAGCACAGACACAGTTAGCAACGAGCAGGTGAACACAGGTCAAATCTAGCAGCTAAAGAGTCAGACATTTCCCACACCACTTGTTTTCCAGGCTCAGCGACCAGATTCTGGATAAACATAATGCAGATCCATCAAAAGTAATGATTGAATGTCAGGGAACACCCAGGACACTCTCGGAGGCAGCACCATGAACAGCGGTTGTGACCGTCTTAAATCACTGTTCCCTTTACTTGCAAGCAATCTTTAAATCTGAGTAAATTAAAGCAAATGTATGCATCTATTTAACATTAAAATAAAAGTTTAAAAATCTATTTAATGGTACACTCACTTGTAATAGGGAAAATGGCAGCACTTTCATTCCCACTCCTGACCCCAAACACCTGTCCTTTCTGTGACTTGGGTTTGACCGGGTACGGTCTCCCATGAAACGCGTGTGAGGTTTTATGTCACACATCTCCATCTAATGAAGAAGCTAGTGCATTATTGTCAATAGGAACATCTTTGCAGAGGCAAAGAGACTGAAGCCAACGTTGACAGAGGAAGTTCAGGTGAGAAAAGGAGAAAAAAAAACTTTCAAGAGTTGTAAATATTGGAGTTTTTCTTCGTCATTGGCAAGAACTTCAAAATATAAAAGGCTGACGCTAGTGTAGAGTGCAATGAGTGATTAGTATTGAAATAATGTTTGATGTTTGAAAATGTTAATAATGAATATTAAAACTATGGGAAGTCCTCATAAGTGAAGTAATGAAAGTGCATACGTTTGTGAGTGGCAGCTGAGGTACTGAGTGTTTAGCTTAGTAAACCCTGGCAAGCTCAGAGTAGTTACCAGATGGCACACACTTAAACAAATGAACACGCGCACATACAGACACGATGGGTCTGTACTGAACTTTGGCAAAGAAAATTGGCTGGTGTGGTGACCAAGGGGACATAAAAAACTAAACCTGAATTTGTAAAGGTCTAATCATGCCTCCTCTTGTTCTGAAAATATTCTACATACACTATGATATTTTGTCCCTCACACACAGAGAGTCTGGATGTAACACAAACCCACAAACACATGCACAGTCCAGCCTCCTGTGTTTTCATTCTGACTGTCTTCTATGTACATTTTCCCTTCTACCTCATGTATACAGACACACACACAGTGTAATAAATATAAAGTGGCACACTATCAGAGGCATGTGAATGCATAATTGATGAAGTTATAAATTTTATGTTTATTCCTGCTGACCACGACACTCTGGACAGACGCATACAATATGCATGTACTCAAGATTCTCTGAGCTAAAGAGATGACAAGGGAGAGAGTTGTGATGCCCTAATTGTAAGCAGAAACTATAATTTATTGATTTATCATTAAGTAAAATGCACAATCTTACTATGTAATATCAGAGTGAGTTTGTGGCAGGCAAAGATAAGATGGCGCAATTAAGAGGAAATCCATGTTTTCTGCACTTTAATACAGTCAGCTCAGCATTTTCTTTAAGATTGAAACAGTTTATGTTGCAGGGTTATCAGAGATTGTGTCATGTTTAATTGTATTTTACTTCTAGCTTTTAATGAATTATTGCAAGCTCAAAACTATTTGCTTAACAGTCATGTGACAAAAAAATATGTTTTATATTCTTTCTTGGACTTTTGTAGAAGCCTCTTGTATTAAAATGATCTTGTATAAAATTACTTTAGCTGTCCCGCAAGAAATGCTATAAGTTCAGACTGCAATTTGTTGTGTGATTGGAGATTTAGAGTAGTCCGAAAGAGCAAAAGAGTCATCCGATGGGTCGTCTTGACTCCAAAGTCGCAATTCCTGATCGGCCCTTTGCCGGGTCATAAAACATTTTTCACAGGGACATGTAAACCAGGCGTAACATTGGGGTGTTCAGTTTAAATGAGTGACTCAATTTCCCAACAGAGCTCTTTCCTCTTGTGGGTTCCCAGAGGGTTGAACTGGAATTCAATCACTGAAGACAATCGTGGTATAATTAAGCTACTTCTAATTTAACTGTCGGTCAGGAAATTATAATAATATTAGCCTTTACTTACAATGAAACTCGATTAAAAAAAATAAAATAAAAAAATAAAAAACCCGGCAATGATATTAACCAACTATGAGATGCTACGATGGAGAGCCGAAGTGAGAGAGATAAGAAGGCCAGTGAACGAGCATAACAAAGAAATCAAGTGAGCAGAAAAATGGGCAGAAACTGATGATAAACAGAGAAACAGAAGGAGCAAAAAGAGATGAGAGAAAGGGAAAATGAGACAGTGTGAGTCAAGTGTGCATAATAATGTGCACAGCACTTAAGTCTATATTTAAATGGTGGCGTTGAGCTGCTCGTTGAAACAGAAGCGGTTGACTTGACTGGCTCGTCTGTATGTACCAGTGAAGGGCCACGCATACATTATTCTGGAGTTGAGATAATTTGTCGACAATTAGCCAGAACAGGGTACAGCGAGAGGCTGATTAGCATGTTGGTACAAGTCAGCCACAGGAATAGAGACACAGGGGCTTTGAAACCGACATGAATTTGACATCGCACATACTCCGTCATATTTTCTTTTTCCTCATTTATTTTCCTGCTTTTTTTTTCCACACTCCTCTTTAAGGCAGAATTAATATTCATGCAAAAGCAAATGATGAATATGGATGTGCAGACAAAATGACTTGTTTCGGTGACAATAACAAGAAAAAAAAAGAGGGAACACAGAACACAGTCCCTTGTGAAAAAGCGTGCGTAGATTTTTAGTTAAATCTTCAGCTCATTTGTGGGTTGTTGGTTTTTTTAAGGCAGGGGCTACCCAATCTATGGATTTCCTCTTTGTTCAAAAAAAATATATCAGAGGACACACTATGTTTTAATATTTTTTAACAATCATTTTGGTACCAGGGAGTTCATTTTAATTGCGTGTTAGGTGTCTGCATTGCTCAGTGTCTCACAGAGCGGCTTTTATACAGATCAAATATTACATTTAACACATCTTAAACAAAAACATTTTTTTTTACTAGATTTGGACGGGCGGGAAAAAAAAAATCCAGCCTTTCAAGATGCTGTTACTCTGCAATTGACGTGTAGAAGGTGACAAATTGATCTGGATTTCGTTCAGTAGTTGGAGGTCAAGCCACAGCACTTGTGCCAAAAGCAAACCCTAAGACTAATGTGGTAGGAGATACAAACATTAAGTTAACATGAATGTCTTTAAGGATTGTGGAATTATTGTATTTTTATAGTGTAGTGAGGGTCAACAACATCTTACCGGCAAATGTCAGCAACTTAGCCGGAGCAATCTGAAACCAACTGTTTAAATCAAATGCGATCAATGCAAATGATCCTTTAACGTCCAACAACAGCATCCAAGAGTCGAGGCAAAAAAAACCAACCTATATTGACCTTTCTGTTGCCCAGTATTCACCACCAGCACCAGCAGTTGGGAGCTTATACAAAGATGGATGACCAAAGTGCATCACAAATCTTCTGAGAGGGCTTTTAGATTCTACAGCTTTCAGCTAAATCAGAAAATATAGCACAAGAATAAGTAACCCAGAGATGGGTAAGTACAACTCGCTCCAGGTTCAGAAGGAGCCACGTGTTGAGCGCAAGAACAAAACAGAGGTGGATTCAGTTCACTGCAACTTTAGCATGCCGCGGAAAAGTAAAACAATTCACCTTGCATTATTTATTTACACGAACAGAGTAAAAAAAAGAAAAGTGTCTTTAATCATATTAGAGACACAATTTTCAAGTATTCATTAACTCATTAAAAAAAAAACAAGAAAAAAAAAACAGAAAGGCTATCTGTGTGAACACGTAATAAACACAATACTCTTTACAAATTAAAAACTCGCAGCAGTAACAAAACAAAATTATTTTGTATTTCACTTTCATATTAAATTTTTTTTTTTTTTTTTTTAAATACTCGGCTAATTGACAAATCACGTCTCTGGCAACACGACGAGTTACTGAACTCCACATTAGAGGAACATGTCCCACTTTCTCCTCGGTATCATGATAAATATTGCTATGAAACGTACACTTTCAAGCATCAAATATATTTCCCTCTGGACATTTGGTATTCACAACCCACAGTACAACGAAACAGTCCTTTACGTGGAAATAACTTCGATGCTATGGCACAACAAAACAAGGCAAACCAAACGGAGGCGCTGTTTTACCTGGTGGTGAAGCTGAGATCAAACCGAGTCGTCTGACGGTCTCGTCGTTTCTGGAGGGAAAAAGTTTCCACTGACACCAGCAACTCCTCGACTTCAGTTTCCGGTTTGACTTAGTTCCAATGTATTTCTCCACTTTCGTGCATCTTAACACCGACCTGTAGAAACTCTCCATGACGGACGTCTTTTCTTTTTTTTTTCCAGCTCGTAAACTGCATCGTTAGACTTCTGGTCAATTTTAGTAACGGAAGAGGAAGCGGGTCAAAAAATAAATATATAAATAATTAACCTGCTTATCACAACTGTCGAATGTAACTAACGGGCATAAAATAATAAACCTAATATTTAAGCAAGTTGTTTGTTCAAATGCTTGCATTAATTTCCTTTTTTTTTTTTTTTTTTTTTTTTTTATATATACGCACGTTTTTTTTTTTCATTATCAGGCAGACGATGCAGATATAAATGTTAAAACATTCAGGGATCTTAAGGCATAATTATAAATTGTAGTGCTGTAATGGGGGCATACGTTTAGCAGCCTACCATTTTAGAGAAATGAAATAGGCAATTAACTAAATAAACAAATAAAAAGGGGGCTATATGGCTTGATGCTAGTTTGTAAGACCAAATGACACAATTGATGACAGTTGCCTTGGTGGTTATTTTTTAGGAAATTTGAATAAGAAATAGAGTATGAATAAGTTTTGAATAAGTGCAGACCAAGATTAAAAACAACTCATCCTAGATCACAGCTAAAGAAGCCAAGCCCTCTCTAATATCAGGCCATTGGAAGAGGTGAGGTTAGACAAATGTCAAAAAATTGACTAGATAGGCAACTGAGCATGTACATGACGGATTTTGAGGAAAAACACATCACATTTCAGAGTGGTTGTCTCACATTTATGCTCATTTTGATGAATGCGATTGCTGTTGTCTGCATGTGACTCACTTCTCCATTCATCACATGACATAAACACATTAGACAGCATGCAAATTCAACTGTGGCGACTAAATTTATTACTTGTCTTGATGGAGCCTGCCACTTTAGTCTTTCGAATAACAACAATATTGAACATGTCTTTCTCACACTGTCTTATTTTATCTTAGTATCTAAACAAAATTTAACAGTACATCATACATATGATTTATTCTGAAAGCAGGTACAAAATATGACTTCAATTTTCCTCCTCTCTAAAATCCAGTAATCTGGTGTGGTTTGAGCAGACA
This sequence comes from Embiotoca jacksoni, assembly GCF_022577435.1. NCBI lineage: Eukaryota > Metazoa > Chordata > Actinopteri > Embiotocidae > Embiotoca > Embiotoca jacksoni. The sequence continues at coordinate 10,211,863 of NW_027185414.1, read as the reverse complement.
AGATATTACACCAATGTGAAAGCAAACCTCCAGAGAAAAACAATCCCATCTATCCCACCATGCATCTCTTCACCTTTCCCGCTTCTCTTTGGATGGGAGGCACTGTTTGAAGCCTTATCGGGTTCTCTGCTGTTTCATGTCCGCCAGATGAAGGCTTTGAATGTTGGAGCAAAAGGTAGCGTCTGAATAATTACTAGGGCGCCAAGCTGCGAACGCAAATTACTGCACACAGCAACAGATGTATAAAACACACACACACACACACACACACACACACACACACACACACACACACACACACACACACACAGACAAACAAACAGGCCGTCCACACTCAAACATGTACTCATGTAGAGCTACGTAAGCCCATTTTTGTCTCAGTCTCCCATATATGCAAACATGAAGACATTCAAAAACATACACAGAAACACAATGAAAGCTACGATTCAAAGTCGATAAGTCGATTATCAGTTGATAATCATTCAAGCATACCACCGGGTTTCAGGACTTCTCCAAGAAGAGAACTCCAGACTTTTCCTTTTGGAGAAGTCCTGAAATGTCGAAAAAGACAGTTCAGCTCTTTTCCAAAACAAGGTGATGCCATTTGTGGACTTGGTGAGTATACCTGCATAAGAATTCATCAACTTAGTAAAACGTAGCTTTTTGGAGAAAATGAACTCCTATATGGGATGTGTCAGTGAAGAATTCATGATGTTGACCTGTTTTTCCACGTGTTTGTGTCTCAGGCTTCCAAACGCTGGGCAGAGCTGCTATATGAATTCCAGCCTGCTGAGTCTCTTGACACCGGAGGACTTTGTGAGGGACGTCACCTGCCAGGAGTGGGCCTGGAGTTCAGTCCCCGAGGTTCAAGTGATGAAGCACAGCAGCTGACACATACATACACACACTCATACAATACAGATGGTATACACACACTCATACAATGCCTGTGGTCCAGATAGTTTCTGCTCTTGTTTGTTAAATCCCCCCACAACAGCCTAGCTGAAGGCATCGTAACAGAAGTAAGGTTAATAATAGTTTTTGGGTTGTCCATCCATATCTCAGGAACATCATTGGGAAATTCATTACATCTGGTCCAAACCTCCACTCGGACTCAAAGATTACCTGATTAGATTTGGGTGGTCAAAAGTCAAAGGTCGTTGTGCCCCGAATTCACCAGCACTTTAAAGTTGACACCACAGGTTGCTCTCTGGGTGATCCTGTTCAGATATTGGTCATTTACCATTTACAATCCCCCATGTACAGTGGTTGATACAGAGGATGATGCACTTTGAAGGCCTGCCATATCTGTTAAATGCAGCACATGTTCACCTATTTTTCCACTAAATGCATTTTAGTTGTATGAACTTGTTTAGAATTGAGTTCTAAATATTTCAATCACCCTACATTTACAGGAAGTGGCCTCATGTGCATGTTACATTATTGTATTGGTTTCAGCTAAAAAAAAAAAAAAATCAAGTTCAAAGTGAAAGTTTGGTGGAATGTCATGGACCAGCAGTGGAACATCTGTTCAGTGTTTTGCACACACTATCTGTGATGAAGTGCAATTACAATACATAAGACACAGGAAAACAACTGCTCTGGTGCAGCTAAAGCAAACCTGTCAATCGGCTATCACCCTGTGTTTGTTTATGTGTCTATGTGTTTGCTACCTTGTATCAGTGAGACCTTAATCGCGATGACAGACAGACAATTGTACTCCCTGTCATTTACTTAAGAGGCTGCTCATTCATCTACCTGTGTCTACCTCACTTTCATTCTGTCTTTCTCATTGTCTGAGTGTCAATTAATCTTTCTCTTGTTCTCCATCCAGGTTGTTCTCCCCCCTTTGCCTCACTTTCACACACATTCGTTCTGTTCTCTCCTGCCCTCCGCTCATTGTGCTGTTGCCAGTGTAGTTAAGGGGATGGCTTGACAGACAGCGCTTTAGGGTGACGCCTGTTTGCCTTGTGTTTTATGGCATCAGTATTGTGAAGAAGACATTAAGCATCTGTCGCCATCATTAGCCGGCCAGCAGACTCGGCCTGTTATGAGATGTAGATGAATGACTTGAAGGAAATCCAAATGTTCACATTCCAGCTTTTCACTCCTTGGAGTGTTTTATTGGGCTTTTTCGTTACAAGCTAACATTTTGGGTTTTTTACAGTCACTGAATACAGGTCCACTGTAAAAATCACAAATGCTCAAATATCATTTGAAAAATTCCAAACAATTATATTATTACATTTATTACAATTAATAAATTATATATTACATACATTTTTCCCACTGCTGCAGGGGTCAGACCGTCTTCTCAATCACAAGCTCACATCTCTAACCTTGAGGTCACTGCTGCCCCTATTTTAATTTTAAGCAATACAACATTTTGTGAATGAGATCCGTTGTGTTGTTGAGTGCTCCAGTGCCCTAAGAATGTATTTTTACATATTTTGAGATGTTGCAGCCTGTATTTAAAATGGAAAGGATTTGGATTTTGTGACATGAATCTGAAACATAAAGGTGAATTTATTTTTAAATTTAAGATGCATTTTCTAAATGAGTGTCTCGGGTATATCTCTTATATCGAGCTGCATGTGTGTCTCTATATGTGCTTCCTCTTGCGGCCGTCGAGGCCCATGTTCTTGTGTCTTTGTCTCTGCATGTGTGTGCCTAATGCAATGCCCCAAGCGTAGCCCCCGCTGGGATATCATGGTCAGACAGACTTATTCAACAACACAAATAAAAATCAATAAACAATCTGAAGTTTTCACCCTAAACACTGCTTCTTTTTTAAGCTATGTTTTTTCAATGAATATACAACATGGCCAGAACAGTCAGTCAGCAGCTCAGACAGGTCCTGTCCCTGGGAGAGATTGGATAGTGTCTCAAAAAACAAGAAGAAAATTGAGGGAGAAAGCAGAAGAGGAGAGCAGAGGAAAAAGGAGGTTCAGTGTAAGTACAGCAACTACACTGTGAGTCAAATCAAATGAATACAGTGTGCAGTTGAAAAAAGTGAGAGAAAAATATGTTTTGAGGAATGGGAGAAAAAAGTTTGGGCATTTTATCAATGCCAAGCAATGAACTGGTCAATGTGATCAGTCAATAAAAAAAAAGCGAGGCATGGCGCAGAATGACCACAAAAGGAAATTAACCCAATCAGCCAACAACAATAACAAAAAACATGAATAAGAACAACATTGCTTTTTCACCTTTTCACTCCCTGCTTTTTAACATATTGCAACTACTTTTTTATTTTATTTTTTCCTCGATATCAAATCCTTTATTTATTTTAATTGTATACTTCAGAGTCATTTTTAAGAAAAAGGTCTGCAATGTACAGGCTGTTCACATAGCCAATTTGTGAGCACATCACACACACAAACACACACAAAATTACACCCTCAAGCGTGTGTGTGTGTTTTTGTGAATGTGTGCGTTCATGCGTGTGGGTCTACGTGTGAGTGTGTTTGGGAAGAGCCACTTTGCCAAGAGCACTAATTAGAGGTCAGTTCAGTTTGGGTGGATTCTGTTCTCATCCCCTGATTCCACTGTCAGGTCACCACTAGGTTCCCGCCCTGTGTTTGTGTGTGTGTGTGTGTGTGTGTGTGTGTGTGTGTGTGTGTGTGTGTGTGTGTGTGTGTGTGTGTGTGTGTGTGTGTGTGTGTGTGTGTGTGTGTGTGTGTGTGTGTGCGCGCACGCCTCTAAGCCCATATGTGGCACAAGGAGAGGTGAGGGCTGGTGGGTCTCGGGGCCAGACCAGGCAGCCAGTCAGCCCAGTGAGGAGGGCTCCGTCATGGAATGAGGCCGCTGGCCGGCCTGCCTCTCTGGCCTGGATCTATGAATCTCTGTCTGCAGGCCCTACAGGTCGTGGGACCATATACGTCTGTAAGGCTACTGTCACTTCACATAATAGCTAACAATCTTGTTTTTTTTTTTTTTCATTTCATGTTCTCTCTAGCTCACGGACTCCCTCTGTCTCTGCCTCTTACTCTCTACAATCTTGACAGTTGATTAGTGCATTATTTACATTTTGCATAACACAGACATGTATTGGGTGCTTACAACACCACCACAACAGATTATATCACAAAAATTCCAAATGCATATTCACATCCCCCAGAAAGTACATGCCTGATGGAGAATTTCTTATACTGAATCCCCAAATTAACTTTATATATAGAAAAACTCAAAAGAGAGATGTTGCACAAGCCTGCAAACTAAGAGTTTATAATTGTACAACCACCAGCAAAGCAAAGTTGAGCAGTGAAAAAACATTATTCTAAAAAAAAGAATCCTTACCTGAACAAAACAGCTTTAAATGCAAACAATTTTGCTGACAAGAACACATATATTGTAATACAAAGTAGAGCCATGAATGACAATGACATCTCAGAAAGTATGAAATTGTGATGCACTGTTACATAACACCAGCATTTTTTTTTTTTTAGCTCTCAACACGTAAGGTCAACAAGTGGATGGATAAAAACAGCCGTTGATCAACATAACTGGAACTTTTTTATGATAGTCTTTCATCAGTCTTTTATTTATTTAATCTTGTGAAATAAAATGATAAATAAATACAATTTTGATTGATTGAAAAATTGTTCTGAAGCTAAATTTTTGTTCACTACGGCTTTAAATACAACACATATTGAGTTATATGAAATGAAACACTATCAAAGTATCCGGTACAATTCAGAAACAATCATCCACAGAGAACTGCTCACTGAAGTGCAGCAGCAATACACTACAGTATATAAATATGCGCCCGTGCCTGTCACTACGTGACAGACAGCCAACAATCATGGCAAAGGGGAGGAGAGGAGAGAAAAGAGCAGAGCAGGGCATCTGTGTCTCGCCAAAGGGGGTGTCAGACATACCATGTGTCTGTATGTGTTTGTGTGTGAGTGTGTGTGCGTGTTTCTGAGGTTTATTGAATAGCAGCGACAACAGATACGCAGAAAGTATTGGAAGACACAGTACGACAACACCAGGGTGGAGTATCGAGGCCTGAAGCTGGGGGCCACTGTTGAAGTGTATGTGTTTGTGCATGTGTGTGTTTCTGTTGTGCTGTGCGGACCTTTTTTGGAATAAAAACAGTTGCTACTATGTAAATGATCAAATATTTAAGGGGATTTTGATGTAGGTTTAGGATAGGGGTTAGGCACATTGTGGTTATAGTCGATGTAATGTCCTCTGACGACAGTGATGACAGAACTGGGTGTGTATGGGTGTGTATTAAGGAAAAGCCTGAGTATTTTAGCCATATTGGTGGTTTGGGATTTTAGTGACTGTATTTGCCATTGCGGATGTTTGTGGCTGAAACATATCATACATAAGTTAGCATGTTCATACATAGACGCACAAACACATTTATGCACACTGAAAGAGAATTAGGCACATGTCCGGACAAAGGTATGATGCCCACATTTTAGTTATTGAAATGTTGTCAAAACAATCCAGGATTCCCAGTAAAGAAGATGACATGAAGATGAAGTTATTATAAACTAATAAGCTGACATGATCAGTTAAGAGAAGCATTTTTATTTGAAGACAAGAAGCAAAGTAAAGGATAACTTTCTGAAGTGGTGTGAGCTAATTATAGTTGGTTATGAATCCACATTCTGTTGTTGGTATAGTCCGTTGAATTCAATGAGTTTCCTGCATAATTTATGTCACATGGTCCACTGCTTTACTGCTCAAGCATTTACACTTTTTGCTGTGTCACACTTTGACAACAAGTTAGAATATGTGAGCAGCACTGGTCTTGGATATTTTGGTGTCATTTTTCAGTCAAGAATCCCAATAACATTCAGATATTATTGTTTTTGAAATAATTTGTGTATGCAGGTAAAAATGCAAACAATGTTTTTTCTTCTCAAATTTGTTTCTGTTATCTGACTGTCTGCCCCCCTCTTTTTCTCTATCTCTCACTCTCTGTCCGCCTCTCTTTTTCCCTCAGTGAAAGCAACCTAAGCCTCGTTCAGCCACACAGGGACACTGAAGGCTGAAATCGACACCAAACTACCGGATGGACCACAGACGCGCATCTGCACGCACACACACATACCCAAACTAGGAGACAACAGATACTCACCTCATCTTCTGACAGGGTGAGACAGACATTGAATTGGAGACAGAGGACAGACAGCCAGAGAGAGAGAGAGAGAGAGAGAGAACGATGAAAAGATATAAAAGAGGTAAACAGAGAGAGAGAAAGAAAGACAGAAAGAAAGAAATGAGAGTTAAAGGGAAGAGGAGGCTGATTCAAGTTTTCTGTCCCAGAATAGACCAGACTGACAGGACTCAACCGCATGACTAGTGCAGGATTACCTCGGCAATTTATGATTGTGCAACTAAGATATTAATTGTGTCACTCATGCATATTGTGATGAAACATCAACAAACTTATCAGTGGTGTACTGAAATTGACATGCTGTATTAAATTTCTACCCTTTAATGAAATGTTTTTCACAACTCATGATGTGTTCATTTTGACTTTATTAACTACTCTTATAAAGAGTAACTACACCCTTAAATGTGACTAAACAGTGACTATGGGAGACTTGTTGGAAGTTGGTAGTCATTGGCAGCTACTGTCAGACTCTTTTTCTGTTAGAAAACAACTTATTTGATGGAGCTTTGACTGTCGTCAGAAGCATACTGTATTTCGGCACTGCGTGGGTGCCTGTATTGTAGCTGAGCTTGCAGCTTTACGACGAGAAGCTCTCTGGTGTGTGTTTCTCTGCAGGGGTGTCAGTACATACTGTAGCCATGGTCCTGCTGTATATAACAGTCAACATTACTGTTTGTCGTCCCTAAATAACTTGTTAAGCTCTGAATATGGCACCGTTACTGTTGGGCCCATGTGGTGTGTTTACTGCCACTGCAGAGGAATAAATCTCTCTCACATACAATGCAATGTGCGATAGGAGCAAACAAGCGCCACTGTCAGCCAGTATTTTGCCTTTCATACTAGGAGTGTGTCACTGAGTGAATGATCACTGTGTCTGTTCCGATCACGTCCCGGTTAGTGTGAGAGAATCTGGGTGAACTAAACTTTAAAATCCAAGTAGACACATACTTTGCCACTCTTCAAATGGGTGACAAGATCTGTATGAAACCTGCTTTGTATGTAACAAAGCAGGTTTCATACAGATCTTGTCCACCTACACTTACTAAGTGTTTTTTGTCTCGTCGTTTGAACTGAGTCTATCAATCAACAGGCAACTGTAGTCCAGAGACTGAACAAGTGAATAAGCATTTGGTAAACATTTGACATACTTTCCTTAAATTTACAACAGCGTGCTCAACCTTTGTGAGGGACAATGCCAGGCTTGAAACCTCAAATACACAATTCTGACAGTCTATATGAGCGTCAGCTGAGAAGCAATTTTTCCAAAGCACACCTTCCAACTGGCAACAATGTGGTTTCTGACCACAATTACATACTTGTGAGCTTCACTGGGATGCCTTTGTAGACTAGTTGTAGCTGCTGAACCCTGTTACCAACATCATTAACAGAGGAGATGGTTGGCCTTACCATAATCTTTTTGTGTCCACAATAATTTTGGACTTTTTAACAGTGATGAGCTATGATCTTTTCTTTATATAAAAGAATGTGTTTGTGTGTGTGTGTGTGTGTGTGTGTGTGTGTGTGTGTGTGTGTGTGTGTGTGTGTGTGTGTGTGTGTGTGTGTGTGTGTGCCTGTGTGACAGATGGGGTTATGAGGAAACGTAATGACACACTCCAGTGGTCCAGAGAAGGGCAGAAGCGCAGTCTCATTGATAACTGGATAATTATGTACTCTGTCATCATGTTATTGTGTGTGTGCATGTACATTTTATTTTTAAGTGCATTCTACCATACTGTATGTTATTTTTTCTATACTGACATGAAGACATTTTTCACTTCTACTGTATATACACGTTTGCTGCATGTGTTAATTAACAGTTCATACTTTATGTATTTGTCCTTCCTGTGTTGTTCTGTATATAGATAGATGTAATTTTGATACTTGCGCACTCATTCTGGGTGTCACATGCTTTTATACTGCACCTACCACCGCCTGCATGATTGTGTATGACAGCAGTGAAGTGGGACGTTAAATTGCTGCATTATGTTAGTACACTGTGTAACACATACACACCTACTCTCTTTTTCACACACACAAACACATCACTCTTGCACACGGAGACATGCACACATAGGGGGTGTGTATTATAGGCACCTTCTTACAGTGAAAAGACATGACATCAATTTCATTTCAAATGACTGTTGTCATCATCCGTTTTTCATCTCCCCATCACCCCCATCATCTCACTCCTACACCTGGCTCACACATTAGGATGTATGAAAGAAACACTCACACACAAATATGTACACAAATACATATTATTATTTGCTTTGATAATGAAAAAACAAATAAACAGCAGATGCCCACAGATGCACATCCTCACAAATACACACATACACACCAGGCCTCCATCATGTCACAGAGCTAAGCCCTCAGCATGTCCCCCACTCCTATTGAGAATGTTTTGGACTTCTGCTGTTATGTGGTTTCCCCAGTTATGCGAGTTTTGTGTGTCTTCGTGTCTTATTTGTTCCCTGGGGAGTTGGGGGATAGAATCTGAAGAAGGCCATCCGATTGGGCTGTCACTAATCCCTTAACAACACGGCTTGTCGTGATTGGCCATGACCATACAGACGGGGATGGAGTCTGCAGGTGGTAGGAAGGATGATTCAATGGTTGGAGAGTTGCAGTGGTGGACAAGTGTAAAGTGAGGGATGTAAGGACTGTAAGGTCTGCTTCAAGAGTTAAGGGCTTGAAGCTGATCATAACCTGACTCCACTACAACTCACACTCCAATGTGATTTGTAAAAATATGTACATGTTTAAATCAATTAAATGTAGAGTAAAATTTTTTTATAAATAAATTCTGTATGAGACACTTAAAGGCTCTGATAGAGAACACAGACAGCTGTGTCAGTATGTGTTTACATTCATGTGTGCATGTGTTTTTATGCGGTGATCACCATAGGCATTACTGTCCTCTGTATCTGTAAGATGAAACCCTAATTAGGGAAAGCATACTGCAGGCTCTCTCTGTTCCTGTCCGAATCTCTCTCCCACACTCTCTTGCCTGAAGACCTTCTTGTCAATTCAGAGAAAGGTAGGTGTTCAATGCTCCCCTGGAATCCCTTCTGAAAGCTGATATCAGCTGCTCAGATGGTGTTTAACCAGCCTAAAGCGGGAACAACCAAACATGCCCATCCCACACTCAACATCCCAAAAAGAAATGTGTTCATGGGCGCAGTTTGTAAGAAGAAGACACCTAAATGCATCATATTATACTAGTCATCATTAATACGTATGGTTCTGAGTTTTTAATGCAAACACACATATCATACATTATAATTGAATATTTTTTCATACTGTAAATGGCGTGAATGATGATTAAATTGGTCTTCAAGTTTATTCATTTGTAACTTTCTTACGGGTGGAACAACACGAATGTTGTGTGAATTTGTATATTATTGATATAATTCAATGGTGTTCAGTTTTAATACAAACTGAGGCCCAAAGCCTGCACCTAGTATATAAAGCCAGTGACCTGTGTACAAAAACAAACAAACTCTAAAACAGACTTTCTGCTCACAAGGTGTGAACAGAAGTTGTGCACTTTTTGGTGTTGGATGTAAAATATCCAGCCAGAGTAACTTTTAAAGTGCTTCAATGTACTGAAGATAACTTTTAGATAAATTGATATACCTTCACAAGATCCATTAAAATATTTTTTCTTTAAGCCTCTGCACCAGAGACCGCCTTGCTGGGGGAACTCTGAATTTAGAATCCCTTTGTAAGTCTGTCCATCGGTTTGATTGTCATAGACTCTTAGACGCAATATTTCTTTTGGCACAAATGTTCATTTGGTGATGAAATTATTCATTTTGGGGGGTCCCAGGTCTAAGGTCATGGGAGGATTTGGGACAGCTAAGGAAATAGGTCAAGGTCATTGTGACCGTGACCATGACCTTTTTCCTTGGATCGCCTTGATGGAATGTCTTTACATTTGGCACAAATGTTCACTTGGACTCAAGGATGAACTGAAAGGATTTTGGTGATCGAAGATAAAGGTTAGTATGACCTTAGTCCATCCCATTCTTGCATCTCAGGAACACTTTAAGTCTCGGCAAACATGGATTCAATCTCCAACTTGACTGCTCGGCGGAAGCATACAACTGTGAGGCGGTAATTGTAGTTTCTTCTAAATGACTGATTTAATCCTTTTTGCTTTATTGTTGATGATACTGTCATTAATTGTTTTCATTACTAGTTTTTGAGATGAGCAACATCATGTATTCTCCACAGTCAGTGACAACATTATTGAAATTCTACAGCGACCATCCCAGCTGCACCAGAGGCATTAGCATGATCCACCAGGAAGTGCCCTTTCTATCCATTGAGGCTCTGTGCATGGGTCACATCACAGATAGAGTTGTGGCTCCATCCATCATGTGGGTTATAGTTAGCCGCCTATGCTAATATCTGACCCAATGAAAAGTTTACTGAGAGACGGACAAGGACATTGGGGTGGACTCTTGTCGTTGCATGCCGTAAACACACACACACATACACATTCTCTCTTTCTTTCTCTTTCACACACATGCACGTACACACACTCTCCATTCCAGCACTGTGGGGCTGTCATATTTCACAGTACCCGGTAGCGTGGGGTGAATTATGGCCATGTCATACTATAGAGGGAGAATGTGCTGTGTGTGGCGTGTGTTTATTTGGACGCACATTTATGTGGGTATGTGTTTACACTGTGTGTGCGTATCTCAGGTCCACGTCTTATACGTTTTATTTATATAAAAAAAAAAAAAAATACCCTCACTCCAAATCAGTGGTGTCCAGAATGCTGCTGCATGTGTAAATGACAAAATGATTTATAGAAATATTTCCAAAATAAAGTCCTATGCACCAGGGGGGATTGGAATACCCCCAACAGCATGGTGCCTCGATGGGAAACACGCCATAAAATTATGTATACACAAATGCAGCACTCAAGCTTATGCAGGCAAACTCGTAGATGCAGACTCACAAACGTGGTGTGGCCCGTTTAGGGACAGAGAGGACGGCGCTCTGGTAAAACAGCTCTGTAGATTTATGACCTGTAAACTACAAGATGGACAGATGGATGAATGAAAGGATGGATGAATGGAAGGGCAAAATAAATAAAAAGGAAGGATTAGAGGAGAAACAGAAGGACAGGAGGACAAAGAGATGATGGAAGCACAGACAGATAGATGGAGCAAGAAGACAACAAAGAGGACAGCGCTCCGATAAAACCGTTTTAGAGATTTATAGCCTGTAAAGAAGTAGACTGACGGAGGGATGGATGGTAAGAAGGATTTAAGGAAATGAGGACAAATATGGTGGAAGAGAAGTAGACAATAAATGGTTGGATGGACAGATGGGTGGAAAGTTGGCTGGAACAATGGGAGGTCAGAGGAGCGATTGGAAGAGAAGAAAGGAAATGAAAAGGGGAGAAGAAAGGAGAAGAAGCGAACAGAAGAGTCCTGAACTCTTTTTCAGACAGTAGTAGGAATATAACAAATCCTGAAGTGGTCTTTGCTTCTTTGTGTGCCATGATTCCTGGAGGAATTGTCAAAGCATGAAATGAGTCTTACGCTGGGAATTGTCTCATTCTGACTGTGTGTGCAGTTATTAATGGTGTTATCGTTCTGTGCTGGTAATTATGCTCTCTGAGGGAGCTGGCATAGACAGAAAGAGACAGAAGAGCAGAAGAGAAAGACACACTTTGATCTTTTGTGAACATGATGGGTTGAGCTGAAAGAAATAAAATGTGTCTGTGAATGAGTGCATCACTAGATACTGTACATGCAAGTAGGTCTTGGGGATGAGAGGTTACTGTGATGTTAGTCATGTTCGGTGATGTTTGTATTTCTGTGAAATACAGAGGTTAAGAGTAATATTCATGGAGAAATATTTTGAGAGATAATCCATAGCAAAACTTGAAAGGATTGAGTCAAAATTTCCACTAGAGTCACTTTCTTCAAAAATATCCTAAGCATGATGCTCATTTGACTTTTTAACAAGCTTAAAAAAGGAAAAGAAAAAAAAAACATTGGGAATTAGAGACCTGGATGAAAATCAGTTATTAGCTAAATATCAGCCAGGTAAGTGGTTAAACTTTCAAATATTTTCCTCAAATTTCTGGCACTCAATAAATGTGTTTCCATTCAATTTGTGTTCAAACGATCAGTATTTTTTACTCTTTACTCGTGAAAAAAATTGGTATCAATAAAAGACTCAGCAAATAGACTCAAATCAGTCATGTTATTTTAGAGTCCACTTCCTACTGAACAGATCACAAATAAGAACATAACAAGAAGTCCTAGCGAACATTTGTGCCAAATTTGAAGATATTGTGCTCAAGATAATAGGACAAATGGATGGGACAGACATGATGTCACAGTGACCTTGACCTCTGAGCTTTAATCACCAAAGTCTATTCACTTCATTCTTGAGTCCAAATGAACATTTGTGCCAAATTTGAAGAAATTACTCAGGGTGTTATGTGTGGACTGATGACAAATAATTAATTAATACATGAAACAAACATATATGTCCTATTTCCATCATGTTTTCTATTTTGTTTTCCAATGTTTGAGATTTAACTGACACCTTTATGTACAGCATTTTACCACACCCTGTTTTCCTACACTGGGTCAATGGTATCAGACAGGAACACCATCTGTTTATCTCGATGAACTCAGGTAGTGGATGGACACATACTGTACATTAATTTGAAACTCCTTTTTCAGAAGATATTTATGAAAATTTTATGAAATTTTGTACATTTCATTACAATACTATTGTTAACTGACCATTTAGACTCTTGAAGAAGTTCTTGAAGCATTTTTCATTGATTTTATTTCACTAAAACACCCCCTCCCATCTCTTTTTTCAAAAAATAAGCAGTGTTTATTTAATTTTCCATCTTTCAATCTCATCTGTCACTCATCTGCTATTTTCTTTATGTGCTATTTTCTCTCATCCATTTATACCCTCCTCCCTGTCCCCATTCCAATCTCCCCCTTGGTTTTACTTTGTCTTTCAGTGCCACATTGCCATGTGTCGTGTGGTGTAAATGGCTTGTGGTAAATGTTGTACCGTCCCTGGTGAGTTTTAACAGTATGGAGAGAATGGCTGATAATCTTTAAATAGTGCATCTGCTGGCATCTGCTTTATCTTTATTGTTCCCTCGACGCCAAGCAGGAAAATATACAAAATATACAGGCACGGGGACACAGACAGACACACAGTGTGTGCAGTGCATGCAACACGCAGACACATACTTGGATGCATGCTCACAAACACAGTTCATTTTGAATTCAAAATGCCCAACCCAAAGCACATCCACAAATTTGCTATAATCAAGTTTAAAAAAAACAACACAACCTTTAAATGAAGAACAGAGAATGAAAAATTAAGTCACTAAATCTGTAAAATTGTTTATGGGACACATGCTCTGTGGTCACACACTGTCTAACAAGAAACAACACATACAAAGACCTAATGCAAACAAATATGATTAACTGTGAAGCATTTTGCCTTACTTTTACTTTCTTTTGGCAGTTCAATGGGTTTTCTCTAAAGAAAAAGAAAATCCAGTCAATTGCAGTTTTTAGCCACGAAGTCATCACTGTATTGATTGGACTGTTGACCATAAAGCAAAACAAGATAATGAGATAAATGCTTAAACTTTACTCGTAACGTGAAAGACAATGCTTTGCTCTGGTGTTAAACAATGGCCATTAGTAGTTACTGTGGTGATGGACTAAATGTAATGTTAAAATAATTGAAGTAATGTTTTACCATATGGGGTGTAAAGTACAGCCAGAAAATCACCTCAGTGTCTTGTAGACAGAATTTTTTTTTTTATTGTCAAGTCATTTTAGTATTTATACTAGCTATAGGTTTAGAAATAGTAATTTTGCATAAAATAATTAGAAGTATTTGAATATATTTAGATGTATAGTGCTTTTTATATGAAATATAATCACATGAATACAACGATGTCCCCACTTTATTTAACTTTTTAAGTTAACTTAAATTTTTTTTTAAAAATTGTGGAGCTGTGTATTTCAGTAACATATTACCCTTTCTCTATTATTCCATTCATCCTGTTTTGTCTTTTTACACCCCTTACCCCACTGAACATCTGTGAACTGGCTGGGAGGATTTTTAGAGAGGCATATATGAGTATTGGTGTTTTGTGGTTTTGTTGTCAGGGGAGTCAAAGTAGAACAGAAGTCACAATTAAAAGTTTTGATTGCTAAAAACAAACTTTACCTCAGAGAGTCTGTGACATTAATATCACATTGAGTTTTGCAAAGACGTAGCAGGGGGATGAAAGAATGGAAAGAGATGAAGCATGAGATGCTGAATATGATGTGAATGGTCAGGAGGAAAGATTACATGGAAGGAGAAGGGAGATGAATGGAGGGATAGATGGAAGCGAAAAGGGAGGAGCGACAACAAGACAAGGAGAAGCTGGGCTTTCCACAGGGGGCCCAAGGGCTGGCAGGCACCTGAGTCACACCTTCACTCCCTATGTGTGTGTGTGTGTGTGTGTGTGTGTGTGTGTGTGTGTGTGTGTGTGTGTGTGTGTGTGTCCTTCTGTCTGATTCTGTGATTAATGAAGATGTGTCAGTGTGGTAATCCTCTCTAATAAGCACCAGTGGAGCAGCCCTTAACCACGTGTGTATAAGTGTGTTTATAACTGTGTGAGGTGTAAGTGTGTGTGTATTACTGTCATGTGAGCTTCTCTGGACATGACCACAAAAAATGTGGCAAGTGTCTGGATTTGTGCGACTTCAGTCCTTTGACTAAATTAAAAATGTGTCACTGTGCTGCATGTTCATCTGTGTGTTGGCGCAGCCTTGTAAACTGAGAACTAGTGTGACAGAGAACTGAAACATCCATACAAGCAGCTTGCATCTGTGTGTGTGTGTGTGTGTGTGTGTGTGTGTGTGTGTGTGTGTGTGTGTGTGTGTGTGTGTGTGTGTGTGTGTGTGTGTGTGTGTGTGTGTGTATGTGTGTGTGTGTGTGTAAGATCTAATGTCATTCTTTATAAGTATGCCCAGATGTTGATACTGGAATGGCTCTTTAATTACCATTTAAACAGCAGGGGTTGTGTGTATTCGTGCATGTGTGTGAAAAAGGAGAAAGGGAGAGTGTGTGTGTGTGTGTGTGTGTGTGTGTGTGTGTGTGTGTGTGTGTGTGTGTGTGTGTGTGTGCGCGCGTCAGTCTGTGTGTGTGTGCGATGTTGACAGCAGCGCTACTGTTTAATTACCATTTAAACTGCGAGAGCTGAGTGGATCATTTAAAGACAGAAGAGCTCCAGCCAGCTAAATGAGAAAAACAACACCATTACACACACACACACACACACACACACACACACACACACACACACACACACACACACACACACACACACACACACACACACACGCACACACGCTCGTACACGCGCACACGCGCACAAGCTAAGTCTAACAAATGATACTCAGTGATGAATTACTATTTATAAATAAATGTATGGACTTTTGTTACTTATCCAGCACTTTACATACTTAACCTTTCTTTCTGTGTATAGACACACACACACACACACACACACACACACACACACAAAAACACATTCACACAAACACAAACACCTACACATCCTTAATACACAATCATACACTAAACGCCTTTTCATTTTAAGTGTGCAGTTAAATGTGTTTCTTTGTGCGTGTTTCTGTTTGTACGTGTGTTTAGGGTCCTTGCCCATATGCATGTATGCAACCATCTGTGAATGTAGCACTTCAGTCAGTCACCCTGTTAATCAGTCAGTCTGCTACTGAGGCAGGTGGCCACTCAGTCACCCCAAAAACAACCCATCCAGCCTGCTAGTCTTTTAAATTAGTCAGTGAGCCGGTCAGACACAAAATTATAATCAGCCAGTGATTTGCTGTTTCAGCCTTTAGTTAAAGCGCAAGCATCACCATCCCAAGTAAGTGATCTAAACATTCAAATTGTTTTACTCCCTCTTACACATGTAAACTGTACTGCATTGATATCAGGTGGATACAACTGACCCCAAATAAAGCAGGTTTGCCACGGACTTAGTTGCAGAGTTACATCTCATATTAACACACTGTGTGCATGATGTGTCAAAACATGACACAAGGGATAAGGCAGGATTCAGAAACACTAAAACATCTCTCTACAAAAAATAGTCCTGAATCGTCCACTATGTCAGCCTCAAAGTGGGATTCCCTGCTACATTTGGGTATGATTCCTTACTTAAATGTATACTGTGAATTCTGTTATATTTTACAGAGAAGTAATCAATCAAAGTAACCTGTGGCGCTGTCAGTGACAAAGAAACCACATTTAATCGAGGCCCTCATTATGCATTTACTCTACATGCATCAAGCAGATCCTTCTCACTAAAAGACGCAGAAAAAAATCTACAAAATCTCATATAAACGCTTTACTCTTGCAATTATATCTCCATGCAGCCTAATTGCAAACTTACTTCAACTATTAAAACTAAATAAAAAAAAATGGAATTAAAGCAGTTTAAATGATTAATTATACTAAACGGCAATTATGAATGATAATACCAAATTATTTTTACAATGGCATGGCAGGTACAAATGATGGCAGCAATGACTCCTTACACAAAGGTACTTAAATAATTACAGTGTAACGGTGAGAATGATAGGAGTGATCATATTTGTGACAGGCAGGCTGCGTTGCACTGAGAGTATTATGATAATGATATTAATGATGGATCTTGGTTAATGTGTGTGTGTGTGTGTAGTGGAGTTCAGTGGGAGATGTCTCACCTCACACTGGGCCTCTCAGTTCGATGCCATCTGTTCTGCCAGCGAGCGCAACACACACAAACACATGCACACGCACACGCACACATATACGCCAAAAATTACATACATACACACACACAAGATATACAAGCACGTAAACATTCTAATGCAAGAAGATGTCAAATACTATAGGCAAGCTCTCTGCAAGCAGAGACACACTTAAACACACACACACACACACACACACACACACACACACACACACACACACACACACACAAGACACAGACACACATACACACCGTCCCGGACGGCTGGTAATCCTGGCTCTACCCAGAATCCTCAGTTTTGAGGGTTCAGCCAAAGGGAAACCAGCGTGTTGTCTGCCTACTGGACATACATGAGATCAGGGACCAGCGTTTGTGTGTGTATGTGTGTACTGTATGTGTCTGTAAGGACTGAGTTGGTTTATATTTGCCATGGTGTCTTCAAAAGAGTGGTAGCTGCAAAAGTGAACAAATGAATGAAAATCCATATAATGACAACAATTTAAAGGTATTTTGGTTTATTAGGCCTACAGAAAAAAATGCAATTTGGTGCCATATTTAAAACCTTGATAGAGTACCATATTCTATAATTATTGTTATGACCTGTTATATAGACCAGTCTCTCCTTCTCTCCCTCTCTGATGCTCCTCTGTTTTCTGTCATTGTCAGATATCAGGTCAAGAAAAGTATAAAGGAAATGGTAAAAATAGTTATAAAAGATGATATATCAAAGGCTTTATCTGTCACCGTGTTTTGTCACTCTGACACACATACAGGAGTTTGGGTATAAAGTACATGCTTGAGTATTCTGGCGATGCCTGGACTGCATATGACCAACTCACACAGAGACACACACACACACACAATGTGTGCATCCATGTGGCGTTGCCTGGACGGTGTACGAGCAGCATATCTGTCAGTGTGTGACAGGTTGACAGCTCAAGCTCCCAGCACTTTGTCCACTATCATCACGTCAAGAAACACACACACACACACACACACAAACACCAAAATGGGCCACAGTGGCTTTAATAGTTTAATACTCATTCCCAGAACTCAGCACACATATCTGCAAACACACAGGACTTTTTAAAGGTGCAAAAAAATGTAACTTTATAATACAGCTCAAACTCAAATGTCGGTACAGTGGAAGAAAACGAGACTGGGGAACAAGAGGTAAAACCTGAGCATTTAAACTGAAAAAACAAATAAATAATACTCCTTTATTAATTATCTTTGCAAATACAGGGTAAGTTTGAGAAAATGTTTATAACTTCGAACAGCCACAAATGATTCTGCATTTGCAAATACAAAACAAATCCAACATTTTACAATAAATGTTTCCTCCAAAAATTAAATTAAAGGTCTCAATAAAAGCAGGGGACAAAAATACTCCATCCCTTGTTCCTTTGTTTTTAATGGAAAGTGTCAGTTATGTAAGAGTTTTCTGAAACATGAAACAAGTGCCATAAAACATCAAACGTTTGAATGTGTTATAGCTTTTAAGTGCATGCCACATCCTCTCTGCTCCCTGTATTTCCTGTCACTCTCTGCTCAACACTATCTGTCACAGCAGAAATGCTGTCAATTGTCTTTAGAAAACAACAATAATTCAAATTAATTAATGGTATCAGATTCAACAGGATATCAAAAACCAGCAGGCACTTTTATGAGTTTTATACAGATTCTGTTCAATGTCACCTCAAAGTTATCAGCACTTTACTGAGCCTGACTTACAGGCTCATGGAAATGCACAATATGAAGACACCACATGAGCGCCAATAGTATTATCTCACCATAATAGCTGCATTTAATGATATACACACGCGCCTCAAGTCTCCTTTTTATTTCTGCAGACGGAGTTCAGGCCTTACAAAACCAAGCCAGGTCAGACCAGATAATTTGAGTCACTGGCACAATCACGGATCACAGCTTTAGCACATTTCATACAATTAAGGATTGTGGATTTGAAGCAGACTAAACAATGGGCCCAAATTAAATTTTTAGTTTCTCAGTGAAAGGCACTCTGGCTGTTCTGAAAATACAATCAAACAGAATGAGAATATAGACGTAGTCTCTAACAGGATTGCTGAGCACACTCACTTACAATATGGCATCTTTCTCTCTTTCTTCCTCCCTGATTCTATTACTCTCTGTCTCTATCTCTTCCTCACAGTTCAAGATTCAGTGGATCTACAGCTACAGTTTAATTCTACAGTTCTTCTATTATGAAGCCTGCGTTGTGTCTCCTGGTGTCAAACAGTGTGAAAGACCAGAAGCAATAACACAAAGCAGAAGAGAGCAATTACAGCTTCAGTCGCAAGACACGCTGATGGAGACAAATAAAGAAAGAAAAAAGCAGAGAAGAATGCAGGAACAAGAACAATGAGTGAATTGAATTTTTTTTTAAGCAGGCTAACATGGAAAGATTTCTTTAGTGGGTCGACACTCTGTTCATTAAGTGTTAACTTTCGGGAAAAGAAAATGGAAAGGTTTGTAAAGATACATAAAACACTCTATGAGAAAGAAATTCAGAAAAAAGGCTGTGAGACTTAAAAAACTAGAAGATGAGAAAGAATGAGAGTCATACAGGGAAGAATGAATGTGGTCACAAACTCAGGCATTTTTTTTTTTTATTCCTTTGGAGCATTTGAGAACAGAGTCAGACTTTTGACCAACCTGCAGTACAATGAAAGAAGGATAATTTGCAACAGGGCCAACTGTGCTCTTTAGCAAAGGTCTTGAAACACATGTATCCATGTCCACACACAGAACAGGGAAGCAAAGTAGTGTTTTTTTCTGATTTAATCCAAGGAAATAATAATGTAATAATTAATGTAAATTAGGCATAGAAAGTAAGAAAAGAGAAAAGAGACTCAACCGGGTCAAAAGAGGACAGACAGAGAAAACAAAAGACAGAAACTGACAGAGAGACAAAAGGGAGATTATGCAGAGACATGGATTGAAACTGAAGAAGACAGAAAAAGAAGAAAAAGAGACATTCAACAAAGTTACAGGAAGAGCGAGAATAAAGAGCAAGAGAGATTTTGAATGAAACAAAAAGAGACATTGGACAGCTCTTCCTCCCAGTAAGTGAAAGACTTCAAACTGCAGTGCATGAGAGAGCTGCACTTTATGGGGCTATTCTCTCTGCATTAGCATTAGCTATAGCTCTCAGACTGACAACGTAGCGCTCTGTTCTCAAGGTCAGGAGGGGCACTCACTACCACGGGCCATGACTACACACACACACACACACACACACACACACACACACACACACACACACACACACACACACACACACACACACACACAGTCACCCACTCTATCAAACACACACTCAGGCATTCTTATGCACAGACGGATTCAAACACTGGCACGCCCAGACGCAAATGAACATTGACTGTGCAAAAGTTTTAGGCACTAAAAGTAAAGTGAGGATGCTTTCAAACAGAATGCCAAGTAGAGTTTTCATTTATTAATTAACTTCATGCAGTAGACAGAAAATATATAATCTATATGATCAAATATAAATCAAAACAACATTTTGGCAGCATTATTCTCCTCGGTGCACCTGTGCAGTTTTTCAAGGTACTTGGCAGGTAGGTTGTTCCAAGTATCCTGGGAAGACTTGCCATAGCTCCTATGGATTTGGGTTGTCTCATGTGTTTCTGTCTATTGAGATCAAGCTCTGTGTGAGCCATACCATCTGTTGCAGGACTCCTTGTTCTTGTTGTAGCTGAAAATAGTTCTTTATGACTACAGACTGAATTTTGGAACAACTCCCTGGTGGTATTGCATTATGGATAAGAATGTAAACATCTAAAGCACCTATAACTTCTGCACAGTAGGCCTACCATACACGGAGACATCAGATCTTTGTCCAAACTGGAGGATGCAGGTTGTAGAAGGCCCAGACAGAAATCAAGCTAAGATTACACATTGGTTTTCATGAGTTAATTCTGAAGGTAGTTTTGTGAGGAATCCATTAGGTTATATATCTAGCAATGTTGATTTACATAGTGAGACTGTCATTTGTTTGCTTTGGTAAATAGCTAAAGGTTGTGATTAATTTATATTTAACCAGTTGTTTAACTGACCAATGGAGGTTATAAACTACCACATATCCAGATAGACTGGGTGTCCTACTCTGGAAACCAAACACATTTTCTGGCTTTTCACCTGCTGAGTTTTGGTTGAGGGAATTACTCTGGAAAAAGTAATTTGTTGTATTAGTTAATTTTCTAAACGTCTTACCAAAGAGATCAATGTGCATCTAAGGTAAAAAATACATAAGCCCTTTTAAAAGAGGTTGTTCAAAATGACCAAAGGTTAGTAGCACATTAGCAACCATTTCCTCTGAGCTAATCTTGGATATCAAGCAGTAATGATGATTTGATCGATTTTAAGGAATAATATTTGTTTAGTCATGTATAGTAGTCAAATTAAACCCTAAGCACTCTTCATAGGAAAATACCTTTCAAAAACATTCACAAATGCACCAAGTATTTGACTAAAAACACATTGTTTTACCAATGCAGCCTTTATCGTTGTAAAAGATTCATTAAACAGCATTACAGCGATCTCCTGGGCAACTGACATTAATGCAGCTTAATTACTGTTCAGATTTATGGATTGTATGTAAATGGTCCATTCATTCAAACATTCTGTGGTGCATTCAAGCAACAAACCAAAAAAAAAGTAAACATGCTAAACACATGGCCACCATGTCTGCTGTAGTATGTCACTGGTAGTTAAGTACTGCATGGCTACTGGCTAATCAGCTTGCTGATACTCATTAAGACATTATTCATGCAGGCAGCATCAGCTGTGTTCTCTATTAACTTGGCTTGGCCTGATGCTAATGAATACACAAACTCATTTGTTACGTGAAAAGTGAGAGAAGGAGGGAAAGGATGCTTCTCATGTTGTCCTGAAAACTTCAGACAGTCTTAGACTGTGCGGTCTTTCATTGGCAGAGAGGCAGAGAGATCTTCATTCTCACTTTAATCTAATCTATACATCATTGTCGGAATTTAGTTTTCTTTTTCCTGAGAGACTGAAAGAGACCACATTTTATTAAAAAGTCAGTAAGTAACTAAAAGTCCCACGAAACTTGGCGGATAAATCTGATGCTGTATTTTCCTCCCGTCAGCAGCAAAGTTTTTGGACAGGAAAGGTTTCTATAAGAGCACAAACCCAGTGAGTGAGACAGAGAAAAAAACAAAGAGGGGAAGAGATAGCGCCGGGGGCAATCTGTGACGGTATTTTTTGATAACCATAATCATAATCTGCCTAGGGCGATCCAATTCCTGAGACAGTTTATGGGGTAGGGAGGGCCATCAGAATTAGAATGAGATGAGCATAAATGGCTATTTATCCCTTGTGTGTGTGTGTGTGTGTGCGTGTGTGTGTGTGCGCGTGTGTGTGTGTGTGTGTGTGTGTTGTGTGTGTGTGCGTGCGTGCGTGCGTGCGTGCGTGTGTGTGCGTGCGTGTGTGTGTGTGCGTGTGTGTGTGTGTGTGTGTGTGTGTGTGTGTGTGTGTGTGTGCGCGTGTGTGTGTGCTGTGCGTGTGTGTGTGTGTGTGTGTGTGTGTGTGCGTGTGTGTGTGTGTGTGTGTGTGTGTGTGTGTGTGCGCGTGTGTGTGTGTGCGGTGTGTGTGTGTGCGTGTGGTGTGTGTGTGTGTGTGTGTGTGTGTGTGTGTGTCTGTCATGAATGGCTATTTATGTGGATTAACGGGTTGGTGAGGCCATCTGAAACACATGAAGCAAACCTCACAGCATGTCTGGAACACACACACACACCACACACACACACACACACACACACACACACACCACACACACACACACACACACACACACACACACACGCACACACACACACACACACACACTCAGGCATCCAGTAGATAAACCTTAAAACATTAGAATCTGTTAAAAAAAAAAAAAAAAACTGCCTTTTTTCCATATAGTGTGTATCTCGATGTTGATTTTTTTTTTTTTTTTTTTTTTACCAAGAAAGTGCAATTGTGTATGTGGGTGTGTTTAAAAATGTCATCTCAAAAACTGTGTGTGTTATATGTATAGGTAACATTCATCTACCTGAGTGCACTTGAATGTGTTCTTAAATACGGGTCCGTAAGAGAGAGAGAGAGAGAGAGAGAGAGAGAGAGAGAGAGAGAGAGTGTGTGTGTTTGTGTGTGTGTGTGTGTGTGCGTGTTAGAGAGTGACTGAGTGTTGAGAGAGTGGTAATTACCATTCAGCAGTAGCGCTAAAGTGACATGTTTGAGGAAGAGATAAGGGGACATAAATTGGCCTGGTATAAAACGGTGATATTTCCTCCACTGCTTTAGAAAAACCCATTTACTCTGCCTCTTTAGCATGTCAAGACCCCTGTCACTACCCTCTCATCCCCTCGGCCAGAAGGACTCATTCGTGCGCGCATGCACACACACACACACACACACACACACACACACACACACACACACACACACACACACACACACACACACACACACACACACACATATATGTGCTTCACGCAGTCGGTCGGCTCCTTGTGAAAAAGTGCTCATCTGCATTCTGCTATTAACTTGGACAGACACATACACATTGAGAGAGAGAGACAGAAATGGAGAGAGTGTGTGTAAATCAGTGTAATGGGGCCAGGACCTCAGTAGCTCTAAAAAGAGAGCAGACATGTGGAGGACAAGACATAATTTTTTTTTTCCCTTTCATGAAGAGAAGCAGCGATACAGCACATCTGTCACTGCCGGACACACAATTGCTCCCACAGTCAGAGACAGAGAGAGAAACATGAAAGGAAAGAAAGGGAATCAAGGCGACAGAAGAAGAAGAAGAGTGACACAGTGGATAGAACACAAAGCTGGCAACGCTGGACCACCTGGGACAGTTTGTTTCCCTGTTTAGTACCTTCTTCCTTATTTTCTTCTATTATTTCAATTAACATTGAAGTTAACAATTAGAAAAGGGTGTTTATAGGAGTTTTCACGCCTGAAAGTGTTGACCAAGGGCCATATCTTTGTTAGATTGTATCTATACATTTGATCTGGTTCATTTCGATATTAGTTTCTGCATCTTTTATGCATTTTTTTTAAGCTGGGTTTTAATGTCTCAGTCAGACTAAATTACAGTTA
The DNA here is from genome assembly GCF_022577435.1 of Embiotoca jacksoni. NCBI lineage: Eukaryota > Metazoa > Chordata > Actinopteri > Embiotocidae > Embiotoca > Embiotoca jacksoni. The sequence goes on along the minus strand of NW_027185414.1, from coordinate 10,187,732 downwards.
AATACTCTCCTCCTCTCTCAACATGCCACAGGAGGTCAGTTTTACTTCTTTTCTGGTTTTTTTTCTTTGTATTTTGTTTAAGGAGTGACGATACGCTGCCATCCTCTCCACCATCTCTGTGTGTAACGGCTGCTTTTACCGAGGCAATCACAAGTCATTCAAACAAGTGTATGTGTCGAGTTCAAACTTTCTTGTATGTTTGGTTCCTGTTGAAGTAGAGTATAAGAGCCTTAAAGATTGAATCATAATGTTTCTGCTGTTCACTGGTCTGACTGGAGAAAAATATTTTCTCCTTGAACAAAGTTCTAAAAGACAAAACCTTTCAACAGCGCCACACAGAGAAGATTGTGAATCATTTCTATGTGCCATGTGCTCCGGGTCGCAGGTTAGAGCCCTCGGCGCGTTACTTAGCAAACACGCACACTCAAGCCACAGGGGAAGAGGTGAGAAGAAAGGAGGAGGAGAGGAAAAGGAGTGGAGAGGAGCAGAGAGGAGGCGAGGTCTGACCTCTCTTTAGCCTCACAGCTGTGGGCAAGATAAGCCTTTTTCTCACAGGTAAATAAAAGCCACACCCTGCATGCATGTGTGTGTGTGTGTGTGTGTTTGTGCGTGTGTGTTAACACTGCTGACACAACCCCATGCACAATCTCCTCTTGCCCTCCTTCTATTCATCCACCCAGTATCCCTTGTTTTATACTGTCCTCTTTTTTATTGTTTTCCTTTTGTGTGTGCGAGTGTTTGTGTGAATGTGTGTGTGGTCGTACAGTATGTGAGTCCTGGGGAAAGGGAAAGCACAGAAGTGGCTTTCAAAATATGTTCTTTTCTGGAAAAACTACACATTTTAGCAACTTTCTTTTATTTCAACTTCTTTTCTGATCTCCATTTTATGTCATTCTGTTAAAATGTGATGATACTGAGCCAGATCTATGGCTAATGTTGAACCATTTTCTTCCTCTTCAGTTCATAATTTTGCTCTTGATGTACTTGACAGAGTAAACTTGGATGAATTTACTCTCACATACAAAATCTCATTCAGAAACTCACATACAGGCGAACAGGCTCCATGTCAGTCGGTTCTCCAATATCAAGGTGTAAAAGGATTCTATTGGCTTCGGGTCGCAGGTGTTACATCTAATATGGTCCCTGCACAGAACCAATTCACAGTCCGGAAACACACTCCACAGACATGTATGCGTTCAAACGAACACGAACACAGTCTCATAACTTTCACCTCCTGTTGGTTGGGAAAGACCACAGGAACACTCAGAAACACACACAAACAACTGAAACCGCTGAGTGTGATGTGTGTTTGACAAGTGAGACAAACCTAAAATTACAGCTGCATCAAAGTAAAGAAAACAAACCAGCTGTTTCCTAAAACTGACTGTTGTGATGCTGCTCGTACAGAAATTACATCCTGTGAAAAAAAACAGTTGTATATTTGTTTTTGTGACATTACATTATCTTGTACTTCTTTTTTATTTATGCACAAATCAAATCTTATTCACTCCATGTTCAAATACAGCATAACATTTACATGTTCAAGTAACAGCTGCAAGCAAATCAGTGCATTAATGTAATTCATGTGTTTTCTTATCTCTCTGACTCACTCATTATGTTTGCTTCCATCACCAAAAAATCTCCATCAGTGGTACGGCGAAGATCCAACCTGTGCCCTCTGCCCAACTCCAGCGACTCTCAAACACACCATCGCAAGCTTCAAGACCAGCCTCGCGCAAGGGAGATACACCTGGCGGCACAACCAGGTCCTCAAGAGCCTGGCATCAGCTATTGACAACAAGCGGTGTGTGACCAACTCCTTGCCCCCGAGAGCAGCCGATCCCCTGAAGACAACCGCATTTGTCCGAGAAGGACAAAAAGCCCCCAAACATCCTACCACCGAGCTGGAAACGGGACACTTAATCATGGCTGACTGGAAGATGCTGGTCGACATCGGTCAGCAATTAATCTTTCCACTGGAGATTGCTTCCACCAACCTCAGGCCAGACCTGGTACTCTGGTCCCCTTCACTGAAGACTGCTTACATCATAGAGCTCACAGTCCCATGGGAGAACGCTCTTGAAGAGGCCTATGAAGAAGCTGCGCTACGCAGAGCTAGAAGCAGAAGCAAGGCAGTGCGGCTGGAACACCAAAGTCTTTCCGGTTGAAGTGGGATGTAGAGGATTTGTGGCTTCTTCGACCATCAGACTGCTGAAAGAGCTGGGAAGCCTCGGTCAGGCTATGCAGCAGATCATCAGGGCAGTCTCAGAGGTGGCTGAAAGAAGCAGCCAGTGGATTTGGATCAAGCGGAATAACCCATGCTGGGCTCCAACTACGTCAGCAAAACCCACTTGAGAACCTCCACCTGTTAACCTTTCAGCTGTCTGCCATCCTCAATGTTGTCAATTTTGGGACAGTTGGGCATGGCACACAAGCTGAGGGATGATCATCCAAAAAGAATTTGGTATAATTGTTGCAACTGTTGTGGGTTGATCTCCCATTTTGGGCCAACAGGTTGTTTTAGAGAATGTATTTATTTGCAATATTCTATCCACAGCATGCAACCAAACTGAAGAAATCAAAACTGAAATAACACAAAGGGAATTTTACAGCGACAAAAAAATAGGTTCTATATTTTAGATTCCTTAAAGTAGCCACTGTTTGCCTTGATGACAGCTTTGCACACTGGCAAAATCTTGACCAACTTCATGATGTCCTCACTGCGATTAGTTTAGAGTTAACAGGTGAGCTTTGTCAAAAGTTAATTTGTGGAATTTCTTGCCTTCTTAATGTGTTTGAGACCATCAGTTGTGCTGTACAGAAATGTTAGAGTATAGCAAATAAGCTACAGCTACAGTATTAATTCACATTGTGGTAAGAACCGTTCAGCTAAGTAAAGGAAAGCAACAGTCCATCATTACTGTAAGTCATGAAGGTCAGTCAGTCGGGTAAATTTGAAGTACTGTTCTTGAAATACATTAAAAGCTGGGAAGAAACTGTCCCTTGTGAGGACCATCGCAGGAAAGGAAGACCAAGACTTTCCTTTACTGCAGAAGTAAAGCTTATTCGAGTCACCCAACTCAGACATCACTAATACTTCAGACTAGAGCGTGCGTAAATGCTCTCCAGAGCTCAGGATAAGAATTTCAGAAAATATTTAATCAGCATGGCTACGACGACATACAGTTTTATTTGCACTTAATTGGACTATTTGTTTTTCAACAGGGCAGTGATGACAAAAGCTCTGTATCCGATGACTTTGCATACCCAGTCACCTTCTCTAAGCGCAGTTGAGATGATTCGGGAGGATTTGCACTGCAGAGAGAAGTAAAAGGAGAAACAAGTGCTCAGCTTATGTGGGGACTTCTTCAAGACTATTGGAAAAGCTCCATGTGACAACTTCATCAGGCTGGTTTGGAGAATAGAGTGAAAATTTGGTTATTTTAAGGAATCTTATAATTAAAACCATATTTTTCTTTGTTTGTACTTCATTGTTCGACAATGGTAATAATATGAGAAACCCTTGAATGATGAGGAGTGTCCAAAATTTTGACTGGTACAGCAAATTCTCTTAATTTCTTCTTGTTTCTAATATCGTTGCCATCATACTGATCTATTTTGAAAACGAGGTTTAAAAAAGTTGAACTCAAATGTATCCTATCAGGGTTTTGGGTCAGAAAATATGTGTTATGTAAACTCTATTAGTATTCATGCACAGTTTGGTTCATTTATTCTTATACAGGGGTATATTCTAAGATAAATATCCATTTATTGTGCAGATGAAAGAGCAGCTTCAAAATAAGTGGAAAAGTAATCAGAAAGTGGAGTTAAAATAAGCTGGAATTAAGTAGGTAATCAGTATTCTGCAATGAGCTACATCTCCAAAGTAACCTTCCCAAACCTGATTGAGTCAAATGAACAATAAGTGTGTCTGACAATGACAATGATATTATTCTCTTGTTGTTGGTAAACAAGCAGGTCTGGTGGATTAAGACACCAGCCAGTATACACTCTGCAGTGACAACAGAAAAGCCATGTACCAATTGAAACTGAAGAGGTTTTCCTCCATAAGCACAGCCTGTATAATTATTTCAAACACGAGGAAAACCAAATCACTTTACAACGCGGATTTACATATGATTAGCGTCATACAAAGACAGGATTACTACAAGTAGTCAAGAAGCAGCCTTTTCCCTCTCCCCGTCTCGTTCTCCTTGTCTTGATTCAAAGAGCCTTGACATGAGTTAACACTGCTCTCTTGCTCACTCTTACCAAAAAGGTACAGCTGCAGTGACAAAAGCTGACAGACTGTACCTCTGTACTGACGCAGACATGATAATAATGACAAAAGCAATAAATCGAAAAAAGGGCACGGTGTAAAATGGCTCAAGCTAAACAGATATGGAGAAAGTTTTTCAATAGAAATCAGTGATTTCTATTTTCATTCTCTCCTCCCTGTCTAATATGTTTGAAAAAAAGTGTAGGAAAACAGTTACATTATGATACTGTCTAAACAGTACCAGATATTGTATTAAACAGATATTGTCATATGACGTATTTTGTTTTGTGATGATTGATTAAAGGCCATATAGGAAAATAATTATTACACATGCATAACACATGGGTGAATACAAACATGAAAGTTAATGGCAACCTGTAAATGTTGTGAGAGATGAATCATTGTGTTTCTGCAGGACCTAAACCCTTCACTGTGATCTGTAAACATTATGATCTAAGAACAAAATGAATAATTTGAATGAGTATTGATTATTTAATGGGACTTTTAGTACATGGCCATCTGAGTTCATGTTATTCAGTGTGAATAAAAGAGGACAAACTGTCATTCAGTGCTCTGCGAACACAAAAAGACACCTCGCCACTCTTAAATTATCATTGATTACCCAAAATGATGCAAAGAATATTATTGACTGCATGAAAATGCCACTTAAGAACACTTATCATGACCCATTATTCACATATTATCCATTGATTTACAGTATTGTATTCAGCTTATTTAAGTTGGCAGGGCTTAGGGATGGGTTCAGCAGTAGTGAAGCCAGTTGCTTAAAAGAGAATTACAGTTTCTTATTCATGCAAAAAAAACAGAAGAACAAAAGAGTGACTCAACATTTAAGACATCCACCGAAAACAACGACTCAGCTACCTGCACTGTCATTGCTGTTCCGTAACACTGCAATGACACACAGCCATTTAATCAGGCAACAGTACATAATTGCAATAAACTTGGTTGTCTTAACATATTATCCTGCCTCATTTTTAGCATCTATTGTAAGATAAAGACCCCATTTGGTTGAAATCATCCAACTTTATCCACGTGCAGGTAAAAAACTATTGCCAGCAGCTTGAGAACAGACACAGTAAGGCTCTTTAGCAAGCACCAGTATTTAGTAACTGTTTCCTAATTATTGGATGCTTTTTTGCAATTTGTAAAAGTCTCATGTTTTTATTTTCTATTGTAAAAAGAATTTCATGCACAAACACACAAACAATACATAGATTTAAAGACAGTATTTTAGAGAGCAAGTCACTTGTATAATTGGCTCTAGAAATGACAATTGGTGTTTGTGTTTGTGTTTTTGTGTCTGTGTGTGTGTGTGTGTGTGTGTGTGTGTGTGTGTGTGTGTGTGTGTGTGTGTGTGTGTGTGTGTGTGTGTGTGTGTGTGTGTGTGTGTGTGTTGTGCGTTGATCCAGCCAGCTGAAATTGGCAACTTGTTAAGCAATTTGGATCCTCTTGATGTTTGGGTGGACACACACACACACACACACACACACACACACACACACACACACACACACACACACACACACACACACACACACACTCTCTGTTTCTCTATTTCTCTCTCTTTACTCTCATAGTTACATCCCCTAACTAGAATTACCTGTTTCACTTTCTTCAAACGGAGATCTAAAAAGTCTAAAAAAGTTAGTGGAGTGTTTTTATTTTCAGATATTCAAGTTTCTGAAACAGCTGCATGTGTGATAAAAGTGCCTTCTCTTCTAGTTCATTTTCTATACATTTTTCATTTTGAATGTGAGTAATGTGACAGAGTGACAGAGTAGCTGTGACAACAATAATGAAGTACTGAGTACATGAACATGCCTCTGCTGAGACTCTAAGATTAGTGACAGAAAGACAGGGGAGAAAAGAAGCTCAGGGATGAGAATAGAGATTCTGAAAAGAGCAGACTGCAAAGATGAACTGATGGACAGGCAGACATATTTACATACACTAGAGTACGCAGTGACAGACAGACAAACCTCTCATCGAGAGACAGTGGTGATAGACAGAAAGGAAAGCAGGGAGTTAATGAGTAGATTGTGGGCCAATAACATAACCAGTCACCCACAACAACGCACTGCCCGTACTCCATACCTGCCCGCCTTGCTGCACTGCATTCTGGGAGTGGAAGGGCAGAGCGGAGCGGCGATGGGATTTGAAAGGCGTTCTGCTTGGGCGACTCGCTGATTTGCATTCAACAGTGGAGACACACAAACACATACACCAGCAAATACAGTCTGGAAGCACATGCACATTGAAAAAAAACAATGTTTGTAAGCAAGCGCACACATGCACCCATGTATGATCACACAAGCTTCGATATTGTGGACTAATTATTAACCCCTCTCATAGTCAAGTAGTCTGACTGTGTGTGTGTGTGTGTGTGTGTGTGTGTGTGTGTGTGTGTGTGTGTGTGTCTCAGAGAGAGAGAGAGAAGAGATGATTGGTGAGACGAAGAGGAAAGAAGAAGGATTAGAGGTTGGAGGGAATACACTCACCCCTCTCAAAACCCTCTCTCCTCACCTCTTTTTTTCCTCTGGCATGTTATTTTTCGCTTTACGATTCTGATAATGATGATATTAGAGAGAAGAGGAGGGGGAGGAAGAAGGAGAGGAGAGGATGATGGGCACCGCATGCGGTTGTTCACCCTGTCTTCCCTCTTTTTACTGCTACACATCGCATGGAGAGAGCGACAAAGAGATAGAGAAAGACTAGGGGATGGGTTGGGGGGGGGCCCTCAATGACTAATTTTCCTTTCTTTTACGGCAGCATAAATTTAACAGGAGGGGGGTTGTGGGGTAGAGTAGAAATCCTTTTAGCGCTCTGATTTATGTACGTCTGATGGCCGAATCATAGATCACCGCCGGAAGATGGCAGACACACTGATGATGATGGGGCCCTTCGACGGGGCCCACTAATGCCCTGCCGAACAAAATGTAACCAATCTGTGGGGGCCCTCAAGCATGCAATGATCCTCTAATAGAAACTATAGCAAACTATATGCCTGTCACCGATGACGGGGTTGGGGGAGTTGTGTGTGAGCATGTGTGTTGAGAGCAGTAGAAATAGGAAAGAGGGAATGAGAAGAGGAAGTTCAAAAAAAAATTACCTGTTGTGAAATGACAAAAAGAGAAGAGCAAGAGAGCAGAGACAGAAAGAGGATGATCCGAAGCAAAACAGAGCTACAGAGTAATGGACAGAAAAACACAGAGGGGAAGCAGAGGCAGGAAAGATGGAGAGTCAGAGAACCAAAGGCGGGAAAACAGACAGAGAGGGGAGCCCGGTTGAAGGGGACTTTAAATGTCAAGTTGAAATAAAAATTTAAATAATAGGAAAAAAAAAGCAGCCAAAGGAGTAAACAGCAAAACAATAGACAACAACAAGTAAACGACTCGAGTGTCCACCTTAAATCACCCAATCACACATTCGCATACATACACACGCAGGCCTGATGCACAGTGCGGCGCATGCAGCCCCACCAATCATCTTTATATCAAAACATCATTATGCTGGCTGACAGCAGCTAAGATTCCAGCGAGGCCTTGTTGTCATAAATCGTCAGCTGTTGCAGTGCTGGAAAGAGAGCCTTTTCATTTAGGAATGTCAAAGCTCTCCTGAGCCTCGTAAAGATTGGAGGAGACTCGGGAGATGGGGAAACAGAGGTAAGGATGGCGGAGCGTGGGAGATGAGCGAGATAACTGAAGATGGCAGGCCTGGTGAGATGGCAGGAGTCTGCGAGTCAGACACCTGAATCAACTTTGTTAACATGGGCGTAAAACACGTTTTAGATTTTGCTTTTAAATTTGTTGTGACTTATATCTGTCTTCAATCATTTTACCGTGCACAATGAATTCAATGGGAATGAGTTTGAAAAAAAGGGTAATTATTTGACGAGGCAGGGAAGAAAAGCGACTTGGGATTGAGAAAGAAATGTATGGCTGCTTCTTAATTTGCAGCCTTTTGTTAGTGATTGAGGTCAATGAGCCAACATGTGCTGGTGTGTCTTTGTTTTTAAAGTTTTGCAGAAGTCATCAGCTACACTAGCAGTGAGGCTGTTGGGCTGGCAGTGTTGGTTTTTCAGTCGGTCCATATCTCTGGGTTATACTGTAGGATCTCAACCACTATTTCATGGACTGCCATAAAATAATGAAAATTTGAGACATTCATGGGATTTTGGATCCGCTTCCTTTACACCTAATACCACCATGAGGCTGACATTTGAGCAAAATGTCTCGACAACTATTGAATGACTTGCAGTTAAAATGCATGTACCCCTCATAATAAATTGTAATAACTGTGGTGATCCTGTTACTATTCATGTTGCCATTCAAAGTGCAACCTTTTTTTTTATGGTGAAATACTTTCAAAGCTAATGACATTCCCATCACCCTCATGTACCTTGTGTTTAGCAGCATGCCAACACGCAACACAAAGATATGTAAGGAAAAGGGAAAGGTATAAGGTATAAGGAAAACTGATTCCTAAATTTGGTGGGCACAAGAACATAAACAGAAATCGGTGTACATGGTGTTTAAACCACAATGCCCTCCGCAGGACATTATACTGTGCAACATGTGGGGAACCAAATCAAACTCTACAGTGTAATGAAATCAACAATATCTCAATAGTAAATGTTTCACTTGTAAATAATAAATGTTTATGTCTATGCCTGTTAGAGAAGTTTGTAACATTCAGTTTTAGCTGCAGCTATGGGGAAGTGTTATTGGGCTCGATGGTCATTTTTGAGGCTCCGGTTGCTGGACATAATATTTGTATGTTTAACTAAGGGGAGCACAGTAAAACATGAACACTTTAGATATTCGGTAAGCATACTGTGTGGGAAGAAATTGCTTCAGTTTTTTGGCTGTTCATCAAATTTATCATTAAATTGTTGCAAATGAAAGCTGACAGTCTGCACTTCACAGTCACTGTGTCATTTCACATCAAAAAGGAGGGGTATAGGAGGGAAAAAAAAAAAAAAAAACGTATGTATGCGTGCATTTGTGTGTATGTGTGTCTCTGACTAATGTACTGGAGAGCTCTTCACTGATGCTGACAAAAAGACAAGTTTGCGTCGCTGGTGCGAGTATGTCCCTCCAGGGCTTCCGTCCATTCACTGGCAGGGGAGATGAACTGAGACAAGATGTCAGAGCAGGAAATGTCAGACCACTGCCAAACCGTTGTTGTGCACACCACTGACAGGCACTCACACACACACGCACACAGACACACACTAACGCACGCGCGCAGACGCAGACACACGCACACACGCACGCACACACACACACACACACACACACACACACACACACACACATGCAAAACGATAACACAGAGACTTTCACATGCACACACAGAGCACACGATGTCAAAAGGAAACATTCATAATTTCCATGAAACACTCATGCAGACACAAGAGAGCAAACGGTCGTGTTTTTGCAAAACTGCATTCTGGCTTCACATTAAAAATGTTGTCAACCTAAATCCTTATAATTCTGACACAAGTGTTTTTCTGAAAGAGTAACATCATAATTTTCGTATATGTGTTGGCAGTTGTGGTAAAAGGTTAAAAGTATGACAGTGAAAACACAGCCAGAGAAAGAAAAAGAGGTTTGTGGGGGAAATGGAGAGATGATGTGGAGGGATGAGCACAGCAGCAGTTCATGTCCGCTGGCCAGTTCTTATGTTTGTTTTCTTTGGTCGTGTGTACACATTACAGATGTCTTGAGTAATGCCTCCATCTGTAATCTCTCTCTCTCTCTCTCTCTCTCTGTCTCTCTCTGATGTCCCCAGGACTCAGTTTTCCTTAAGTGTGTCAATTTGGGTCTCCTTGCTCAAGTTCAAACATTTAGCCCCCAAACAGCCATTTGTCTCCAACTTACCAGACAGACAGACCAAAATAGAAGAAAATACCTCAAGAAATAAAGAACAGACAGAGGGAGAGAGAAAAATTAACATCTTGTATGTTTGACAGCACTTTTTGCTGCCTGGTTAGAGCACGCACGCACGCACGCACGCACACACACACACACACACACACACACACACACACACACACACACACACACACACACACACACACACACACACACACACACACACACACCACCCCCCGTCTTGTCTGGTTACTGGCTGTGCACTTGCAGTCCCTCTAGGGTGTGTGGGGTCATACTGTGTGTGTATGTCTGTGTGTGCGCTGGTGGGTGAGGGGAGTTCACCCAATGCCAACCCCACCCTCCCTCTTACCCTCCCTCTACAAACCACACACACACACACACACACACACACACACACACACACACACACACACACACACACACACACACACACACACACACTCAAACATGCACACACCCATCTCTTTGCGGAGCTACAGATGATGTGCCGTCCAGCTGCATTTCCGTCACTGTGACGATGAGTGCTCCTGCCAAACGCCCGGCAACCAGAGTCACATCTGCTCCTGTCTCTGTCGCCACGGCAATACTGCCGAAGTCTGCTCGACAACCAGCACACGACCAGGGGGCAACAACGGGTGGCACAGAAAGAAAATGAGAGAGAGAGAGAGAGAGAGAGCGAGAGAGAGAGAGGGAGAGAGAGAGAGAGAGAGAGAGAGTCGGTTACAAATAAAACATTTTCACAAGCTTAGAGTTCATTTATAGGTCTCCTATATAGGTCCATTTGGTTTGTCTGGATGCTGCACAGAAACCAAGGTTAGTTTGACTACATGTAAAAAACACCTCTATTTAACATAGAGCAGAGTAAGCACACTGCATACACGGTATGTTTTAATGCCATCAAAAACATGTGTAGTGTTACAACTGGGGACCATTTACGAAAAGTGACACTTAGTCATGCAGCTTCAAAATTGAATAACGCCAGGATATTTCCTGCGGGTGTAAAAAAAAAACAAAGCTCATGAAAGATGCAAAACTATAGTGAACATGTTCTTATGATTCTTTTTGGACCTCTTCTTACACTAAGCAAAAAAACAAAACTGTTTCTGAGTCTCCCAATTCCTCTGTCCATAGTATCCTCCTATCTGATTCCCCCCCCCTCTCATTCTTGCTTTTCTACTTATATCTTACGTATAAAATTAGTTTCCTCTCTTCTCTTTATTTTATGACCTTCCCTCTACAACTTTATTTGCATCATTTTGTTTCTCCACCTCTCTCCTCCCTTCTTTTCTTCTACCATTTCTGCTACACACTTTTGACTGCCTCTCCTCCTCTCCCTCCATCCCTGTCTCTCCTGCCAGGGTGTTTATATTTGCCCGGCCCACGGCAGAGTGCCTAACAAGGTGGAAAGAATTAGGGGTGAAAAGACAGCACTGCTGCCAGCGAGGGTCTCTCTCTCTTTCCTTCTATCTCTCTCTTTCTCTCTCTTTCTGACAGTAGATATATTTCAGCTAATGTACTGCTGACCTCTTTGACTCCAAATGAAATATAAAAAAAAAAACAGTTATCCACACTCTTAACAACGTGGGTGCTAAACAACAGCAGAAACATCCGAACATCTTTTGGAAACGGAATAAAACTGACTTTTTACACATTTGTCGTTTATATCATTCATTGATTTTAATTCTTTTCATCTCACTTTTTTATTTTTTTTATCCATTTTATATTTTTCACCATGTTTGTCATTATTCAGCTGTTTTTCTGTTTCTCAACTTTTTTTTCTTCCTTTTTCCCTTTGAAGATGTTTGCCTTTTGTCTTTCAGCAAATTTCAAGAACAAAATGTAAAAATGATATTAATATCCCAAAGACCCTGGAAGAATAAAACCTCTCCCCATCCCCCACACTGCTTTAGAGAGTTCGTTTCAGGTGTTTAACCTTACACTTGCCCAGGGTCGAGAGCAGGAACGGGTGGCGGGCGGCCTTTTAACGACTGCAGCGAGGGAGTGAAAGAAAAAGAGGGAGGGGAAGCATGAGAGTAAAATAGCGGTGTGTGTGTGTGTGTGTGTGTGTGGGGGGGGGGGGGGGGGGTAGAGTTGGTGTGCATCACCTCTTTAAATGCAGACAGGATGAAGTCCTGCCCCGCTCCTCACCCTTCTCCACTCTCTTTATGCTCTCTCCCCAAAGTGAGCCGTCGCATATCCACCCTTATTAGACACTGAATTATACGTTCTCAGAGAGAGTGAGGGCCCGCAGTGCTGGGGATGAGGAGGAGAATGGTATACTGTACTGTAGGTAGTTAGTTAGTTAAGAGGGAGGGAAGGTAAGGAGGTGGGCGGAAAGAAGAGGTCAAGCTGTTTTGGTTTTCAAAACCAAGGGTCTATTTTTTTTTTACACAGAATACATAAAAGAGGCGGGCAAAGGTCCTTTATTTTGCCACCAGGTGCTCCAGAGAGTGAGAGCTTGTGCTAAATGTGTGAGTGTCAGTGGTCTTGGGTGTATGCATGCATGTGTGTCTCCTATGCTCGCATGCCTTTGTGCGTGTGTGTGTGTGTGTGTGTGTGTGTGTGTGTGTGTGTGTGTGTGTGTGTGTGTGTGTGTGTGTACGTGTGTGTGTGAGAGTGGTAACACCCGCCCAAGAACAAGGTAAGTGATTAGATGAATCACCTTGAGCCTGTGCCTTAGCTTTTAAATGCATTTTCAAAGTCACAGTATTTTAACACAGGACATACAATATGCTGTACAAATGAGGGCATTAGCAATGGGAGGCGAGCATGTGGGTGGTTTAGCAGCAGTCATTTTAAACAGTCAATGTATAATTCATTTGACTGTAACTCAGACAGCTCTACTGTCTACTACTGGGTCGACTTTCACTTCCGCACCTTTCTGTGAACAGTGATTATTACACCAACAATTACAGGAACACCAGAGTCCTGCTGATCTCTGCCTGAAATTCACTGGTGTGATTGAAAGTGTTGTATTACAACTTTGGTTGAAGTTAATTTCAGTTTAAATATTATTAAAATGTACTCTAATTTACAATTGTGTCATTAATAGTTCTGCTTCCTCTATGTATTTATTATCATTCTTAAAAATTTGTTTTACTGTTTTTTATTTGCATGAACTAAATACGTCAGTAATAACTGCTAATTTCACGAGTTAGTTTTTCTGTTGGTATAATTAATTTTAAATGAAATTTATTTTGTATATTTTTTTTGCTGTCATTGCGTAATATTTGTCCCATAGTTTCCCATAAAATGTCTGAAAAAAATATAGCCCCTGTAAATTAACATTGTGTTTTTTAGACACTCGTTTCCGAATGTATATTGTGAATTCAGTGTCCATTTACCAAACCTTTAAACATTCTCATTCACTATAGTATTCAGAGAGCAGTGAGGACTTGAGGTCCTAAGGTGGTGGTAATGAGCTCTTGCTAACTGTTCATGCTGACATTTGACTTGAACCAGTCCTGCCTGTTTATGAAAGACTGTCTGAGAGATAACAAAGTTAAGTCTATCAGAATCTGAAGTGTGAGAGCATGTGAAAGAAGTGTTCCGCTGTCCATGGTGCTGAAACAGTTAACGATTTACAGTAAATTGTAAGTTTACATAAAAGAAATAACACACCAGAAGGATTTTGTCACGATGGAAGGAAGTAAAAGAGGGAACTTGTTGTCTTTTGTACAATTTGTGCGTTTGTAAAGCAGGCTTTGAACTCAATATAACAAATTAAGCGGACTTAAATCAAGCAATGAGGGGAGTAGTGCAGCATCAGCAATTCACGCAGGTGTTTCACCTTCACAGTAACAACAATAACAACTTACTCAACAACGACACAGACTCTGGTACACACAGAGATGTGTAAAAAAAAAAAAATACAGAGTGAAACAAATACACACACACACACACACACACACACACACACACACACACACACACACACGTACACAAATACATACACACAAACACGCCGAGAAAGCTGCTGGTCTGTCCCTGATAATGCCCACCGGATGTTCTCACCTTTCACAGACTCTGTCCATGGCTCTATTTATAATCCTATCACTAAGAGCACGCACGCACGCACGCACACACACACACACACACACACACACACACACACACACACACACACACACACACACACACACACACACACACACACTCGCACAGCTGTGTGTGCAGCAATGTGTGTGTGTCTGTGTGTCGCGCTGGAGATGGATCCAAGTGTAGGGTCCTAGCAGGGTTTGCTTCAGTGTGATAACAGCCTGTGATTTGTATCTGTAGATGAAGCACTGGCATAATAAATGTTCCCTACCTCTCACCTTCCCCCATCTCTTTCGTACTCTCTTATTCCAACTCTCACACACTATTTCTCTGTCTGTCTTTCCCTCTCATGCTCTTTGTCATTCTGTCTTTTTTTTTGCTGTCTGTTTTTACCCCAACGTTTCTAGTTCTTGATTTAATTTATTTTTTTTGTGACATTTTCTCTTAGGTTTCTCTGTTTTTTGCTCTCTCTTCCTCTCTCACTTTCTCACTCGTTCAGCACACACACATGAATGATCACACACACACATGCAGACAGACGTGTGTGGTAGAGAGTGAGAAGGTGTCAGTACTATTCTCAGGTCAGTTGGGTTTGATCTTTTCCACTTTCTGCTTTCACACATTAACAGACAGCCCGCAGGCCAGGCTGAAACAGAGAGGTAGGGAGAGATGCACACAGAGGGGAGCAAAGACATCACGGTCTGAACACTGCATTCAGAAATTTCATAATGATGACAGGCATGTACACACACGGCCACACAGATGTGTTCAGGCAGACACACTCTGAAAAATGAAGCGCAATCACTGGGAAAACTACAAATATGTGCTCCCTTGTTGGAGTTAATTAGGGTTAGTTTTCATTTCCTGGATCAGTGGCTCTTTGCTTTTGGTGTTTTGAACCGAACTTCAAGTAAAAAAATAACTTCAATTTCAGCTCCAAACTATTACCTTCTGTTCTGTCAGTCTGGCTCTGTGTCTGGTCTTCTGGGTGCAATTTTTCTGACTCAACAAAAGGATCCCTTACTCCCGTTGATCTATAGTTTTCTGCTGGTCTGTCATAAATTTCTGTCTGTGGTATTAGCTGAGGTTAGGCTCTATTCAATTCTGCTCTCCACAGTCAGTCCATCTGCCTGTTATCCTCTCTAACTCTGTCCTCATCCTCACCTCAGCTCTGCCTAATACTCACAGCTGTGGGAGAGAGCCTGTTGGCAAACTGTTCTCCTCTCCTGCTCTCGTCTCTCTCACTTTTACTTGCTTCTTTACTTTCACTGACCGTTTGTCTTCCTCTGCCTGCTTTCTACAATCTCTGTCTTCCGCATGTCTGTCGCTTTTTCTGTCTTCCTCTCTCATTATCTGATATTTACTCAGCTATACAGTACATCTGATCTTCTCCTCCTTTTCCACATCACTCCTCTTCTGTCTGCTCCCCCCACTTAACTTCTCCCTCTGTTTGTTCAGTGTGTGAAGAAGTGTTGGATAAAGCCAGGGTAGATATATTCGGGATATACCGCTACCTTGAACGTAGCCTAATTTTCCATAATGAACTGCAGCCCAATCCTCACCTTCATCATCTTTAGATCTCATCTTATGGAAGTGGAAAGAAATCAATTTTTACTGTTATTAAGGGAGGCCTACTCCTGCTTAAGTCTCTGATTCGAGTATGTGCATGCGCGTGGGTGGATGAGGGGGTTATTCTCTCTCTGCTCTTTCTCTCACTCTTGGTGTCTTTCTTTCTCTTTGTCTACCCCTAATGTATGACTCTCTTCTTTTTCCCTTTGTGTTCATTTTTCATTCGTACTCCTCTTCCTGCGATTATCCCAGTGCATATCAGAGGCCCTTAATGAAGATTCACAACATTTTCCCCTCCCAGCTAATACCTTATCAAAGGAGAAATCTCGTTCCAGAAAATCAATTTTCTTTCATATTATTAAGTCCTCCTCTACTGCACTTGCATGCGTGATTCCTTTGGTTTAGCGCTGCAAAGCAACAGTGAGGGACTTAACCCTAAGAGCCCTGCACACTTCATCCACACACACTGATCTGATATCTCTCATGGCTTAAGCAGATATAAAAGCGAAGGTAAGAAGAGAAAATGAATCGGAGAGAAGAGAAGAGAAGAGAAGAGAAGAGAAGAGAAGAGAAGAGAAGAGAAGAGAAGAGAAGAGAAGAGAAGAGAAGAGAAGAGAAGAGAAGAGAAGAGAAGAGAAGAGAAGAGAAGAGAAGAGAAGAGATAATTCTCAAAAAACTTTTCCAGTCACACAAATCCAATTTTAGTCCTGATTTCCTCATATTTGTCATTTCCTCAATACAATTTGCTGTTAATGTCTAAAGATCTGTTTAGTCTAGTTAAAGGTTTCACATAGTTTTCACCTGATTTATATTTTGTTTTGATCATACTATAATTTCAGGCATTTTTATTTTTGACATATACTGTGGAGAATAATAGGAAATATGAGAAATGTGCAAAATACAACCTGACACAAAATTCATGTCGGCTGAAATTCAACACACTGCTGTACCTGTAGGTACAGTACTGTATGTACAGTAGCTTGCACCAGGAGGATGCTTATTCAATGCAATAATAGACAGCTGGATGTAACAGAAACTTGAATAAATGACATCTTGCACAGGTCATAAGCCAGACACATAAGCTGTAACAAGTATAGTGGTGAGGTCCCATCCGGCCCTGTACTGAAGTGTTTCTTCAGTACACTCTACTTTTGAGTAATACAGGCTCGAGGTTCCATTTCTCTTTCAATAAGAGTAGAAGATGTAAAAATCAATATACCAAGGTCAAAGTAATGTTACTAATCTCACCAGGAGAAATTTGTATGTCAATATAAGTCAGTGAGAGCTTGCAGTTGTTTAAGTAGCTCAAGGTGTGACGTGTCTTCCCTCACTGGAGTATTATTTTCAGTTACGACAAAGAAAATGTGCCGAATTGTATTTTTCTTTGCAGGAAACTTCTTAGGATAGTACGAGGAAATTATTGGGAAATTGTCAGACCTTGTCAAAGCTTTGCCTGTTTGTGTAATAAACTCCATGCAAAAGTTACTTAACTTAATTAAGAAAGGAAAAATATTCTGTCTGTCTGAAGTGTGCAGTTGTTATACATTTTAAATTCTGCTAAAAACACAGCTTTACTATGATCGATTCCAACCAACATGCATGTTTATGTACATGCTGTATGCTTCTTACACACCTTAATAGTTGTACTGAAAGAAAGTATGCATACATATACTTACACACTACACTTAACAGTATTTAGCGCACAATTATAGATAATAGATGCTGTTCAGTTTTTGTATACTGTTTGGAGGTGATTACGTTTGTATTTCTCTTTGTTGCCAGCACATATTTCAGATTTAGCCTTGTTAAATGCACAGCATACTTTAAACCTGTCACTGTATGGAATATATACTCTGAGGATTAAGTCCAAGTACTGTATACATTGGCCGTGCAGCATTACTTTCTCATCATCACAGTCTTAAATTCATTCATTATAGATTAATCTAAAGGATTTACTCATCACTGAGGAAATGTTGCCAACTTGAAATGACCTCAAGTCTGCTCTGCTCTTTCCAGCCTCATAAAAGCAATTGGTACAGAAGGAATATGTGCGATGGAGCATCTGAGGTTCAGGCCAAAGAGTTTGACAGGCTCTGCCTGCCACATGTCCCACTGCGGTAATCAACCAAACGCATCTATCACTTTAGACTTTTTACTTTACAACAGACTGATATGTAGAAGAGTAATAAAACACTTACACATGTTTAAACAGTTTATAAATTAAAATTACAATAGGACTGTCTGATCAGGCTATATTGGCTATTCATGGATACATCTCTCCATTATAGCATCTTAAGAGTATATACTATAGCATACGATGTGCACAGCAGTGTCTAAACACGACATTAAATATTTACAGGCCGTCACTCAATCAGTCAAATCATGCTATAAAAATTGTGCAAATTAAGAAACTGAAAAGTGTAAAATCCCTTTGACCAATTACATTGCTTGCCTGTAATATCCCATCACATGAAGCCATATAAGAAGAGATAATATTATACTGAACATCTTTTTCTTGGGTTAAAGCTTCACAGTTTTTACTTGACACTAACTCAGTTATTTTTTGCACCTTGCTTCATGGGTTTAGATCTACCGTGACAGACTATAGGAATCAGGCCTCTGGTGCAGGGATAGGCTCTATGGCAGAGCTGCTGGGTGATAGATAAAGTAGGGCAGGGGTAATGATGAGGCATCATCGATGTAAATGATACTCAGGGAGGCCTGGCGCGACTGTGAAGGGGGGGCTGTGAGCAGGTGAAAGAGAGAAAAAGAGAGAGATGTGGAGACACCAGCACTCATGAGAGATGGGAGCAGGTGAGAGGGAGGGTGGGGAGGAGAGGTGGATGGATGGAGGGAGGGAGAGAGGGAATAGGGATGATGAAGAGGGAGAGGGGAGAGAAACAGAGGTGTTGGGGGTGGTGATGTATGTAGGCCTGTCAGAGAGTAGTCGGGGAAGATACAGTGTGCTCCTTACACTGGGGAAGCAACACCCCCACCCACTCAACCACACACACACATTTGGCTTTCATCCCACACCCACCCATCCACCACCTCTCCCTAGGTTAGCCTGGATGTAGAGGCTGACTAATAACCTAAAGGTTGTTGGGTTGATCCCCGCCACAGACAGGGGTGTTTTCTGGCTGTGAGCTGCCAGCTGGAGGATACTGGTATTACTTCTAAAGTTCTCACCAGCAACGCCCTTGACTAAGACACGGAGTCCCATGTGCACTGCAGGTGGCTTCGAGCATCTCTGATGAAATGCAAATGTATAGAGGGCTGCATGTGATAGGACTGGGGATGCAGAAAGACCTATTTCTGTTACCTGCTTTACAGTAAATGAGTGATGTGGACTTCTAACTTCTGAAATTGTGCCCATATGACTGGAGAGTCATTATTACAAAGTCATGGTAATTGGCCAAGACATTTTTTGATCCACATGACTTTATTTAACTTTCTGCTGCTTGCGAGTGCTCCAAATTAAAGGACAAAATGCAGTGTTTGTAATTGCCCTTCATAAATGATTGGGAGACAGCATCATTTGTCAGGTGAAACTGCTGTGGTTAAAATTTGGTTAGGTTTAGATACAAAAGGTGCAAGATCTTTTTGGATTGAGTTGAGGGAGCGTTTGTGGTTGTGGTTAAAATAAGTGAACATTGACTTTTTGTATGAAACAGGGGTCAACATTTCTAAACAAAATTTGAGACTGCCCTTCTCAGAGAAGAGCAAAAGAGGAAGTAGGATGACTTCATGATAATGTGACAAAGTGGGAGCTGGGTGACAGGGTCAAACAAATTAATACAATTTAACATTGGATAGTTAATGTTTTTGTTGTTTGTTTTTTGCTATGATTAAATCTTATCTTAATCTTAAACACATATAATTATGTCGTTGCCATGACAATAAAGGTCCTCTAAACTTTGACAAATGATGTTGTCCTGCTGATGTGAGTGTCAGATCACACTATGGTAAAATGTCTTGTTCTGTAACGCATAGACAAATGACATGTTTTGTTGTTTAATTTGAAGGCCTTAATTTGAAGGCCTAAATGTATGTTGTTTTGGATTAAATGACTGATTCTGTTGGTTCTTAATTTAAATCATGTTTTGTAGCATAAACGTCGACATGCATTAGATCTTGACACAAAGAATTTTCCATTTGTTGCAGTGGTGAGGTTCCAGATTGAAAAATGGCTTTATCATTATAAATATATCTTGTCAGCTTCAGTTTGTGTTTCCACATCTGGTGAACTCACCTCAGCTTGATGCATCCAGCTATGTGCTGTACTTTATGTGTAGGTGGAGGGAGCAAAAGGGACGGCAAGAATGTCACTATTTTCATTTTGCAAAAAAGCACCGTCTCTCAAAACTTGTCTTTTCAAACCACAGACAATGAAACTATTTCTCTGCATATGACTGCAACAGCTCAAATTATGCCCCTGAAAAGGAATATATTTCTGATAAAACAGATATTTCTCACGTTGAAAGTTTTGGATATTCACCTTTACTGTTGCCGAGCTTGTGAAATGAATGCCATAGCGTGACAACTTTGGAGAATTATCTGTGAAAATTAGGAATTTGGGACATCGAATATCAACATGGATCCAGAAATCAGAGCTGTTCTGCCAAATCTGGTTTTAAGTTTAAAGATGTTTAGATTTGATTTGCAAATAAGAGTGCATCATATTTTAGGAGTATGGGCCCTCTGCCCATCAAGAACTATATTTCTTTATGGGATGATTCATGAAACCTTCATTAAGTTACACTTTTTAAATTTTTTACAACGTGTACCTGCATCCATCTCGCTTTATAAATGTCCTGGGTAGAACAGTACAGCATATATCGAGGTATATGTTGGTGTGTGTGCATAAGTAGTCGGTCGTAAGATGAGATGTGTGTTTGTGTGTGAGTGTGTGTTGGTGTTTCGAGTCAGAGAGCAGAGTAATCCATTCTCTCCACAGTGGTATGGAGAGACACTGTTGTCATGCCGTGTTTCACACACACACAAACGCAGAGTCACACTCAAATACACAAGCTGTTGTCATGCTGTGTTACATGGAGTCGTGATCACATTATCTAGCGCTGGACCCTACACACTCATTCACTTATATAGCATTCTCTGTAGATTTCCTTCTCTCACACACACATGTACACACACAAACAATATAGGAACCAATGGCTCACCTGATGGGCTGGATGAGATGGAGGGAGGAGAGCAGCCCTCACACACACACACACACACACACACATACACACACACACACACACGCACACAAACAAACACACAAACATGCACGCACAGTGGTCCTGCTGACAAGCTCTTCCACGCCAGATTAATCTGGTTTACAGTCTTATCTGAGCACAGATAGAACCTCCACAGGCACACACACACACACAAACACCCACCCACCCACCCACACACACACACACACACACACACACACACACACACACACACACACACACAATATAATATCACAAACCACATTTGGACCGGGAGGAGCAATGAACTGGAGACATGCAAACACACACTCAAGCACACACACACTATAAACAGAGGCTGGTCACAAGAATACAATTGCCTGTTTACCTGCAGGTGGGCCGGTCAGGAGAAAACAGCCAAACGAAACAAACAATAAAAAAAAGGGTGAGTGAATGAAAAAAAAAGAAGACAACAACTGAAAAACAGAAAGAACTTGTCCGTGTGAGGCCTGCGAGCAGGTGGGGTGCAGCAGCACAAAGTTTGGATTCGACAAACATCACATTAGTCACAGCGAGGAATCTCCACTCACTCTCCCACCTACAAAGAAATATAACCAAGAGAATATTGAAGCAGTAATCCTCCAAACTTCTCTGTCCTTTCTGCCTCGTGAAGGTCAACTTACAGTTTAAAACATTCCTGTGAGCCTTGCACTTCTTCCCATTGTATTCTTTTCATGTCTTTACTGCCAGGCTACTGATTCACAAATTAATTTTAGAGTCCTAAAATGTTGATTACAACTGTATCATGCACGAAACCAGCCTAACTATCATATTACCACAGATGAAACAAACGGAACATAAAAAACATATTGGAATATTTGGAGGATTCCTTCTGTTGAGAAGTCTCACATTACAAATTATGTCATTTAATTGTCTTTTGTAGTTCATTAAGCTCGGCCTGAGTCTAGTGTCCTGGAAAATCACCACAGCAAGAAAACTGCACGCTTTACTGGTGTTTGAAAAAAGGAGATACCAAGAAATATTAATTGAATGCGAAAGTGTAAATGTGGGTATAATTTACTATTAATGTGCATTTACCTTGACAAACAATTAAATTATTTATTAAAGTATTTTTTTTTCCTGAGCTATCCAAAGCTTCAAAGAATACAGTACAAAAGAGGGTTGTAAAGTATATTAAGTACCAGAGGGATTCTTCCATAATGAACATATCTCAGCAATAAAGAAGTAAAAAACAACAACAACAACAACAACAACAACAAAATACTTTGCTCCTTTTGGCAAAACTCCTCCTACTTCTCCCCCCATCCTTTATTCCTTCAGCTTCCACAGAGGAGACTTATTGATTTGGCGTCTTCTTTCAATGCTCAAAATGAAATAATTAGTGAATGTAGAGGAAAGAAAGGGATGAGAGGATGACAAAAAAAAAAACAGAAGAAAGATTCTTCTTTAACTGTTCTCTGACACTTTTTCCCCCTTAAACCTCCAAAATCCAAATCACACACACACCACACACATACATACACTTCTTCATCAGTTGCATGTGTTGATACACTGAGGGAAAACAAGTTTGCCTTCTATCAAAAAAGTAAGACATTTCACAAATTATTATTTCTTAAGTTAGAACAATTATTATAGAGACATTAATGAATGTGTACTGTATATTCATTTTTCAAATTTAATTTGTTTTACATTGTCATGGTTCTTGCAGTGATTTTATATTACACAATGTCAAAGTATTATTTTGTTTGTGATGACATTTGTAATTCAAAAAAATATCTACATTTTAATATTTTATGATTTTGTCTTGTGCTGACTGACATTGATTTAAACAGTCTCAATAATGTGTTAAAACAATAATAATAAAAAAAAGGCGTAATACAGGACGGGGCAGGTCACACACACACACACACACACACACACACACACACACACACACACACACGCACGCACGCACGCACGCACGCACACACACACACACACACACACACACACACACACACACACACACACACACACACGCACGCACACACGCGCGCACGCACACGCCCACACGCCCACACAGCGTTTCCTCATTGTTCAGCATAAGGTCAGCTGTAGCTCATATTTCTGAAAGGATGAAAAATCTAATGTACCTACAGACTTTTTTCCTTTTTTCATTCAGTTCTCTTCCTGCTTCATATTCACCTGCTTTTCTTTTACTCTCTTCTTTCTTTCCATTTTGTTTCCCTCCTCTGTGATCCCTCTGCCTCTTTCCTTCACCTGCTGCCGATAACAAACACAGAAACGGACATAAAGAAAAAGAGAGAAAAAAAAAAAAGATATGTTACAGCAGTGTTAATGCAAAATAACATCAGTGTTGCGTATTATTACAGTGACGACAGGAAACTAAACTCCGCTGTTCACTTCTCACAGGGAAAACTAAATGGGTGTCGTTCCAATTTCTCATCAATTTCTCTCTCAGCCTCAGTCAAAAGCAGCAATTGTGAGCAGAGCTGATAGGAATAAACAGGAGCAAACAAAATAAGACACATCATCAGAGCTGTCTTCTCCTTTCTTTCTTTATGTCTGTCATCCCCTCTCGTTTCTATTCACCCTTCTCTAGCCTTGTCTCCTTTTTTTCTTTCTTATATGTTACCTCCTTTTTCTTTCCTCGCATCACACACATCTCTCCTCTGCTCTACCTACTGCCACCTCCCGGAGCTCTCACTTGTCCCTTTGCTTTGTAATGGACAGCTGTCGTCTGTGTGTGAGTTCATGTGTGAGTGTGTGTGCTGTCTGTCTGTACTGAATGCTGTGAGTGGCCTCTACTGGCTGACTGAAGGGAATTAAAATGATTCATCGAAACCGAACACAGGAGTGCTTAACCACTAACACTCATGCATTCACACATACACACACACATAGAGAAAGACAAAAAAGGCAAAAACATAAAGATTACAATTTCAATTAGAAATACCCTGATTGCATGGGAGATTATGTTGCTTGCAGTTAGAACAGACAGCCATAAAGTTGTGTACGTATGTACAGTGTACTGATAGTGTATGTGTATGTGTGTGTCTGAGAGAGCGAGAGAAAAGCTAAGTGTGGTACAGTATACAGGGAACAGTAGGCCATAGATTTATTGCTTTCAGGGGAGTAGAAGGCTGCAGGCCTCAGGGGTCTGTCCTCACATCAATATAACAATGACACACATCGACCCAACAACGGCCTGCTTGCTTCATCACGAGGACAAAGTAGCATCAATAGTTACACAGAGAGTGCTGGGACACTGGTTAAGAGCAGGCTAGAATAGACTTGAGGGGGAAACTAGGTAGGGAACATGTTTCGTGAATA
Organism: Embiotoca jacksoni; assembly: GCF_022577435.1. NCBI lineage: Eukaryota > Metazoa > Chordata > Actinopteri > Embiotocidae > Embiotoca > Embiotoca jacksoni. Next base: position 10,163,373 of record NW_027185414.1, on the reverse strand, counting down.
TCAAAGAAAACAAACTATATTTTTATTTTGAGAAAATTGTGTGATTAAATTCATTTTCATTGTTCTTTGCTAATTTAGAGAGCTATAGATAATATAAGAGAACACAGCGTTACAAATATTATCCAGAGAGTTTAATAGACACCTCTCTGATAAATTATATATAATGAGCTTCTCAAAAAGAATTGATTAAAATGCTGACACCTGGGTTTCTACTTTTGCTGGTCACTCAACTGACAATGCTGTTGATCACACAGGGTCGGAGCTCATTTGAAGAACCCAAGCAAATGTTTTCAGCATTGTGTGTCGGATTTGGGGATTTTTACCATCCTTAAGAAGAGTTTACATTCTTCTATTACGCATAGAAAATGCTGATTCTGACATTTATGAGTGTGCAAGTGAAAAGATCTTAAAATTGTGTTTTAAAAAAGAAAAGTCATGAATGAAAATATAATAAATGAATTTACAATTAGTAAATTAATTCAGCATTCTTCCATATATGTTCCAGTGTGGAGAAGGCTTTAAGAAAGGGATAAAAAAAAAAAAAACAACAACAACAACAACAAAAAACACGTAGTGTACAGTAAAATTTATGAATTCAATGATTTTTTTGTTTTGGGGGTAGATGGTCAGAAAATTCATCAGAGTAGGGTGGCCCTTTGAGAATGTCGATTTATAACCTCAAATTTTCTTCATGTGTCTTTTCTTATATTTGTCAAATTTGTAAAGTAAACATATTCTGAAACATTGTATTGTTGTTGCATCTCCCTCACCCTCAGCCCGATAACACAAGCACACAGACTCCACCCACTCTTAGTCACTTAGTGACATACCAACAGCAGAGCTGGCTCAGTGATGAATGGACTTATTCTGCAAAAATCAACATTGGTCAACATTGTAATCACCACCTTTGCTCTTTATAGAAATTCTAAAGGACTGCATGATAAATCTAAAATGGGGACATTTGCGCTCTGTGTGTGTGTCTGCTTTTGTGTGTGATGGGTTGATATACAATGTGTGTAACATACATCTCATAATATGGTCGTGTGCGTGTCTGCTAATAAAACTGTAACGATCCCAGCCTTTGTGCACTTAGCAAGTGTTTTATTATAATAGCCATGGCGACATGGTCATTCCATGACGATGAGGCCTCAACATGGTACCCCACCGACAAACAAAAACACACCTCAAATTATACGCAGTCAGTAACATATCAAAGACGCGCACACACACACACACACACACACACACACACACACACACACACACACACACACACACACACACACACACACACACACACACAATTTATAATTCATTTTACTTTTTAAAGTTTAAAATTACATTCCTATACATTGTGGGATTCCTAGAGCATCACAATAAAAAAGGGCAACCAACAAATACATCTGAGATTCAGGACTAAAGTACATAAATAAAATAAATAGCCTCATGCAGAAAATCAGTGTTATAAAAGAGACAAGTAAAGAATAAAAAGAGAGAAAGTGAGAGAAAGAAAGGAGCAAATTAAAGTACGAAGGGTTGAAAAGAAAATCTTGATTTAATGATGCGAGGTTCTTGTTGAAGGGATTAGTTTTCAAGTAGTTCCACTTTACAAATGAAAATTAGTTTTTTTTTTCTATTTCTAACATCTATCCATGTGGTTATATCAATTATTACTTATCATTTAAAAACATAGCAGGTGAAAAATATTACATGACCTTAATTAAGGCAGTGGAAGCAGCACATTGCCAATTTCACTTAAATTGCAGGTGTAATAAAGACTGAAAGGAGGAAAAGAAATTGGCAGACAGAGAAGAAGTTGTGAAATGAGACCGAGAACCCAGAAACAGGGAACAGAAAGAGTGTTTTGAAAGAAAATGAGAGAAAGGAGGGAGAGAGAGACAATATGTTGTAACATTGAGTGCAGAGAGTTTGTTGCCACTGAGTGATGAAAAGTCCATATGTTACAGAGCCATCATAAATTATGTCCCACAACGCATGGTAGATGGGGCTCAGGGTTTGGTGTGTATATGTATGTGCGTGCCATCCAGAAATAGGACACCCACCCAGCTAGTCAGACAGCTAGCCAAGGAAACAAATAGCTCTCCTTGCTACCAGGACAGACCTGCTGCACCTATACCTGCCACACGCGCGTGCGAGCCTCCTACACACACTCTTAAACAGATGTATGTGCTTGCTACAGCTTTCACACGCTCCCACTCCAGCAAATATACAGTCCAAGGTGGTCATTTTAGATTTCAAATAACAACTGAAGAAAGACTGAAATGTAAAAGACAGAGAGAAGATGGAATGTACATATAAGTACAGACATGCATATTTTAAGTCAGAACAATAATGAAAAGCATAAAGAAGAGAGTGGGTGAGGGAGGGTGATGAAGACAGAGGCAAAATAGGGCAATATTAATTCTAGGTGTGCATAAAGATAACAAAAAGTAAAAAAAATAAAAAAAATAAAAAAAGTGGAATTGAAGATACAGAAGCAGACTTTTGAATCAGACTGGAAGCTAATGTTAAGCAGCTATACGCCCAGTTAGTCAGTCAAACACCAAGTCACTGAACAGGTTAATGTCTTTACTGGCCCACTGTTTTATCGTCATATTGTACAGTAAACAAATTACTTCATCATGTAAGTTGTGTTCTCCATTTACTCGTGTCACCCGATTCCTCTGAATAACCTGGTCTCATGTGTGCATTTAATTGTATCAGAAGCAGGGTACTGCTTGATAAGAGCGACAGGGTTTTTCCCAAATGGTAGAGGAAAATGGTAAATCCTGTAAAAAGTTAGTAATCATAATACAACAGTCAGTACATCAGCTCCATCCAGTAAACTAGTCTTTTTGAAGATGCACGGCTCTCCCGGTGTGCTGTAATCTCGACTCTGATCCAGTAAGACAACGCCAGAGGTGGCTTGTGATCTTGCCCCAGTATATGATCCCCGACCACAGAACGCAGTGCTGCTACCTGACTGTCTGTGTCCCTGCTCTGTTTGTGTGTTTACTAATAAATCATCCCATTACACATCATAAGTAGGCCATCATAATTAATTGGCCAGTCGAGAGAAGCTCTGACAACAAGCCCCCAGCGGTGAGCATGCATACGCAGACACACATGCTGTACGTGGAAGCTCTCACACAAGCAGCAGTCACTTGTGTTATGCAAAAAGTGTTCACACATAACTGCAAGAAATTGTACATACTTATGCATATAATGAGCACTCAGTTGTGAACGTATGCACAAACATCAATGCATACAGAAAGTTATTTCTGTGCTGTGTAGCAGGAGAAATCTTCAAACACTGTTTGCTTCATATTTACAAGTTACTTTATTCTGTCCTCCATTTTATTGAGACAGTACTTGCTCCACTAACACCCAGAATTACACAATGTTGTGAAATATGCACCAAAAAGTTACATTACATTATTATATAAGGAGAGAAAGATGCAAAGTCAAAAGACTAAAGCTAAATCTTAACAGTATCCTGACCTCCTCCCTGTCTCCCCTCTGCCTCCACAATCTCCCAACCACCTTTGTCACCTATTGTTGTTGCCCCACCAAAGCAAGTTGCATGAAGAGCAATAATGCTTCATATCCTTGCAGTGTATGAGAAGGTCAGGAGGTATTCAGATACATGGAAACACAGAAGGAGAATGAACAATGTCCTGACACACACAATAGAGCTCACTGCAGGGGAGGAAGGACGGCCTAGTCATTGTGTGTGTGTGTCTCTGTGTGTGTGCGTGCCTCACGGTGTGAGACTGTCTATATGTGCACATATATGCACACAGCTGCTTTGTTTCTTATATCCGCGTGCATGAACATATGTAGTGGCATGTGACCATGACAATGACCTATATAACATTAGTGAAAGAGATAGCGAGCGAAAGTTTGTGAGTGTCAGTGCTAAAAGGAAAAGAGGGAAAGGTGACCCTGGAAGGAAGAATGAATGACCTCTGATACCCATCTTTAGATCAGAGCAGAAAAAGACACCTGATTGGGCTTTGAATAATTTAAAGGGACATTCCACACAGGCTTGTAACCCCACCTTCTAACGCTGAGCTAAAATAAACAAATGTTACTCTTGACTTCAGGTGAATGGCTGATTCAAACCATTTGTTGCTTGTATATTTTTCAAGTTTTATTATATTCTAAGTTATTTATTATTTCATCTGTTGTTTCATACATGATGGATTTTTTTTGTATCTGAATCTATAACATATTCAACAGAGTAATTTGTTTTTCTAATCACAATCTTATTGCCTACCTGAAGGTCACAGGCAGACAGATTTGTATGTTTGTGTTTCTTGATAAAAAATAGAATCTTATGTTCATGCGTCTGAAAATTCAAGAAATTATATGAAAATGTAATACAGGAAAACTTGAAGAAACACTTTCTTCTTCTTTGCATTTTACAGAATATGAACAGAGAAATCTCAGCAGATACCTCTGGCCCATTTAAATGTGCAGTAAAGATCATGACGAGAACTCCAAATTGTGTTTGTTGCAATGATTAACTCTTTTACTTAAAGTAGCAATACCACAATGAAAACAAATACTTAATCACAGTAGAAGTCCTGTATTCAAAATAGTACTTAAATAAAAGTACATGAGCATCATATACATTATTGGAATCTTGTTTCATTGACATGTACATCTGACAACTTTTTAATGTTGTCATTGTATAATTTCAACGTGATAATGTTGAAGTGTCCAATCTATGAATATTAATGCAAACTGATCATTTATTTTAGGCATAAAATATTGATCTGAAAGTAACTATTAACTACAGCTGTCAGATACATATATGGAGTGAAAGGTACAATATTTCCTTCTGAAATTTTGTGGAGTGGAGGTATAAAGTAGCATCAAATCGAAATACTCAAGTAAAGTACAAGTACTTCTAATTGCACAACACTTGATTAAATGTACTTAGTTACCTTCCACCATTGGGGTGTTGTTTTGGTGAGTTAACAGAATGCGTTCTGGCACATACAGTATACCAACAGTGCTGCTGTCTAAATGGCAGTCACTGACGTGCTTCATTTAACATGTCAGACAAAAAGGAAGCTGAGGACTTTCAAAACAAAATGCAAAGTCAATAAAATGAGTCGACCATTTATGAAACTGAACTTACTTAATGTATATGGAAAATGTTCTTCATTAATGCTTCTAAAACAAGGACATTAATAGCTGTTAAGACTATCTTACAGTGTAGTTCACCTAAATCACATAATTTGAAGAGGAGCAGAACTAAAGTGAACTAAAACACTGTGTACTATAAAATGTAATGAGGAACAAACCAATATCCAACTTTTCATTAATTAATCATGTATAATATAAATGACAGTGTATCAAAATGTTTATGTATGTGTGGAAGCTGTAAAGTGGATACTTTTTAATACCCTTAACACAAACTCTCAACGTTAGCCTAGAAGCACCAAATACACAAAACAGATTTACTGGCTTAATTTGTTGACCCCTGCACCCACATATGTGAGTGAAAAGAGGGAGGAAAAGAGGGAGGCCAAGGTCAGGTTTAACAGGGTCAAGTTCAGTCCATCTCCCCACTGCATTACATTATGCAGTCAGCTGACTGAATTAGCATGACAACCCGATTTAGCCAACCTCTTTCCCCCAATTCATCACTATAACACATGCACACAAGCACATAGGCTTCTTTACTGCACAAATGCAGTATGTATGTGGCTCTAGATAGGTAGATAGATTAAATTAAATGTACATTCTGCGTTTGTTGGACGATGCAGAAGTTTATTGTCCACTGAAACAAGAGAGAGACGGAGTAAGAGACAGAAGGGGAACGAGATATCCTCCCCATTGATTAGAAATTCAACTTAATGTCAACAGACAAATAGACGTGAGCTCCTGCCAGGAGTGTGTTTGCCTTGCTTGCATGTACACGGAAACACACAGAAGCACACATTTGCGAAAAAAAAAAAAATTGTCTTGTACATGAGTGAAGGAAAAGACCAGCAAGGTATGACACAGTAGAGACAAGAAAACATCAAATAAAAAGCACAAGTCATGCCTGAAGGACCAAACACACACAATCCATTCAACAGACTCAGCTCTACAAAAGGTAGAGATATCAACATCTCCATACCTGTAAGTGCAGCATACTATGACTTTCTGTACTTTTGGCTTTTCAGAAAAAATATAATTTACTTAAAATAAAACTCTAACTATGCAGGAACCTCTTTTTGGTTCCCCCTAATGTTTGGTGTATTTTCTTGTGTAGAATATTTGCATATCGATCTATCGGAAATGCGTGAAAATCCCCCTTTTTACTTTCATTTTCAAACCTCAACAGTTAATGCAACTCAAACTGTATATTTCTTAGGCATTTTACATTTAAATCGTTGATTATAACATGTTGTATGTGAGTATGGTACCGAGATAAAGATCAGAACCTATTCTAATATGTCTGTATTGCCTAGCTGCTCATCTCATTTTGAGTTTTTAGTCCAAAATAAGTTTCTATTTTCTTTTTCTTTTTTTAAATTTTGATTGATATTTACATCTAGCACATGCGGATGAGGATGTGGATGTGGATGAGCTCATGATAAGTGTGCTATTTATATCACAGTAGGGGACTTTATTCTGTGACTGAAATGACTGAATTCAAACCACCTCAGTTCAGAGCACAAATGAAGAAGTGGGTTCATCAATTAGCCGACAAGCCAACTGTCAAGGAAACTTCCTGAAAACTTTGTAAATGTGAAGCGTAAAAAAAAATGTGCAATACACAAAAATATGTACACGTCAAGTTAAAGGATAAACTAACACAGATGGATAGCAAGAAACAACTATAGATACAGAGACACAGCAAGACACACTGATCATTCAGCAGGGCATAGAAAGAGAAAAAAAAAAGCTAAGTCTAAATTAAGATGTTGGATGCCGGCTTTCCAATAGGACCTTGACACAGCGGTTGACCTACTCATGACAGGATCCCAGTGCCGCGGATTTGGAATTCTATTAGTATTACCAGCTGTAGGGGAGGGGGAAAATGTCATGCAGTCATCAGGAAGAGGCCAATCCATAGCTTCTATCCATCAGCCAATTACTGGTGCTAAAGTGGAATTAGATAGGTATTGACAATGAGAGGAGGTGGAGGGAGATTAGAGGGAGAGATGGAAAGAGTCGAGCAAGGAGGAAGCAGGCGAAGGGAAGAGAAGAGAAGAGAGACGCTGGAAAGAAATTAGAAGAGAGGAGGGGAGTAAAAGAATGACAAGAAAGAGAGAGAAATGGGAGAAAAAAATGCAGCAGAAGAGGTAATGACTGAAGGAAAGGAAGAACTGAGACGAGTGGAAACCTAATCATGAGCTGAATTAGGGTCTGAAAAAAGTTTGATGATTCAAATGATATTTTTTATGTTTGTACGGGGAAAGATATTGAGGTAAATTCTTTGGGAGGATTATTTGGGTCAGCTTATTCATGAAGTGACAAAAGCTCTTGGTGAATTTCTTAATATTGTTCATGGAGAAAAAATAATAAAACAATAGAAAAATTAACAGAATTTTAACAGAAAGTTACTGAAAAAATAATGTCTCAATATCAAGCAGCAAATCAGGGTGAGTTTGAGATACTTATGATAAAAAAAATAAATTAAAAAAACAGTTTTAAACAGCAGTTAAAGTTTTATACTTGGCACAATCTTTTTTGGCTGTTTTTTTTCAACAACATACGGTAATGCCAGAAGGGCGCGCTGGTAGCAGCTAACCATTACAGCTAAAACAACTGTAAAAACACCTCCTGGGTTACCCTTTAAACAGAGGAATGAGGACTGTGATAACAAGAAAAAGAAGACAATGTAAAAGGAGAAAGAAAGAAATGGTGAAGAGAGAAACAGTAAAGAGTATGGGAGGGAAAGAGAGAGCATATAAACTCAGAGCTTTGTAATGAATTTATGCGTGGCTGGCAGATCTTTATAAGTTATTGGAAAAATAGCCGGGGCGGCGTATTGACACAGCTGGGTCTGAGATCAATACATTGAGAATGGGCAATACATTTTAATTTAAAACTGTTCAAACTTTAGCAGCAAATCCATGCGGCTCAGCGCAGCCTCCTGCCCCATCCGAACACAACACACAGATGCTTACAAACACACACACACACACACACACACACACACACACACGGCTTTGGTTGGGAAAGATAGCAACATCAGTCTGCTTGATTACAGCACAAACAGACACACGCACACACGTGCTTGTGTTTCCATCGCTTAAGAGTACATTACATTGACTTACATTAATTTCCTGGAGACTTACCCCTAACCATTGCCATTATGTACCTAACCAGCACTAAAATTTAATGATTCACGTTATAGGGATTCGCTTTCTGTCCTGAAAAGGAAGTACATCCCCACAAAATGACTGTGAAAAAAGATTTGTGGCCACACAACGTCAGGAATACCCGTATGCACACACACAAACACATCATGGTAATTTCTTCAACTCCTCTCTGATCTCAACTCAATCATAAAAACTCAAAAGAGACATGTTTAAATTCAAGGACACTGTGTAAAAGCTGTAAAAGAGTTAGCACCTCCAAATCAGAGGCCATGGTGCTCTGCCGGAAACCGGTGGATTGCTCCCTCCAGGTGGGGACGGAGTGCCTGCCCCAAGCAGAGGAGTTTAAGTATTTCTGGGTCTTGTTCACAAGTGAGGGGAGGATGGAGCGGGAGATCGACAGGCGGATCGGTGCGGCTGCAGCAGCACAACAGGCGCTGCACTGGACCGTGTTGGTGAAAAGGGAGCTGAGCTGTAAGGCGAAGCTTTCGATTTCCCGGTCGTTCTACATTCCGACCCTCACCAATAGTCACGAGCTCTGGGTCGTGACCGAAAGACCGAGATCACGGCTACAAGCGGCTGAAATGAGTTTCTTCCGTAGGCTCAGCCTTAGAGATAGGGTAAGGAGTTCGGACATCAGGAGGGAACTCGAAGTAGAGCCGCTACTCCTTCGCGTCGAAAGGAGTCAGCTGAGGTAGTTTGGGCATCTGATCAGGATGCCTCCTGGGCGCCCCCCAACTGGCAGGAGACCCCGGTGAAAACCCAGAACACTGGAGGGATTAAATATCCCAGCTGGCCTGGGAACGCCTCGGGATCCCCCAGCATGAGCTGGAAAATGTTGCGGGAGAGAGGGAAGTCTGGGTCAGCTTGTTTGGTCTGCTGCCACCGTGACCTGATCCCGGATAAGCGGAAGAGAATGGATGGATGAAGCAATGATAATCATGTCCATCTGAAAAAACTACACTGAAGGTAGTGGCACTGACAGAGCATCTGATGTGGTGTAGATTTCAACAATGTATTTGTTACAATTGAGCATAGATGGATGGGTGGACGGATGGACGGATGGACGGAGGGGCGGATGGACGGACAGATGGGTGGATGGATGTAGGGGTGGATGGATGGATGGATGGATAGATGGATGGGTGGGTGGGTGGATGGATGGATGGACGGACGGATAGACTTGGCCCAATGCTACAGTTAGAGGGATTACAAATATTTGGTCTCAATTGTTGATCAATTTTGGTTTAAATTTCAAAATAAGAGTATAGATAGTATAGATTATCAACTCAACTCTAAACTTGCCATGTGTCCTGTGTCTGTTTGTGTCAGTGTGAACATGCAAGTATACTTGATGGTGAGGATACATGTGTCTTTGCCCACATGTACTGCAAACATTTGCATCGCTTATGAGTTATTTTTAGGAAAACCAATAGCATCTGTAATTAAAGGGCCAGGTTTACCAAGGGATGAGTAGGAGGGCACTTTCGACATCTGTTTTCATCCTGCTCAATTAGCATAATTAATTAACGTTAATCAATCCAAACAAATTATTTTTTTAACACCGAGAATAAATCACATCACATCTCTCCATTCCTCAGCACTGACTGATCCACCACTCTGCAAAGCATTCATTGATCACCCAACAAATGAGACAAAGCTGGGCGATGAGGCTTATTGTATTGTATTCCTATTGTATTCCGCTGTCTGAATTCTTGCATCGTCCATCATTGCCCGGCCGCAAACACAGAGGTTGTGGTTAGAACGTGAACACACAAAGGCAAAACTTCAGCATTTTTAGCTTTTTCAATTCCAGTTCAATGAAGTGTGCTTCAGAGAAAGGCAAAGAACATCAAAATCATGAAACAAATAATAAAAATAATAATACCACAAATAAGAAAGTTAGTCAAACAGTGTTAAGAGTCTGCTTTGCATTGATGCTAACAGCGTGACATCAAATTATCTATGAAATCTGCTGCATTCCAGCACTTAGGACCAGCTACAGCAACTTCAGAACAATCAAAGGTAGGCTACCATATGACTTACAAACTAACTTCTCTCTTCTGCATTCTTTGACAGTTATCGAGCCACAATCACATGAGCTGAGATCAAGTTACTACCCCCATATTCCACTGAGGAAGTGTCCGTCAGGTGCACCACAATTTTGTTCCGTCCTCTGTGCAGCCTCATATTCCCCGGCGGCATGTCAGACACGGAACGTTTTGTCTGGCTTTTTTTATCTTACTTCCTGATTTGGTCATGTTTCCTTGATTTCTGTGCTTCTGGCAGGTAGGCGTTGTTAAACGGCTTTTTTTTGGTCCGTTTTGTGGTTATTGTTGACATTTTCCTACTTTGTGCTGCAGCTTGTAGACAAAGTTAATACAGCCTGCTGTGTTTTAGTCATTAAAAACATGAATCCTCCTATTTATTGCGTAACTATTTCACGTTCTGTGTCTGTAGCAGGAGGAGAATGCATTTCTTGTCAAAATTGAAAGACCGCGGGGGTAGACAGTGATGTAGTGACGTTTTTTTGAAACCGTGAGTTTGCACATGGGTGTTTTAATTTGAAAATGTTCCCGGAATTTTATTTTATTTTCTCCACAAACTTCCTGCCCTGCCGATCTGCTCTGGTGAGATTGCCACGGTCTCTGAGTGGCTTCCGTCAGAAATAGACTCATTGCCTATCTTTAGCGCAGCTAAAGGGACGCTGCTGAGACGGACCGCGGCGCAGCCGGTGGGATATGAAGCATTGACTTTAATGACGCCAATTCACTCCGGCAGCTGTGTCGGAGACGGAATGCACCGCTGATGGAACCGGTGGAAAATAGCCTTTAGCCTTCGGTTATGCTCTTGCAAAGCAATGAAGCCCTTTGCATTGCATTTCTATCACACTGCCCTGAGAGCGACCCAAGCCGTGCTCAAAAACCGTCTCGGTTGCCCCCTTTGGCTAAAGCTGGACTCCTAAACCAAATAGTGAGTAACCATTAGGCTACTTTATTGTTGTAGCTGATAATGCTCTCATGAATGTAAAAAAAACAAAGAAGCTTCAATTGAGGCCAATGTCCAGTTAAATGAGCAATGCATCATCATTTAAAACTATCCTAGACGGTCTTCCTTCACCTTCCTTTTTCTTTAACACGCCCTCCAGCCTGAATAACTATATACAGCAGAACGCTGTCCGTATCAGTACTACCCAGCGTAAAGTTGAACAGATATTATCGCATCTGTTTGGACAAGTTTAAGGAAAGATCAGGGTTTTGGTTAAAACCAAGAACTTTTGTTGTCATGTGTGCAATAAGTGGTTAAGATAAACCTTTACTTTAGAAAAGGGAAATAAACAGTAGTCTCCCATGTTACAGTCCATGTTTTGTTGACTCATCCATCCACTGTGCGCTCCTCCCCTCCTACTGTGTTGCCTAGCAGCATCTTTTGCTCCTGTCGTAGTTACCATGGCCCCCAGAGAAACTATAGGTGTAATCAACTACTTGCCAAAGCAACGCTGGTGCTTGATTGGATCAGTAAGAGGGACACACACTCAAAATCCTACAGTGCTGTGATTGGTTGTTTCACTGTCACTGAAGTGGTGCCTAAAACTATCCCTAACCTTAACCTAACCTTAACTCTCCCACAATGTAACAACCATTAACAGGCAGAGCGTCCCTCCTGCTGATCCAATTTAGCACCAACCCCAAGCAACCTTTGGGGTCATTGTTTAAAGGAGGACAGTCTTTTTTTTATTTGTGCCTGAATCAACACAATTGTTCTTTAGTGTATTTTAAGTAATTCACTAATCAACTGCTGTTGGTCTAATTTAATAGAAACTACCGTTAAATCAGTGTTGAGTTCACTGCCATAGGGTACACAACGTAGAGGTGATATTAATGCTATGTTATGTGTTAGTGTGCATTCAGCAATTTCGTTAGAATGTATTATTGTACCGCTGGTGCATTGATATTATCATGTTGATCAACTAGTGAATTTTTTTTTTTTTAAGTTTGGACATAAACTGCTGCAGAAAGGGCATATTTTCTTTTCTTTTTTTTTTTTCATTTTGATCAATGGAAAACAAGACAGAACAGTACGATTAGCAAGCAATAAATACAGGAAAAGTTCCTCGTGTGCAAAATGTACAGCTCGCATTTTATGGAGAAAACATAATTAAATCCTCATAGCAACAATAATAAACATGTGGTTATCATCAAATGGTCACAGCTTGGTTAGATTTAAGCACCGCAACTACTCGGTTACGTTAAGGAAAAGATCGTGATTTGGGTTTAAATAAATTGTTATATAAGTTATATTACGCACGTATGAACCCTAACCTCATCACCTACACAGACGTCTCACTTCTCACTCTTAATAAAACGTCACCTGAACCTCTTTGCTCTTGTTATAATCTCTGCGGCCACGATAGGTCCCTCGTTTAAAAATTGGTCGGTAACAATCAACCTGTGCTGTCATTTTCTGATGATGGCTGGCTGCATTAATTAACTTGGCAGAAAAAAGATGAGTGCGGCTACTTAAAAGCTGGAGTCGACAACTAAAATGCACAAGTATGTACACTGTAAAGTCAACACTGCACACAAACAAACAGAAACCGCTCTCACACCTGTAAACATGGCTGTGTATGTATCCTGAAGGTTTTATAAAAAGACAAAGGCAGTTTCAAATGGGTTTGAGACACATGCACACACATACCCACAGACACTTTCACATACGCACACGCACACCTCTAATATTGTTATATCGCTGTCAGGTTTTCAGCGGCTTGGGTTAATCAGAAAAGCAAGGGGAAGGGTGCTATCTACTCACCACACTGCCACATTTATCGATTCCATTTGCACATACACACATACCTGCTCTCACACACACACACACACACACACACACATACACACACACACACACACACACACACACACACACACACACACACACACACACACACACACACACACACACACACACACACAAACTGACACCCATTTTCACCAGAAGAACAGGAGCCCATAACACCCCTTTAACTATTCTATTGGCCCCAAATAGATTTTCCCATTTTACGCTGTAGAGGCAGGGGAAACACTGGAGCAGAACTGAAAGAGATATAAATGTATCAAAAAACAGATGAACAAACATTGTGGGAAGATTTATTACTGGAGATTTTAATAAAAATTGGAGGCGGATGAATTGATTTTGGTTTAAGGGAGGGTGTTATAAGGAACAATTTATCGGGATGGCCCAGGTAAGATGCATTATTTTCCGATTGTTATCTGGCTTCACTGTTTAAGGGGCTGATTTGTGTTGTGTATTGCATTTTATGGGTAAGAAGGAAAGGGGAACTTTCAATGATTTAGGTGGGATGTATTAATCAAAGGCAGCCGGTGTGAACCATAGATCGCCAAGCAAAAGAGGTACAGGTGACAGCTCATTCTGCTAAAGAATGTTTTGGAGCTGCACATCAGCGCTTCTCAATTCCCCTTTCTTCTTCACACTCTTTTCCACCTCCCTCTTTCTTTCTCTCTCCATCTTACTATCTTCCTCGCCTCATCATCTTAAGCCCTTTTCTCTTCCCTTCCTCTCCTGCTGTCTTTCTATATCCATGCCTCTTCTCCACAGTTTGGTGCACACTTGGTTTTAATTTTATGAGGCTGAGAGTAGCTTTTAACCATCCATGCGGCAAATAAACTGGGGATTAGGAGTATTTAGTGTTTTCCTCCTTCCCAAAAGCTTTATGCTTCCTCAGTGCTCAGTGACCTTTGCTGCTGCCTCTGACATGTGAAGAGACAAGCTCATCATCATCGGGTTTATGCATTCACTCCACTATCAGTTGGTAAATGATGTACTGTTTGCCTTTGTGCCAGCTGCCTGGTTTCTGCTCTGTCTAGCTCATAGTTTAGCTGCCTTTGTCTTGGTCTCTTGAGGTGTTTCAGTTTTTGCTGTTTTTGTCTCTCTATAAATCATCACATTTCTTTGTGTCTGTTTATTGCCATAGGTTGCTTTACACCGGTCTCTCAATTGAGTTTACACATCTGTTTTCATGCTTTTCATGGTGTAATGCTGCTGTTTGGTGCATTGTTTGTTTGAGTTGACAAATGTACAGTTTAATACTCATTTTCTTTATTTTTTTCACCAGGTAATCCACTAAGTAACCATATTGCTGCTCAGGAAAAACTAAACAAAAACAGAAAATACTAAGTTTTCATTGACTACCACGGTATACAGAATTTTGGTTTTGGGTCCTTTTTCTAAATGAAAACATACAAAAAACAAAGAAACAACAACATACTGAAAATAAAAACAATAACTACATTTAGAACAAATATTAAGATATTTGATTGATCGGAAAATAATATGTGAAAGCTAATTTGCAAAGTGCAGACCTTCAGTTTTGGGCACCCCTGATCTCTTTCTCAGTCTTTACACTCAGCAAAGCACACACACACACACAACCGCACACATAATGAAAGGGCTATTTGGCCAGGCCAGTCACCTGTGGCCAGGCCTGATTTCTCTTGATTTGAAAGTTAGATTGGTTCTGTGATGAATGAGGCTTCTGTATGTGAGTGGGCAGGGTGGGGGAGTAATGGACTATAAATCTGTAACAGTAATCTGATTACACTATGGTCATTATGAGAATTTACTGTAGTCCAAGATAAGGAATTCAACTTAAAAGTTGAAGTACTTGCAAAGTGAACTGAAAGGGCAATATAAGTGATTGTGTCATTTTATTTTGAAAAATCTGATAGACTTCAAAGTGCTAGTCCAATTGTGGAAGTCAGTTAGCAGGGAATGAGAGTGGGAAAACAAATCCATCAGTGGGGATAATGGCCAAAAGGCCAAATCCAGTCATAGTTCGGACACACTCAATGAACCACAAACACAGGTGTGTTGATGCATGTTATAGGCTGGTCACTGGCAACCAGCAACAACTTCACATTCAAAATGGCAAACTGTTTAAAAGCAAGCATTATGTGACTACCAAGGTTCACAATAAACCATCTCACACGATGAATACACTGAAAAAAACTGAGTGATCAATTTACTAAGTGCTTACTTTGTGTAATTCATCTGACAAATCCAATGGTGTGGGATTGCAATCTTTTTTATTTGCTCCTTTACTGCGAGTGATACAATTATTTCTTCAGACGAACCCTTCTCACTGTTTTGGATATTTCTATCGGACATGAAAAGTTAGCAACTGTAAGCTTTGTGTGCGGGACACTCACTGAGGTTTCTTTGTTAGGCCATGTGATACACTACAGCAACACATTGTACAACTGAATTTGGCTGCATCTGAGCATGCACACATATAATGTACATTCTTACACATGCATTCACCACAACCACAAAACAGATAAATGGCATCAGGGGCCCCTGTAGTCCGTGAATCATGCACAGAGGCCCTTAAGGGCCAAAGGTCAAGGTCTTTATGAGTAGCTGAAAACCCTATGCTCTGAAACAAAGCGATATAATGTACTTTTTGCCCCCTGATTTTCTCATTTGCGATTTTCCTTGGGTAAGAACAAAAACAGTTAGAAAACAATTTAGGAGGAAAGGGGTGGAAGGTTGTTTTGGTTTTGCTATTATCTTGGGTTGACAGAAAAGGGTAGCAGGTATGGTACAACATTTAAAGCAGCTGTCAGTTAATAATAGGGGCTCATGTCTATTCATCTGCCTCATATCATGCTTGAAACTCTGCTTCTTTCTGATCACGAGTTATCAATATACACCTTAAGGAACCAGAAACCCATAAAAAAAAGCAAAGTTATAGTAGAGGCCATGCTGCATTCTGAAAGTCGTGGGAGTAGACTCCTCGGTGGCAAGCTCATGTTGCTGGGGAAAACTCCAAGCCCAGACATGGATGGAAATATCTGCATGGTCTGCATGGTCTTCACTGTGGCAAACAGAGGAAGTCCCAGGATATAAAATTTACCCAAAAGTGGTCAGCCCATGTGGAAGATGTCATCATTGTGGGTGACAACTGGAGGGAGGATCTGCAGATGGTGGCTGTGGTCCTGGAGTCCCCAAGGCAGGAGTCATGGCCAATCCCTAAAAAGTGTGTAATTGGGCGGGGGGAGATTCAGTGTCAAGGGATTATCCTGGCCCAAAGGCAGGTGCGCCCCGAGCTAGTCTATTGCCATTACTGCCTGCTTGAGGCCCAGACTTAAAAATTGTGTGAGGTGGTTAACATGGCTGGCTGTTTGAGCTACAATCTCAACCTTTTTGTGTTGACCAGTCCCCTGGCTGATCTTGCTTGGAATGGAGATCCAGCCCAGTAGACAGATCAGCACTACTGGAAGGTTAAAGTGTCCCACTGGTGAACCAATGCCGAGTTTTATTTTCTGTTTGTCTCTGGACATGTTATAGACAGAAGGATGGAAGGCTTTTACTCCCAGACATGGAGGTGTTAGGTATATTCATATGTGAAGTACAAGCTCCCTCATGTTCCAAGCAAAGCAGGTTGTCATGGCAGCTGAGTTATTTTCAGGGGCAGAGGGCAGTAGTTGCAGATATAGAAAATAGTAATAAATTGTGATCAGCTCTCAATTCTATCTTGAGGTTGTATCTCTTCTTTACCTCTTTACATCCATGCTGGCACCCCCGCTGCTGCTTTTTGACTTGTTTTTGACACCACAAATTATTGACAAATGAACCGCTCATTTCTTACTCACACTTACTTCCAAAAGAGCGATGCTTGTCACCTCATTAAAGAGATGTCACTACTACGTCAATATCTCATCTGTTCTCAGGTATGTATAAGTGGTGTATTCTCTGCCTATCATGCATCCAAAGCATTAGATATATTACAATAATAATGGGAAAAACTGAAATAAATCTATCCTGCTTTTATATTTCATCAGAAATTCCCCAACCCAGCATCTGCCTTTTCCTCTAGACAATTACAAACCCTTTGCTTTTTCCGCTACAGTATAATGTGCAGTGATTTAAAAAAAAAAAAAAGAAGATCAAAAAACTTTTCCAGAGGGGCTAAGTGCAAGTTAAGCAAGCATGCAAAAAGGAACTTTGATAATAGCAACATATGCAGGTACAGATGTTCGCACAAGAAGAGATTCAATTAATCATTAAGTCACTCCACATGTCACTGCCTCAACTAAACAAGGTCCACCATATCTGAGCCAGAACCACTATATGTTCCTGTGCGTGTGCATATATGTTAGTGTGTGTGCACGTGTGTGTGTCCCTGTTTGTGTGTCAGGGCTGATTGCTCTTGACTTCATTAATCTCTGCAGTGTGGTTATGATTAGCTCTCTGAGGCATGCCAGAGGACATCTGACACACACGCTCACACACTCACTGTCAGGTCTGGCCACCTCTCCAGCCTGCCTCTCTCACGGTCCAACCAATTAGCTGGGAGCAAAGAGAAATAGACTAGCTCCTGTGGTGATGGGGCGCGCACACCCACGCACGCATGCACACACAGAGGCATGCAAAAGGTTTGTTATATTTTTCACAGAAGCAGTAGTGTGTCTGTGTGTTCAGAATGTCATAACTGTCAGCAGCCAAAAGAGACAGGATGTTTTAGAAATGTGTGCAAAGTTATGATCCAGGAGGGGCAGAACAAGTAATTGCAAAGACTGATTCCAGAGGCTTGAAAAATTCATTGGTATTTACTTAGAGAGCTGAGTGATACATTTCGTATTGGAATTTCTAAGTTCTACAGAGATCTCGTGATTGTAAAAAAAACAAAAAAAATTCGGTCTGTATTTGAGGCTCTAGTTAGCCTATAGTTACAGAGGTTGTTGCCGTCACTCTCACTTAAAATGATATGTGACATGTCCTTTGTGCTTGGATGTAGGAGCCAAGTCTATTTAAAAAAAAATGTAACTGTCTGCAAGAGGGTAGAAAAACAGAGAAACAAAGAGACAGAGAAAGAGGTTGATGTCAAAGAAAAACACATTAAGAGAGAGACAGAGGAAGGCCATCATATGAAACAAATGAAAAAAGGGCAGGCAGACAAAGATAACGCTGGGAAGCAATGCCAATCAGACAGAGGAAGCAAAAGACAGCCATAAACCAGAAGTGGAGATGAACGTAACAGCGGATGGGTAGGGGCAGATGAAAAGAACAAGTGAAGTGTAAGTGGTGAAGTGCTACAGAGAGGGAGAATTCTGAGATGCAAGGCTACACCCTGCCATGATCAGAGTATGGACTGGATGATTTATTTTCCCTCTCCAATATTGGGTGCCTGGAAGAAAAAAAAATCTACATTCCATTAAACTACTAAGGATTTTATTTTGGAAGGAGATTGTGGGTGTGAATGTGTGGGAGTAAAGGAATGGTCATCAGATGTGGCAATCATGCAACAAAAAATGTCTCCCCTTATCTTACACTATTATTCTTTGATTGGTGGTGTGTTTTCCCTTTATTCTAAATTATAGCGAATACAAAAAAAAGAAGAAGATGCTTTTAAAATAACTCTTTAAATTACGTAGTATACATTACCACATTCAGTAATATATCTTTGTTTATGAGGGGTACTAAACCTGGAGTTGTATGTGTTATGTTGAAACTTGCACATAAAGTGTGTCTTACATCTAAAATGCACTCTTAATTTAAGACTGAAGTGCACTTTTTCTAAATTTCTGAGGGAAAATTGTGCAAAAAAACGAGAGAAGATGAGTGAGACCTATTGTGGGTAATGTTCGATAAAGGTCGCACAGTTTGTTTGGACAGGATTGAAGATTTCAAGACTTTTGTCAAAAACAAAGTTGTGGTCAGAGAGAGAATATTGGAGTTTATAACATCAATAGAAAGGGACATGTAACTTTATTTCTAATTAAACTTGTCTATGTCACTGTAACTAGTTTTAATCAGACTTTTAATGATTTTCTCACTCAGTTACAAAGTTACAAGTTTTGTAATGTTTTCATTTCATTTAATCATTGTTTCTATTTTGGCATCAATACATTTAGATTTTTTTTCAATTCTAGTTTGTTGTCCATAATTTGGGTCTTGACTGTCTACACAGAAAACGTGCTGCCAGATGAAGCTCTGCGTGTGTGTGTGTCAACACAGACAGCAAAATGACAAATTGGTGAAAAGAAGAATGAGAGGAGTAATGATGGAACAATAATGCCACATGTGTACTGTAGCCTGTGTGTGTATGTGTGTGCGGGTGTGTGTGTGGTGATGAATCTCTCATTGTGACAGTGGGGCCGGCAGCAGCGAATGTCCTTCTGGGTGGGACACACACACACACACAGACACACACACACACACACACACACACACACACACACACACACACACACACACTGAAACACGCATACACAGATGGAAACGACCACACTAATGGATCACCCCTGTCTGCATGCAATCCGCCACAAATAATGATGAACCACCCCTGCATTAAACTATTTTACACAATGCTCAATTCATTACTTCTCTCTAGCGCTCTCGCTCTCTCGCTCTCTCTCTCTCTCGCTCTCTCTCTCGCTCTCTCTCTCTCTCTCTCTCTCTCTCTCTCTCTCTCTCTCTCTCTCTCTCTCTCTCTCTCTCTCTCTCTCTCTCTCTGGGTATAGGTGAGCTAATAACGGTATGATATTTCCCCTTTACTGGCAGAATCATAGTTTTTATCCATTAGTAGGATATTAGGAATGAGGAAAGAGGTGGAGGGAAGGGAATGGGATGAAGAGGGAAAATGGTTTTAAATTGGTTTAAAAACATTTCCACTGTAAAAAGTAACAGCAGCCCCAGGTAGGGAAACATGAAGGAACAATTTGCATAGTTTTGACAACAAGACCAGGGCCACCTTCCATCATTTTATCACCAGCTCAAACTGGAAGGCATTCGAGTGTCGTGGGGAATTTAATTTTTTTTAAGGGAGGAAAATGGGAATATAAAGATGGATGAAATAACCCAAATAATCCCTGAGAAGGCCCCAAAAAACCTAGATGTAAAACAGCATCAGTGGTTTATTGGACACTAAGCTTCTTTTAAAGTAGCACACACTGAGCCATCCTTCATGTCAATATGAGCATTTAGGTTTACTCTGAACATTTTTTCCATATAGTCTTATTAAATCTTGCTTTTAGCAGCAAACTGTGGTCTTAAAAAGCAGCATAATTTGTTTTTTTAAAAATGATTTTCAGTTTATTATTTTAGATTTATTGACCTATCTTCCATGTAAATGTGATTATTTCTACTTGAATTTTTAAAATTGTATATTGTAAAACTCAAAAATATTGTCAATAAATTGAAAACCACGGAGAGCAGTCAGTGGATGGACAGATAACAAAAAATATGATATCTATAGCCCATAAAAATCCAGTTTAGATATAAATTGATCTGCGACCAATTTTTTGCAAATATGTGGAGTTTGACTCAAAAATAAGCTTTGTGCAGGGGAAACAACAACGATTTACTTGGTTTCCACTTTGCCAATGCTCTGAGCCAGTCTCAGCCAAAATAACTTCTCACCATCCATGATGCATTTGAGATTATAAAAAAAAAAAAAAAAAAAAAAAAAAAAAATTCTAAGCTTCAATTTGATCGGTTCTAATAGAAACTTTAGCCATCTGTCATCTATTTTTAATGACAATTTTGTTGTTGTTGTTTTCTTATTTTTGTACTTTCTGTAAAACTAATAGGCCAACAAAACACAAATAACTTGTTCCAGTCCTGGAATATGTCAGGAAATACAGTCACCAAAATTTCTTTAGTTTTTTCACAAAATCAAGATATCATGTGCAACCTTAATATTGTACCATTGTGTTAAAGCACACCAGTGGGTGAAAGAATAATTAGATAATAGCTGGTATAAAATATCCTTTTCATCTAAAATATATTTCCCGGCTTCACTTTGCTCAGTGTGGGAAAGAAGAGAAGAAAGAGTCATTATGGATTTCAATTAAGTGATCCCTGGGCAGAGAGGGATGCGTCAGAGTGGGGGAATTAATGTGCTGCGGACAGATGTTTAATAATAATGGCCGAACTGGCCCTGCCGAGAAACACACATTCCATCCGCCGCACCCCACTGTGGCTGTAGGAACACACATGCGTCGACAGACACACTGAAAAACACACAGACAGGCCCACATACAGAGACTTACGTATAATCACTCATACGCCGACACGTACAATAATGATTCATACGCACGCAAAGTGCAGAACCTTGTGTGACACTCTCACGCACACCCATTCACCGATAGACACTGGTATTTCCACTGGTGTGTGTGTCTTTATGACCAGTGCTGGCCACAGCGCATATGGCCCTCATTTAGGAACAATGGGCATGGAGAATGACTGGCTGGATGAGCTTCCTGACTGTGAGAGGTGACTGGAGGCATGTTAAATGACATGCCCCGTATGGAGAGATGGAGCGAGAGAGGGAGAGAGAGGGAGAGAGGGAGAGAGAGGGAGAGAAAAGAAGAGAGAGGGGATCCATGGGTAATCGTGGAGAAGGACTTATTGCCTCACTGAGCAAGGAAAATGTTTTGACTGAGAACTGACCGAGGATGAGGAAAGAAAACAGAAAAGTGGAGATACATCGGCAGACAGACGTAGAGAAGGATATCTGAAAAGATAAAGGGGGAAGAACTGCCTTGATGGAAGAGTGTGTTGCACACAGAGGGACATGGAGAAGATGTGAGTCAGGCTGGGTCTAGAAGTGGGTCATTAGACAGAGTGTAAACAGCATGTCTTTTTATGCTCTCACTCTCCTGTTTGTGCCGCTCTCTCAGAGATACGCACCTGGTGACACCTAATCAGTGTTGTGGCAGGACGAATAGCTTCCAGCTGTCCTTACAGTCATGTCAAAAACAACACTTCCCTAAAAATCTCTCCCTCTCGCTCTCTCTCTCACCAACATACGCTGTTCATACCCTCTTGTCACAACAACATTTCTCCAGTAATTACCAGGGTGGCCGCCCTCCCACCGCCCTTCGATGGATGAGCTGAACCACCATGGGTTCGACCCTCCAGCCATAACTCTACCTAGGACGTCTGCCTACTGCTCTTCGCCACTGTGGTGGCCCTCAGACAGCAAATTGGCCTCGGAGAAAGACAGAGAGACAGAAAAAGATACTCAAACAAGTGCACTGCCTCGCTCACAGAGAAGCAGGCATGCCGGTACACACACATGAAAGAGCATGGAGATGGACACGCACTCATTCACTTTCACTATTTGTCGTTTCCCTGTCTCTAAGGAGTAATCTATAACACAGACAGTCTTTTCCTCTGACCACTGGCCAGACAGATATCTTTCCTTGCACAGATAAAAAAAAAAAAATGCACACACAAACACACACACACACACACACACACACACACACACACACACACACACACACACACACACACACACACACACACACACACACACATACGCCCTGCTGCAGTGATCATTCTGACAGGAGGATGTGACTGAAGAGGAGTGGAGAGAAGATGAGGGGAACTGGAGAAGGAAGAGCAGGGAGAAATAAACTGATAACTGTATGATGAAGGGTGATAACGTCAGAAAAGGAGGGAAATAGATGAAGGCATGGATGGAAGAAGTGAGGCAGCTGGCAGATCAATACATAGATCCACAATCTGCATCCACAGAGCAGTCATTTTAAAAATGTCTTTACTGGAATTTCTTTCCTATTCTTATGTTATTTTAATTGCATATTTGCTTCAGTAGTAGAGTAGTGGTTGTGATGGGATGGAGGCTGGGGGGACTAAATAAAGAAAATGGCATGTGTTGCATTTAATTAAGTCCATCTTAAGACAAGGTCTTTTGAGAAACTCTTAATTTCTGTTATGTATTAGTTTTGGTGTTAATAATTTATGATGGAGTTGATCAACAGGGCCTTTTCTACAATTATTTTTAGTCTATTAGAGAAGTCCCTGCATATTAAAACTTGTAGGTCAATCAAAATAAATTGTTTTGAAATATGTCTGTAAACTAATATTTAAATAGTTTAAATAGTAAATCATTGTTTCATGAATTTAATGTATCTTTTTTTTAAATTGTCTTTTATTTCACAACTGTCCTTTGGAAATTGTTCACTTGTAATTGGTTTTATTTTGTTTATTTATAGGTTCTGTTTAACTTATTTTTTCCTTTTAGAAATCTCATAGGCGTATCGGACATAGAAAGTCAAGTCTGAAGAGGAATTTATGCCAATCAGGGACTAAATAGTCAGCATGTGTCAGAATTTAAATTCTGGTCATTTGTTTTTTGGGATAAGATAAAACAAACAAACAAACAAACAAACAAAAGGGCTGACTTTCTCATTTGGCCCTCCATCCTGACTACTTAAGCTATGAGGTGCATTTAACTTCACAAATAATGTCGATAAATGTTATCAACCATAATGGACACAGATCTGGACAGATTACTGAATGGGTCTACTGGCCACAGGCCTAAGGGCCCAAGGTGCCAGGCCCTGGTCTGATGCCAGAAATATGAACTATATCCAAGACAGTGACACAACAAAATGAGTTGCAAAAGAGGTGCAAATAAAGAGACAAAAAATGAAACAGACAAAATGGCAACAAAGAGATGCAAAACATATGACCCCCCCCCCCCCAAAAAAAAAAACAACAACCCAGAAATAAATGCAAACGACCACAATGAGATAAAAAAAAAATGACCGATGAGACACAAAACAATAGTGAAGAGAAGCAAAATTACCAAAATGTAACATAAAATTACCAAAGAAAGACAAAAAATTAACAAAATGTGACAACACAACCACAAAGAGGTATAAAAGGACAACAAAGAGAGACATAATGACTACAAACAGATGCAAAATGATCAACATGAGACACAGAATGACCAAAATGTGACACAAAAGACCATAAAAAGACAAAAATAGGAAAGAAAAGAAAGAGATGCAATATTAACATAAACAGATGCAAAATAATGCCAAACATCTGCAAGATGCAGAGTAGGAAACACAAAATGTCTGCATTTCACGTCAGTATGGCTTTCAATTTCTGGCTCCTTTGTTGGCCTTTTACACTTCTGAGTCCAGGGACCTATTCTTTCATAATCCGTCCTTATATGAATACTATATTTGTATACTTTATACACTGTAGGGTAAGTGGTATCATAAGTCAAACTCTTTTAGGTGTTTCAGTGAAGTACTCAATATCAGGACAAAAAGTTATTTTTTTCCTAAAAGCTCTGAACGCATCTCCAGTTACCTGGGAGACGTTTGTGTTGTCAGGACAACAAGTAAACTCATGCCCGAGTAGACATGGCGCAGCTGCTGAAAATACAAAGTGAAGTTGAAGAGTTTAAAAAGGAATACTTCTACAGAAACAGGTGTGTTTATATATATATATATATATACACGTATATATACATGAATGTTCATACACATACGAGTACGTTTTATTCATGTAAGCAGGATCGTTTTGGCAGTTGTCGAGCGTCTTGGCAGTCACCAATTATTTTACGTTACCTGAAATGTTAATTAACGCCAACATCATATTTCCGTTCGGCAAACTGGTTAATTATCGTGTCAGGCTTGTGGTAAAAGCATCTTGTGTTTGTTTTGTTTTGTGTGTGACGGTATTCTTGGCGTCACCAGCAAACAGCGTTTGTATGCCACAAACAACGGTTGCGTTAGATTTGAGTTGTGTTTACCAAAAGACGGTGCTTCAGCTTTTAGCCTTAAAAAATAATAAGAAGAATGTACGTTTTATGAATCGGCACGACAAGCCAGCCCCTCCAAAGCATATAGCAGCACATGCAAACACATCGACGTGTGGCTGTGATACTATCTGCGGAGCGTATTCATGAACGTTGGTACGCTACAGCAAGATGAGCTAATGGAGCTGCAGATGACTGTCATTGTTTTTATGTCCTGCAGCCAAGCTGAGGAGACCAGACAGAAGGAGAACCATGCTGCCACCCAGATTCAGAGCTGGTTCAGAGCCTGCAAGGTGCGGGCTTACCTCAGGTATTAGATAGATAGATAGTTAGTTTATTAATCCCCAAGGGGAAGTTTTTTTTATATTGTGTTTATGCGTGATGAGTGTGTTGATCCATTTTGAGCCTGTAAACCATAAAAAAAAGAGACTTTTTTTTTTAGTGCTCCTTCATATGCCATAGACCAACAAAAAAAAAAAACAACCTACAACACAGGCCTAAATATGTTATGTACCATTTCGAGGTTTGGTTGTCCTTGTACAACATTCAGACAGGCCTTTAAGAGTTAATTTCAAGGGAAACCCTGATATTAGCTCACTGCCATAATTATCCCACTT
This sequence comes from Embiotoca jacksoni, assembly GCF_022577435.1. Taxonomy (NCBI): domain Eukaryota; kingdom Metazoa; phylum Chordata; class Actinopteri; family Embiotocidae; genus Embiotoca; species Embiotoca jacksoni. The sequence continues at coordinate 10,137,826 of NW_027185414.1, read as the reverse complement.
CTAGAGCTTTGCAAATGGCCTCGAGGAATAAATGTCGCTTGCACTCTGTGCTCCTTCCACAGAGAAATGAATGTCTCTATCCCTGTGCTTGTTCCTATACTGTGACCCCAGCACCATTCTGCAGGGTCAGCAGACAAACTTCCAGACAGTAGGTTAATTCAGATTACTTTAGTTAATTGATCAATGCGTTAAGTGGATAATTAGCAACAATTTTAGCTGCCTAAGTGCAACTCCGGGGTTGTGCTATCCCCACTATAAGCATTGATTTTCTGGGCATATAAATGGCCTTTTGGAAATTGATGGCCTCATTGGAGGCAGAGAATCGCAGTGGACTTGCATTTAGAGTATGTTTGAAGATGAATACAAATGTGTGCGGCTGACTAAAGGGGGTGAAAGGCTCATCGGACATGATGGAAAAGCTTGGAAGAGCAGAAATGTTCTGTGTGTGTGTGTGTGTGTGTGTGTGTGTGTGTGTGTGTGTGTGTGTGTGTGTGTCTTTGTGAGAGCTTGTATTTGTAAGCATAATGTTTCCCTGACCTTCTTTTAATTTAAATCATTTTACAGCCTAACATTTGTATGCAGTAAGTCACTCTTCTCTTTTTTTGTTTTCTCCCAAAAAGAGATCACAGTTTATTCCGACTGGTGATTTTATGGGATTTTGTGGTTTAATTAATTACATTGCATGCAGGAATACAGTTCTCAAAACATCTTTGCTCTTAGCTTGGTATTTTGTTTCATCTACAGTTCCCTCATAGTTACAGAAACCTTTTAGGTTTTAGCCTTTATGTACTGAACTGGATGATTTCTGAGGATAAACAACCCAGCTAATGATCAAAGAGAGAAATCCACCATTTAATTTCCCTCTGTGTTTATCTGAATAACTTTTTTCAGGGATTCCTTCATTTCAACTTCGAAAAAATACCCATCCAATCCTCTCCCCAATACGATTTTATTACAGCCATCTGCACAAGAAGGCAATCATTATACAGAAGATATGGCGGGGCTTCACAGCAAGGGCACGTGTCAGACAAATGGTGAAGGTAAGCCAGTGCCTGGAACGGCTATAGATATATTGATTATGTTATGATAGCATGCATTAGAATTCAATTGCTATATTCCTAAGTCCCTGCGTCTGACCTTAAGAAATTTAATTCAGTCATTACACATTGGGAAATTAGCACTTAGGAAAAATGATGCAATATGATAAGGAATTCCATCTATATTGCAATTCCTGGGATGCATATAGAAAAAAAGGAAAGAGTTGTGTGGGTGTGTTATGTGTGTGCTTTGGTAAAACAAGGCCCCATTTTCAGCATATTGCCTCCAACTGCTTCTTAATTGAACAGATTGTTGATACCGGATCCAATACCCAGCGCTCTCACGTATAATTTTCCCCTGGATTGAGTTTTGTAAACGTATCACAACAAGCTATTTATCATGCCTGTAAATTGACTGTTTGCTAAAGCATAACTGCCAGCCGTCGTTTGGGAGGCGTTCAAGAAATGGAAGGGGGGGGCTGGGGGTTGGGGGGTTGAAATAAACAATGAAGGATGTGTCACACCACACATATGGGCTAAAAAAGAGGCTGTTTGGTCTCATTTGAAAACAGACGAGCACTAATTTGAATCACTCAAAATTGCCACGGTGTAGTATTTTGAATTATCCCTGAGAGATTCCATTCTTCACTTCCTCTATCTCTCTCTGTCTGTCTTTTTCTCTCCCGCGGACCTTATCATGTGTAATGTGACGTGCACAAAGCCTCTTCCCAAAACATCAAGCTGAATTTACAACCTCCTTTCAAGTCTTTGTCTTCCTTCCCCTTCCTCTCTTCCCTCTCTTCCCTGTCGTTATTAAAAAAGACGTGTTGAGATATGAATCCCTTTTATGGCCGACACTCCAGTTTGCTCCTGAAATGTGCCCCCAGTGGTCGGCTGGCACGTTTGGTGTTGCGACGGCTCGTTGAGCGTGTTGCTGAATATTCTCTGGCCTTTTGTTAGTCTCTTCTGTGGCAGTGCTGTCATTGATTATGAAATCCAGAGGAGAGCGTTTGGCCGTCATACATCTCCATTAGCGCGCTGCTTGACTACCATAGATTTTCTTGGCCCTTGTCTGCGTTGGTGTATTAAGAGAGTACCGTCCTCCCCTTGATACAAAGTCCCACTAACCGCTCTCTCTCTCTCTCTCTCTCTCTCGCTGTCTCTCTCTTCCTCTTTCTCTCTCCATCCCTCTGACTTTTTCTCATTCCTCCTGTCTCTCTTGCTTCCCCTCTCTCCTCTTTCTGCCCCGCTCCCTCCCCCGCTCCCCTCTACAGTGGCCCTCTCTGCGCTGCCTCTGTGCAATGTATTATGTATAAAGAGCTCTTTATCTTTGACGCCTGCTGTGGACAGATCAGAGGGCCGGGAGACAAGATGTAACGCCATCTTTTCCTTTGTGTTCACAGGAGGCATATTTTATCATGAAGATGAATTTCTACAATGAGATGGCGGTCAGGGTAAATATCACCACGGTGTCTTGTTTTAGCAAATGGAGTGTCGTGGTTGGGGGACACGCTGTTGCTCTGTGTACTGTGAATAGGAGGCCCCGTGAATAGCAGCCCAAAAGCACTTCATCATACTACTTCATTGCAAACACTGTCCATCATAGAAAATTCTTTCATCTTATATGCAGCCCTTTTTTTTCTTACTTTTGATAATGTGGCACCATTTTGACATTTCTGTACAGTTTCATTTTATACATAATTTATTATCAGAATTAAGTAAACAAAAATTAAGAAACACTTTCCACTTCAAATATGTATCATTAAACCTGCTTTTATTTATACATAGTGCCTGGTAAAAGGCCCTTACCATCAGAAGGCTATACTTTATATCAATGTCTTGTATCTCATTTTTAGCAGTATTTATTTTATTTTTATTTCTTCTCAGTGCTCATGCCCATCAAATGTTCTCTTTATCCCCTTAGCAGCTACTACTGTTAAACTCATAAATTATAACACTGTGGCTGTGACTGATGCTTTGGCACTTTTACACAAGAATATTTCACAGAAACCTTATGTTTTTACAATTCCATATAGCCCTCTCTTCAGGCTAACAGCCTCATTCTGCCTAAACCATTAAAGGGTTTTATAGACCAACAAAAAAATCCACTGGTGTTTATTGAAGCGGGTGTGTCGCTGTCCAGCCAGACAGAGATGGTTATAAGATTTTCATATTGGTGGAAAAGCCTGGAAATTGAGCGGTTCAAGTTTTATACTTAATAGAAACCCAAACAAATAAAGCCGACCACCCTGCCATTTCAATAAATGTCACATTATAGGAGAGACATGGGTATAGGGGAAGTGTTTGACCCAGCTGTTTAGGTCACAGGATGAAAGGTTAGAGGTGATGTCACCACGTAGAGCAAAGCAGAAGCTTCTGAAGTTAAAGAAATGAGGCCTTTATGGCCCATTTAAAATAACCACAGTTTCCTATGGGAAACAATAGGCATTTTAATGGGAAATTATGTGAAAAGGGCTGCTGGCTCAGTGGTTAATAACCCCACAAGGTCCAGAGGAGGCTTTTCTGTGCAGAGTGTTTTCTCTGTGTTTGTCTGGGATTTTTGCAGGTGCTCCAATTTTTCTCCCACTAACCTTGACCAAGGCTTTGGCCCCAGAAGTGGAGTTGGTCCCAGGGCGCTGCACTGTGCACTGCCCACAGCTCCCAACGAGATAACATAGCTCCCAAAGAGACATCATGAGGCAAATGCAGACATAGAAATTCTCCAAACAGATCGATTACATGTTACCAAAACTTCAGAAATTTAAAAATGATAAATGATTAATTGATATTATGAAAATATATCTAGCACCTGGACCTGGCCTTTTTATGATGCCACCTGTTGAAAGTTTTATCACAAAGTACAGAACTGCAATCTCTGTCTCCATCTCATGTCTTCTGACACATGCGCCTCCTGGATATAATAAAGCAATAATGTTTCTTCACCGTCCACAAATGGATGAGTGAAGGACATCTGTACTCTTTTACCAACGTATTCAGTGTGTAAATAGACAGAAAGAGAGACACAAAGGGAGAAGCAATCATCTCAGAATCCCCTTGTGATATTTCCTTTGAATCAATTTTGACTCTATTCTTTTTTTCTCTCCCCTCCTGTTGTCTTTATCACGATGTGGTAGCTAACAGAGGATAATGTATTAAGGTCGTAATAGAAACCAGTGTTTACATGCCGCACCTCGGATTTGTATTAGATTCAACAGCATCGATTTCACTAGTCAACAAAGGTCAGCAAGAACTCGAGAGGCGGCAATTACTTTATTTAAAATTATCTATTGACTGGCAGATCAATGCTAATTCTCATTTTGCTCTTTGTTGGTTTTCCCCATCCTCCACTCCTCCTCTTTTCTCCTCTTCTTCTTCTCCTCATAGTGTGATTATTCTTTTACCTGCCATTGTTTTAATCTCCTAATTAGTCTGAAGGACATCCGCCCCCTTGCTTTAAAATGGTCCACTGGTGTGGGTGTGTGTGGGTGTGTGTGCTTGGTAATCTGGAGCCTCCTCAATCATTGTGGCCTGATACAGTTAAATATATGAAGCTGTGACAGTTGTCTGTCCCACCTTGGAGTGTCCCTCTGTCACCATAGGGTAAAAAAATGCATACAGGGTTATACTTGGTTTAAAAGTGTCCTGCCTTTATGTTAATACCATCACAAACAAAACATTTAAAAAAACAGTATCACTCCCAGGACTGAATTAGTTACTGCTTTTCCTGCAGTGACCTTACTGTCTTCGCAGAGGACACATCAAGTTAGTGTTAGGTATTAAAATAATTGCTATTTTAAACCCCTTCCATTTTGTCAACAATCAAGCACAATATTGATAACCTAACCTCTAATCCCTCAGATCCAACGACAATGGAGAGGATTCTTTGTGAAGAAGTATATTCATAACTTCTACGCACGCAAAAGATATATGGAAGGACTAGCTGTGAAAAATGAGCTTGTAAGGTAAGAAAAAAATGGTGTTGTATATGAGGCTTAAGAGAGCAGACAATTTGCCTTTATTGCCTTTTTTTTTTGAGCGGCCAGTTTATACTATTTATAATTTCCTGTGTAACTCACTTCAAACTCTATTGTTTTTAGGATATTTTTCATCTTAAAATACAGTTTTCAGTATTCTTCAGGATATATTAGAACTGACATACGGCATAGTGTGACAGCTTTCTCAGTGAGAGGAATTTGTCACCCTATATATTTTGTTAGGACATATATTTGCCCGGGGGATTACTAAAAGACCGAGAAGGGAGTCTTCATATACGTGTTGACCAGAAATAATTTTGATTAGTGTAAGGGCAGTTGGTTGAAAGCTGTACTTGTGTTCCCACAACTTTAAAATGACGGTGGGACTGGGGTAGGAGGAAAGGAAAAGTGAGGGAATGAAAGAGACTGAGAGACAAAGAGATAGAGGAGAAAGAAGAGGGAGAGAGAGCAGTCCTTTAAAGTGCTCGAGGCTAAGAGAGAGAGAGAAGTGAACGATGTGAAGAAATTAAAAATTAGCCTCTGATTTGAACCGCAGCTCGTGCATTAATAAAACATTCTGCGCTCCAGGGCTTACTGCTAGAGATATGCCATCTTTTATTTTTGACAAAAAAAACCATCATGTTTAGCTAATAGTCACATTTTTAATGTTGCTAATATATTTTAACCGAAAATATCTTTAGGCTTCTGCTAAAATTAAATGTAAATTTGTTAAAGTGCTCCTTGGATCACTGACTTCCCCCGTCACTTCCCCGCCAGCGTTCCACCTTTCCTCCACACTCCTTGCCCCTTTTAGAGGTAGGAGGTACTACACTGTTAAAGTCCATCAAAGAAGCTTCTTTCTTTTATAGTACACAAAAACAGATACACACAAACACACACAATTGCTTCAAGTATTCTGACACTTATGACCAGTGGCTGGCATCATTGTGCTTATAATATTTTTTTTTTTTATCAAATTTGACTATAAAGTACTTCAGAATTTAGAAAATCTATAGTAAAAAGTATGTATAATTAGACCAAAGTTTACACATCTTATGATATCTTGTAATATGAAAACCAGTATGCCGGTATTTTGTAGTTTATGTTTTTTTTTTTTGTCATTCTGATGGAAAATTAAACACCAAAATAAAATTTGAAATGATGAGAGAAATTTGGAAATAAAGAACCATAAAATAAATTGAAGGCACAAGATGTGATTTATTTTGCAGGTTTAGTCTTGCTGTTTTGTTGTCAACCATATGACATTCCTACTCTCTTTATACACACACAAATACACAAACACATACACTGCCCCTCCTCCACAGTGGTTTAGGGTGTTGAGGTCACTTTCTCGCCAGTTAATCACATGTTTATTTAGTGCTGCTGGGGTCACGATCAATTAACGCCGTGCCGGCATTTATTTAAAATATCCTTTCCGTGTTGCTGCTGAGCCCTCGGATCGCACACTGCCTGATCAGTCACCCCGCAAAGGTCTGCTTTTTAATCCACCAGAACGCTCCCTCCCTCTCCAAGTCTGTCTGTCTGTCCGAACCGCTGCATAAATTATTCAAAGTTGGACTAATGGTCCCCGTTTAGTGAAGGCTGATCAGCTGTGCATGGTAATGATACAGGAGGAATACATACACTGCCAAACCTCTCTCTGTCCTTTCTCACGCCGAGTCTCTATTTCAATCTCTTTTTCTCATGACAGATCTTCCCAGCTTAAAAGCATCTGTGTCATTTCATTAGGTACAGCAGCCAACTAATCCATGCCACCTACACCATCCTCTTCTATCCGCTGCCCTCTCTCTGCCTCCCTCCCTTAATCTCTGCCTCCTCCCGCTCTCTTTCTCCTTCTCTTTCTCAATCTATTTTGCGCTATATCTTTCTCTCCCTCTCTCTCTGCCACAGGTTCACTGTGCTTCAGTGTCCATCCTCATTCATCCTTCCTCTCCTTCTGCATAGCCTAATGAAGTCAGGACCCCAGTGCAGTCCCCACTCTGCCATAGTTTTCCATGATACCCCAACAATTTATCACTTTGTCAGGGAGACACTTAAAGTTCCTGGGCTTTAATAAGGGCATGCAGTGGGACGATGGGGGCAATTAGGAAAGCGGGGCAAGCCCGCTTTGCATATTTACTAAATGTGCTGGTGTCATCGCTGCCGCCACTAACACGGCCTGTTGACTGCATGAATTATTCCTCTATCTGCAATAAACAGCTGGGTAATTATTATTGCCATAATCAGATAAATAATTCTCCCTGTGATGTTGCAACAACGAGGCAAAGTCTTTTAACTTATCCTAAAGAGTACAAAAAAGGAGACTCAGGGAGAATTTATGGACTGTCACTAGGCTGAGCAGCACCAGTGTGTTTTTTTCTTTTCTTTTCTTCTGGTGCTATACTGTCTCTCCTCCTCTCTCCACTTTTTTCCCTGTCTCTCTTTGCTCCAGCCGTCTTCATTCCTCCCTCTCTTGTGTCCCTCTCAAGGACATTCATGAAAGGAGAGCTGCTACAGTGGAGCGAGTGCGGGCCTGCCCTGCGATCACTCTCCGCTTCTATGCGTCAGTCTTTCTTTTCCTGCTCTTTCCTTCTGATCCAGTTTGGGTGCAGACAAGTTCACTCCGTCAGTCTGATTGGATTTGGATGTTCAGAGTGCGTGTGTGTGTCTGTTGTAGTATAATTTGGGTGCACTGCTCTCCCTGTCTCTTTAGAAAATTACTTTTTAGAGTGAAAAGTATGTAAGATGTATGAAATTGTCAGTTTTTCTTATTTTATTTTTTTTACCATAGGTATATTGATTGGCAGTATTCTCTACACTGGATTCCTCAGTTGCTTCCATACCTTTTCGTGGTGTTTACTACTTTAGTGAATTAATCAATCAGTCAGTCACTTAAATGAAAAGGAAGTGTTATGAGGGTGTTGAAGGCTCAATACATTGAGCTAGTCAGTGTCTAAATTGACTGGCTGACTAACCCCTCGTTGCCAGCTATTGAATCATTCAATTGGAGCAATTAAACAGCCAATCAGGTCAAGCCTCCATTAAATATTTAGAACCTGGCCAATTAGCTGCTCCGGTGCTGGCCTGGACGACCGCAGGTGTGGCCTGCTGTCCCACAATGCCTCACTCTCTGATATCCCATCAGTCCTTGGTGCCCTGTTGTGAACCAGGGAGTGAATTATTGAGGAAGAAGTAAGAAATGTAGCTGTACTATATTATCCATTTAAATAAGTTAAAAGTCCAGGGTGAAAATGTCAGTAAGGGTTTCAATCATTTGAAAGTAGTCCAAGTATACTTGATTAGCTTTGTCCAACAGTTCAGCAGCCATCAAAAGTAGTCTGCTGTCAGAGGGCCTGAACCATATCATATGGCATGCTAAGCACATTGTAAGTGTCCAGTAATTATAGTGTGCATGCTATAATAAAATAATACTTTAATGTGTAAACATTAGTGAACCATAATCTACTGGATACATCCATTTACAATTTTATATTGAAACTTTAAGTAACATATCAATGCCTAATGTAATCTACGGAGATGCTGTTGCAAACAGTTGTAGTAGTAGAGTAGAATAATAATGTAATTTTACAACAGAATTACATCAAATTACTGTTGCGGTTACTGTTGTAATGATATAGAATTTCTATATTCAAAAAAACTTTAAAGCTCAATCTGTCTGATATTTACATATACTGAACTGAACTGATTTATAACACATCTGATGGCTACACAAAATAAAACCTCTAATGCCACAGGATCCTCTTCACTACAACATTGCTATTGAAATCACAACCACTAAATGTGTACCCACCATTTAAAGCATCATGTATGCTGTTAGTACGGGCAGTAATGCCCTATTATATTAACATATTTTGTTTCAGATTTGTTTTCTGTGTGTGGAAAAAATACCATTGGTACAATGAGTTCAATGAGTGCGCTTGGTAGCAAAAATGTGCATTTTTAAAGTTATGTTTTCAATAACTGTAAACATAGACATTCTGCTTCCCCATCTTTTCACCCATTAAAGATATGATAATGAATTTATCTGGATTTTACCCAATAAAGGCAATCAATAAAATGTCTGTATTCTGGGTGTGTAAAATTGTGAATGAAAAAGTAATCGCCTTAAATGTGGCTCACTGTTTGTACTCTAAACAGATATTCCACATTTGTGTTGTTGCATTTTTGTCATGGTTGATCAACTCAGAAGATTCCTTCTAAGGCATCATTTTTTATTAATATAACAAACATAACTGAGAGAAGTTACAAGTTGGAATTAAAGCAAATGTTTCTTTCTTTTCACTTTCACTCAGTCAAACACACACAGATGCAGACACGCGCACACGCACAGAGGGCATGTGCCGCTTGCCGAACAGGGCTAATGAGGGTTGTATGTTGTGGCGGCTGGTTGGGTCGACACAGATCGAGGTGCCTTCAGCCGTTACAAATCTGTTTGGCTTTTGTCCACTACACAGCAATTAATAACACTGGGGCTGGGGGCTGGGAAGCAAAGGTCACCCATTCAGCCTGACCTACACACATACACACACATACACACACACACACATACGCACATACACACATATGGACACGTATGCAAGCAAAGTGTATGAACATGTAGTATGAACACTGATACACGCATACATATTTCTGATACACATACACACACCAATACAGTCTCACTTACACTCTCTCTCAGCTCAAACACATACAGACATATGAAAACGGGTCCTGACCCCCAAAAACATTGGCAGTCATTTTTGAAAGTGCTATTAATGCATGCGCTAACACAGATGCACAGATATGCACACCAGAACCAATTGGTTTGTGAACCAGACTGTCCCACAATAAACCTAAACTTTATACTATACATTAATAAGTAATATCCCTGTTAGCCAGGTGGACAAATAGAGGCCAAGCAACCTTATTATTTACACACACATCTACACACTATTAAATTACTGTGCTTAATATTACGTAAACACATTTAGACTTTCTCTTCTATTTACCACATGCACGCCTGCACAGTGCTCTGCATATTTCATTTATTTTGTAATTTAATCTGGTGCTGAGGAGGGAATGAAAATGCAAAGGCAATGGGAACGCATTGGGATTTCTTTTTAAATGTCAGTAGCCGCCGAATGTGTTAACCTCACATTACAGACACACTTTGAATATCTTGATTCGTCTGTGGAGGCTTGTAATTGAAAACAGAAGTTGGGTAGGGTAAGAAACAGTAGAGAAGAATTAAAGAAAAAAAGGAGGGATAAGGAAAGAAAAAAAAGACGCAGGATTGTTGATGAGCTATGGCTAAACTCTTATTGGTATTGCGCTTGTGGAATTAGATTGGTTTTCCTCGTAGCTTTGTGTGCGTGTTTTCACATTATCATGCCATGTGTGTTTTAGTAATTGTTTCCAATTCCCCTTTTAAGTTATCACCCCCTTGCAACAATAAGGCTGTGTGATTGCGGAATGAAATTGCTGTGTATGGGGTTTTAATGCATCCCATTTAGCCAGCTTCGCTTAACAGATGTCACAGACAGACCTGTCCTGGCTGCGGTGATGAAATATATCCATCATCCTCCCACTTAGAGCCTCTCATGCTCTCACTTTGCTATTTTCCTTCCTTTCAGACTCATTCTCTTGTTTTTCTCGAACAACTCCTCCGTCTCTCCCCGGCTGTCCCAGTGTGATTAGGCAGTTTTTTTATTCATCTGAAGGACACTTAAGGGAATTGTGAGCTTTACAACAGACGACTGTGTTAGAAATACACACAAATACATGCACAGATGTACTTGCAGGAGGTTGACATTGTGCTCAAGTCTTTTATATATGTATATATATATATATATATATATATATATATATATATATATATACATATATAAATAGTGTTAAAATATGAGGTCAGCTGAATCTCCAGATTATGTGTCACATAACACATCAATTTGGTCTGAAAAAGAGTATTATCAAAACAGTCTATTTAAAGCAAAGGATGTAGAATTATATTTAATAAAATGTATGGGTTGTATCCGGTCAATCATTACCATTCAGCAGACTTACTGTACCTTGGTGTGTGAGCATAAGTGTATTGTTATTATACATGTATTAATATTAAACTTTGATCCCTGTCAGGTACACATCGTGTAAATTAATTAAGTGGAAGTGAGAATTTGAATTGCAGAAATGTTTGTGTATGTTTTGTGTGCCCTGTAGGAGAGAGCTGGACGAGCTCGAGGAACTAAAGAAGAGAGAGAGAGACTGTCTGGAGATGGTAAGAGAGCAGACAGCCAAAGTCTACCAAGCTCACCGGTTACATCACCTCCTCAGTACGAAGCAGGTTTGTCTACAGAAACACAAACACACTCCCTAATGCACATATATTAAATGAAATAACAGATGAGGCCAATATTTGACTGGAGATCAATTTAAAATTTTGATTCCTTGATAACCTGAGCTATATGAAAATGGTTAGGTCTGAAGTTCTCAAATTAATATACAGTAGATATTAGAGTGCTGTCACTAGAATCCCATGTTCCCTTCATAATTCCAAAGTGCAATAATGACATTAACAAAGGTTGCAAGCATGGATGATAAGCCACGTCAGACAATGTTGTTTTAACCAAACCCATCTGCACAGACTGCAAAATTATTATTATCAGGTGTCATTGTGTCAATCTGAAATGTACAGTATGCTCTAGAGAAAAGACGCATGCACATGCACGGGTAAATATGTAGGGACTCACACGAGCAATGAGATAAACATTACTGAGTGGGAGTTCCTCCAGAAACTGTCTACAGAGAGAAAAAAGTCCTCGTTCTTTCCTTTTGTCAACACAAGTGGGCTGTGTGGAGTTTAGTTGTGTGTGTGTGTGTGTGTGTGTGTGTGTGTGTGTGTGTGTGTGTGTGTGTGTGTGTGTGTGTGCGCGCACGCGCGCGCACATGAGTAAGTATGTGTCCTCATGGCTCTTCTGATGTGCTGAGTGGAGTATTTTAGTGCTTCCCCTGGCACAGGTGTGCGTATGTGTGCGTGTGGCATCTACGCATCCCAGTGACTCCCCACTGGGATCATAATGAAGACAAAGCACACTGGTCACTGTTGATTCAGCACCACCACTCCTCTCGCTCTCTCTATCCCTTTCTCTCTGTATCTGGTTCTTCCTCTCTCTCTCCTTCATGCCTGTGCGACCAGCATCGTCATCATCTGGCTTACTACCCACTTCCAGCAGGTATCCCATGTTCACTTCAGACACATAATCACATACACAACTTTTAAACATTTCATCATGGAGGTGTTGAAAACTACAGTACAGTGAAGATTGCATCAGGCATGGCCCTCAGAGTACTTTGTATTGTAGGGCTGTATCCCTATTAGTGCATCATTTTAGCTGTCTTTCTCGACTAAATACATAAAATATTTTATGAATATGCAAGAAGGAAAGTTTATGTGCTCTTCCTGTCCTCTGTCCATCTCTCTCTCTCTCTCTCTCTCTCTCTCTCTCTCTCTCTCTCTCTCTTTCTCTGCATATGGCAGGGGACTCTTTCCCTTCGTAGCTCTGACCTTGTCAGCAGTGAATAGATGGCTCTCCCACACAGTTCATCCTTCCTCACTTCTCGGACCCCAGCCCACACACACACACACACACACACACACACACACACACACACACACACACATACACAGCTTACCAAAAGGCCCCAAGTCCCTCTGACAGAGACAGAGATGCTATGTTCCTGGGGTCAACATCATTGCTCTTCCCGTAGCTAGGTTGGTACTTGTGTGTGTGTGTGTGTGTGTGTGTGTGTGTGTGTGTGTGTGTGTGTGTGTGTGTGTGCGTGCGTGCGTGCGTGCGTGCGTGCGTGCGTGGGTGTGCTTGTATGTCTTTTCGAGTGGTAAGATTTACGTTTGGGTATGTATTTGTGTGGTGTCTACGTTGCCATCCTCCTGTCTCTCCCTGTTTAAAATAGCTGTGTACACTCATCCCTAATGCAAAGTGTTCCTCATAGTTAGAGTGTCAGGCAGTTCTTGAGAACAACAAAAATAATTCATTAATTCTTTGTTGAGATGGGGACCCATCAGTAAAAACATTGCTGTTATCCAGTTGTGCCTACAAGAAATCAGGGTCAGTAGAGTTGAATTCATTTCTCTGTTGTCATTGTACAACACTTGACATTTAGATAAAAAGTACTCATGGTCTAATAATGAAACATTTACTAATTAACTAGTTTGTAATTTGTTATTTTAGAAAGAGTGAGGTTTCGGTTGATATAGTTGAAGCAATTTCCCACTTATGTCCTTTCTCTCTCCTCTCTCTGTTGTCCCACTCTTTTAGAGTGGCCTAAATAGCAAGCCTGTTATTAGCATATAGAGTAGATACAGAGTCCTCCAACTCAAAGCTTTGGTCTGGTAATTAACACACAGGCAAAAGGATCACTGTGATTTGAATAATTATTACTGAAGCTGTGGCAAATCTCTACCCCACTTAAGGACCAGTGAGGCAAAGTTTTTTATTTTATGTGTGTACATTTGTTTACATCCATCCATCCATCCATCCATCTATTCATCCATTTATTCATCCATCCATCAATCAATCAATCAATCAATCCATCCATCCATCCATCCATCCATCCATCCATCCATCCATCCATCCATCCATCCATCCATTCATGTCAATGAAAATAACACCTGTTGTCAGAGGGGATCCTGAATAGTGAGTTTTATTATCATTTCAAGGTCTGACTTAAAGTTGGCATATGCAGTTTTTTGGAAAAGGAAAAAAACCCACCAAACTTTTGCTGTTGACTGGGTCTCTTGTCTGCACCCGCAGACTTTCCCTGGTGTGCACTCCCGGCGTCCTGCTCTGCTGACCGAACTTGTAGTGGTTGCCCTCCGTGCACACTGGAAGAAAAGAAGTTGAATCAGAGGGGTCAATGTCTCTTAATTGTTGCCAGTTCATGAAATATTGTCTTTTTCTCAAAAATGGTTTGTCACTGAATCAGGCCTAATATCTGGGGATGGGCACTTGCAGCCAATAGGAATGTCCTCTCTCTGAAATTACCTGTGATTGGCCTAAACTCTCATAGGGTAGAGTCGAGAGGAGGTCCAGAAATCCAGAGTTCGCACCAAACAGCAACCAACAGTGACGTCAACCATTGGTTTGTGAACTGCTATTAAGTTCCGAGTTCGGATTTTGGCCGTTGCTATCATGCTAGTTTATAGTGGTTTGGAGCCAGAAATGACCATGTTTGGACAAGCTGGGGGGATGACTTGATCTGATTGGGAACCCGAGGAAACTTTGCCCCTCCCATCAAAAGCGAAAACCTGATTGCACCGAAGGCTTATCAATCAAAAAGACATGCCCCAAAAACACTGCTTTTGAGGCATAATTTCTAAATAATGACACAATTATTTTCAGGTGGACTGCCAGAAAACTAATAAGAAGGAGTGAATCCAAATGACACCAAAATGACTCATGGAAAAAAACTACATTGACTTTGTATTTCATGAAAGAAGTTGAATATGAGTCTATGGAGCCAGAGCCTTCTTGGAGTCAAACCCTAGCAGTCCTCTGTGGCTTTGCAGTTTAAGACACTTCCACATCAGCTTTATCTTACAGACCCAGAAGCTACCTCCACTTTTATATACAGTCTATGCTTCGCTCAGGCCACTTGAATTACAATTTGCTGAAAGGTTATTGTGGATTTTTTTATCCAGTGATGCCAAAAAGAGAAAGTACTGCCTACCCCAGCTTTAATGGGATAATATGAAGGACAATGATAGACTAAACTTTGGTGGGAAAACTGTGTAAAAATGTTAACACAACTGATGTTTTAAATTACCTCAGAATATCGCCGGTAATACTTTAAATGACTAACAGTTGTTAGTTTCATTTCAAGCTGTCCCAGGAGGTTCTACAATTTGATGGTCCCCCTGATAAACAAAATTACTTTTTAGTAATTTATGGACAGGCTTGTGCCTCAAAATCCATGAAACATACAGTAACTGCAATATCCTTGGTATGAATATGGCTGGGGACCTTTGTCATCATGTCATCCACTCAACACTGTTTTTCATTATATTTTCAGTTTCAGTACACTGTTATGTAAAAAAACAACAATAATGAGCATTGAGCAAGAGGTACGCCCACAAATGCCTGTCCAAAATACATGTATGCTTTTAATCTTGCAGATTGCTAGCAACAATTGTCTGTTTCACTTTATATATTGTTATATATATATAATACAGGGTTAACCTCTCCCTCTCTTGCCCTTTCTTTCCTTAGTGCCCAGGGGTCTTCAACTCTCCATTCAGGCCGGCCCCCCATGAGATGGAGCTACTGCTCAGGCAGGTCAAGTACCAGGTCCCCCCCAGGCTGGCCTCCAGGGGTAGAGCTTGTCTCATGGGCATCCCTGGCCCAACAGACCCCAGTTTCCCAGGGACTTTTGGATCCCCATGGATCAAAACCAGCAGAACCTGCTACTCTAAGCCCAAACTGCCTCCCATTGCCAGCAAAAAACAGCAGGTGATGATGGTCAAAACTAGGACTATGACAGGTATAAACAGTTGGAGACAGAGAAACACAGCACAACAGTATGCAAGAGCATATATACAAGAGATGCTGACTCTGAGGCAAACAGGGGATTAGAGCATGCGCAGGAGGTGAAACAGAGTATTAGTTTAACAAAGTGTCATACTAATTACGAGAGCCCCCCAACATCTCCTTCTTGCCCCATGGGGGATGGTTCTTGATGAAAGCAGAGATCCTTTAAAACTCTTTTTAAAGAAGAATGATATCATTAAAGCAGGGCAGACAGCTCTCTTGGGGGCCACTCCGCAGAGTCGTTTAATGCCTGTACCGTATTTCAGTGAGAGCTATGTGTGACTGTGTGGCAGAGTGTTACGATCAGATGTTTGTGTATGACAGTTTAAGTGCATATCAAAAGTAGGTCCCAAGCACAGCTCCAATTAATGTTCTACACCAGCATGATCTGTGCCATGACAGGCACATATGGATTTAATTGTACTATCCCTAAAATGAGGAATTGACATATTTTACTTGAATTTCTGTTTCAGAAAGTTTATCGTATTTTTCCTATATTTTTGGATCATTGGAACATAATATCTCATTTGAATTTGCTTAAGAGCCTTTTGTATCTTTAAAAACATGAAGCTGCATTAACCAACGTTTGATAGCATTTGAGGTTATAAAGCCCTAACGTACACCCAGCACAAAGCAGCGCCAAGCGTAACGCAAGTGTTTTAGCTACTTTCAGACCCAAACAGTTGTCATTTTCTCATCCAACACTCACATTGGTTAAATAACAAGCATCCATAAGCTTGATGTGATCAAGCGAAATGTGAGTTCATTGCTATCTGGGGGCAGCTGGAAGTGATTGTGTGATTAACCAAAAAAAACCTTGTCTTAAGTTAACTGTGTAGTATTTTGCTGTCAATTTAAGGCTGCATTATTAAGTTACTACTATACATAGACGTGTACACAACATGCATACACTCTGCTTGTTACACAAAATGGGCAGTGCACAAACATGCAAAAAATTTAGGAAAAAAAATAGAAGACTGTTTACATCAATTTGCACATGAGCAGGTCTGTTTCTGCTGCACA
This sequence comes from Embiotoca jacksoni, assembly GCF_022577435.1. Taxonomy (NCBI): domain Eukaryota; kingdom Metazoa; phylum Chordata; class Actinopteri; family Embiotocidae; genus Embiotoca; species Embiotoca jacksoni. The sequence goes on along the minus strand of NW_027185414.1, from coordinate 10,121,191 downwards.
GAGCTGTTCTTTTCTACAACTTGGCAAATCCACTGTTGTAATAGCAATCTGCCAAGGTTCAAGTGCACCTGGCTTTTAAAGGAAATTACTCTGATTGGTTTATTTTTTATCTTGTGACAGAACCCCTTTCACCATGTGCCTAAATCTGAGCTCAGATTATCTGCCCTTAAACTAGCAAAAGTGAATTTGGACATACCTACATGCATTTGGGCCATGCACGTTAGACTGTGGTCTTAGATCATTCAAATATGGACATCCCATGAGTTCTCTTTAAAACTGGTTAATATTAGTGAATTCTGAATATTAGTCCATGTTAATATTGAAAGTATTTTTGAATGATGCCTTAAGCAGTGCAACAGCCGAAGTGCAGCTAACTGAGCGGTTGTTTTCGAATGAGAGTTTGTTTTAGCACATTATATCATGATCATTGGCGCATTAGTGAATTTATAGGTTGTGCATGTTTCTATGTTCGTATGTGTGCATGTGTGTGTTGATGATTTGATGAGGAGCCATTTCACTATTTGTGTTATTTACGCTCTGTAGCTCTTTATAGCAAAGTGCTTTCCCTATTATTAGTTTCTAGTAATGTAAAACATAAGTGAGCAGAAATGAGGCGTGGATGTGCCTTATTTTATTAGCTGTACTTGACACACATACATACACTTGACACACACACATCTCCAGCTGGCTGTAGTGGGGGTGAGTCTATTGATGGTGTCAGGAAAGTCTCTGTTTATACATGTCTGTCTTTCTCTGTCCTCCCTGTACGTCTCTCTTTTTGTGTGTGCTTGGGTGTGTCATTAGTGCAGGAAGTCCCCCTTTCTTTCTTTTGCACTCACCCCTACACCCCACACCCCCTCCATCCCTGGTGTGATAACTATCTGGTGGTGATGGATAAGGTTGAGGTGCTGGCTGTGGAAGTGGTCAGGCCAGGCCACTGATCCCGTGGCGATAGGAGCAAGGACAGGGTCCCTGTCCCTCCCTCTATCGCTCCCCCTCATGCTCCCTCCTTTTTTAACACCAAACAACAACTGAAGGTCACCTTAAACAAAGAAAAAACATTTAAGATAATCTGCAGTGCGCAAAGTTTACACATAATTCTCAGAAATGAGCATATGCACGTTCACAAGTTGTTCACAAGAATGCATTTTTTTGAGGATCTGCTGGGGGATCCTTTTTCACTTCACATATAGGTTTAAATATATGTTTAGTAGTTGTAACTGAAGAATATCTTTGCATGTAGGATTGTCTGCCTTTCAAAAATGGCAAAAAAAAAACAAAAAAAACAAAAAATGGCCTCAACTTACTTTCATTTATTTAAAAAACAATTAAAACAAATTATGAGTTATTTTCAGTGAGGTTACTTTTGAATTGACTTGTTAAGACCGTAACTATTCTATTGAATATGTTTCACATGTATTCAGTGTCCTTAGTTGTACTGTAAATAGTGATAGTGTGACAAGCGTCATGAAGTCTTAAGGGGTGTAAGGGCGAAGTGAGGTTAGACAGCGAGAGGCATAAAATCTTGTTACTAAAAATGACTTTTCTTGTCTTTGCAAATCTGATATATCAGTTGACATAAGAAACCAATCACTCAAGGGAAGGAGCAACAATGTCAAGAAGATGTACAAAGACTGAAATGACAGACAGCTGTTTCAAGTTTAACTGACTTGTTTGTGAGATTTGGTCCTAAAAAAATCTGTGTTAAGTTGGACTGCACTTAGATGAATTAGGTCAGAGCAAAAAGCAGCAATATAATTGAACTATTTGCGTTTTAAGCACTGGAAGAAAGAATTAAAGATAATTACAGTGTTCCTTCATGTTTGCATATATTCAATAAACAAATTACGAGAAAAGATTTAAAAAACAGTGAATTTAACCACTTAGAGATACTGCCTGTCTGATGTAATGTATGCCTTTATTCTATAGAACGTCAATGTCTTTAAAAACAGTTAACATACTGTTGTAGCGGGTTACATTTTACTTCATTTTCGCATAGTCTTGTGTTGAATGTCTTTATGTTTGAAGCATTATGTATTTTACTTAATGCTTCAACAATTTGTTTATTTCTTTTCATTTTATTCTGTAATAAATGTCCCTGTGTGTTGGTGGTTCTTGCAGGGTCTGCTCAGAGAGCCAGGAGAAGTGTGGGAGCAGCGCGTGCATTGCCCTGACTTGATGTTGTGTCTGCAGACTTCGTACACACACCTGGAGGAGGCTACAAATCAGCTACAGCAACAGTGAGACTCCCCACTGTGACACACAAAAAAACACACATAAAATTTGGCTAAAAATTTGGCTAAAAATTTGGCTTCTCATATACAATCACAGATACATAAACATAAATGTGTTTCTTTAAATATTTTTCCTCTCATATGATTTTTCTTTTTTTCATACACCCTAGCATGTGTCCTGACAAGACATACGAAACTGGACACATGTATATTGTTTGAAATCAAGACAGTCAAGAGCAAATTCAAGCAACATTAACTAAATGTACATATCCTTATTATGACTTCTTAAAACTCATAGGTGTACGCCAGGGGATTTCTTAAAGATGGATTCAAACTGGATTTGTTGTAAACAGTGTTCAAGTCTCTTCCTGCTTTAGTTCAAACCCTGTATGCGTTTTAATTAAGAAAAGTGCATGTGTGTGTGTGAGAGAGTATCTTTGCTAAAACACTTGACTGTAAACTCATTACCACTCAGGCTAATCTACTCAGCCGTATGCGTGTGAGTGTGAAGTACTGCTATTAACCCTGTATTTGATCTGTCTCACACAATAATTTCCCTGACTACATTATTAAAGACCACACAGTTTCTTGTCACTCTGTCTTTCTTCAGGCTTTTGTCCCACTGCAGTTAAATGACTAAATAGACAACATACAAAGATCTTTCATTTTTCCATTTTTCCTCTTCTTACTGTTACAGATACATGCCCATACAATTACGGTTTCATATGTTATATTGTTATTGCAACCTGTGTAACATTTTTTTTTTTTGCTGTTGTTGCTGTATGATAACCAGGGGAACAGGAAGTGTGCTCCACCATCTGAGCCACAGCAGCAATTCATTCACTTAACCAGCCTTCAGATAATAGATCAAACACTGACTTTGAGAGGAGGTAGGATGAAATCGACAAACACAACAATTATTATTGGTATTATTATTATTATTAATGATAATAATAATACCAATAATAATTGTTGTGTTGTGTTTATTATTATTAATGATAATAATAATAATAATAATAATAATAATAATAATAATAATAATATTATTATTAATAAAGTAGTCATAGTAGTAAACCTATTTTTCTGGACATCCATGCAAAAGCATAAATGAAAGATTGAAATAAGACATAAACATGCAAGTAAAAACAACATTTAAGCATATGTTATCTTCTATAACTACTCTGCATTAAGATATCAAACACTTTGCAGACATACAGAGCTGATGAATGCTTTCTTTTCTGCCCTGCCGTCACACACAGAATCCTTCACGGTATAAACCACACAAGCCTGGTGTGTTACATTGGATAATGAAGATGTAAAAACCTGTATATAATCTATTTATTTCAAGGTATTCTCACTTACCAACATAAAACTGAAAAGAGCAAAGTGCTTGGTTGAAAGGGAAGAAACTTGGCTTTAGTGTGTGCCGTAGATTTAGAGTCATTTCACTTCATCATAACAAAGTCAGTCAGCGTCAGACATTAAACTCAGCTCAGACACCAGCTTTCAGCCTGTATAGACTGATAGCAGTCCTGAGTTTACAGCGTTGTCTGGGTTCGATTTGAAAGCTACAGTATAATTCTCCCCTGAAAGAAAAGAAAAGATGAAAAACAAAGAAGCAGTGCAGTCTAAACCTTTTCAACTTGTGTTGCACAAATTTGTCAAAAGTGACAGCAATTTAATAAATCGCCGCTCTCCATCACACGCATATGTACACCCACCCACACACATACACACACAATTTCCAGCTATGCCCTCCACTGGCCCCTCTCCATGTATACGTAAATGAGGTGCGTGTGTGTGTGTGTGTGTGTGTGTGTGTGTGTGTGTGTGTGTGTGTGTGTGTGTGTGTGTGTGTGTGTGTGTGTGTGTGTGTCAGTGAGAGAACGTGTGTGCGTGGGCCCTGCAGTCTGGTCCAGGCATTAGGTAATTGACTGTGTCTTTGCTCAAGGCCTTTCATGGATCACCGTCCTTTATTAGCTCACTTCCCAGCACACACACACACACACCACACACACACACACACACACACACACACACACACACACACACACACACACACACACACCACACACACACACACACACACACACACACACACACACACACACACACACACACACACATACACACACACACACACAAAGTTCCCAGCAGCTCCACCCAAGCCCCTTACTCCCCACCACCAGCACCCAGACCCAATTGCCCGGAAACGAGGAGTGAAACAAGAGAGAGAGGAGCAAGGGAAGACGGAGAGAGCAGCGACAGGGGAATGAACTAACACGGCCTCAGGAAGTGGAGATAAATAAGTATGGGGAGTGAGTGGGCGGGTGAATGGGGTCTCCTCCAGCTGACAACAGAGACTGGCGGACTAAGATCAGATTTGCTCGTTACATTTTACAAACTTTGTATCAGGCAGTGTTTGTAAAATACAGTATTTGTAGCAAGGTTGGAGATCTGCATGTGTGGTAAATAATCATTTTGTGGTTGTGTGTCGGTGGATTGACATAATAATGCTTGTCTTGAAGCTTCTGCGTTCCTGAACCTTTTTAGTGTATTGCTAGAACATCTGTCATACTTGAAGCACTTCTGAGTCTAATCCTTCATGTCTTAATGATGCGTTTTTGGCTAATGTTATTAGCAGTAAAGAATAGCCACAGTACAGCACAAGTACAATATCCATGACCATAGAAGGTCATAGATTCGATGACAAATGCAGCTATAGTCCAAGCAGTAACTATATCCACAGCCACAGCCTCAACCTGTACAGACATGTAGAAGACATAGTTATATCGTGTCAAAGTTGGGCCTTTGGAAAGCAATAATGAGCAAAAAAAAAAAAAATGAATCACTTAAAATATCACATTATGTCTTTTTTCTGAAGTAGATCCAAAGCATTTTCATGAAATGATAGTGTATTATTACTGAACTGGACCAACACATCAATGCAAATGCAAAATAATTACTCGGCGCAAGAGACAGCAAACGTATTGCAAGGGAACAAAAACAATTTGCATTGTGATCCCTTGGGTGCGTCATACAAGTCCAAAAAGTATCCGTCATTTAACCTAATTTGCAACAACAAATCAGGTATGCAATCATTGGACATTATAAAGGGATAATTACATTTTGAGATGATCGAAATTTGTGTGCCGATATTTACATAATGTTTTATGTCATCACATCACGCTCGTGTTGTGCATGTTGTTGTTGTTGGTGCATACAATAAAAATAGTATTGCCATCTGCTTATCAAAATATTCCTTTATATGACCACTAGTGGTCAAAAAGTGCATCACAATAGAAGAGTGCTGTGCTAAATTAGATGCAGGTACGTAAATAAGTGTGTGTCTGTGTGTGTGTGTGTGTGTGTGTGTGTGTGTGTGTGTGTGTGTGTGTGTGTGTGTGTGTGCACATATAGCTATTCCTTATCATCTAACTGCATTTCTGATGGAATCCTAAACGTTTCCTCCGTTTACTATAAGGCTGCTGTTAGATGTTGTTTAAGAAAATGATAAAGAAAGTGGTGCCTGTCTTCAGCCCTGTCCTGTCATACTGCTGTCACTCAGAGTTCATCAGACCTCAGATTTCCCCCCCTTCTGTCTCTCTATCTCAACTTCCATCTGTCTGTATGTCTCTACCTCTGTTTACTGTCTCTCTCTCTCGCTCTCTCTCTCTCTCCTCTCACTCTGTGGTAATTAGTGCATTAGTCCTATCATTGGCATCACCCCCAGCTACAGCAGCAGCCAGCAGAGCTTCTTGTCACAGCTCACAGGGCCAGTGGAGTGGACAGCTCAACCCTGGTACTCATCATCTTCATACCGTGCCGAGCCGGCCTCCCCCCAGCCACATCATCTTGCTATGTTATCCAGCCATGCTTCTAATTATTTTCAAACCCTAGCCATAGCCCTCTCACCCAGCCTCTGCCACATTACCTAGCCCTGCTCGTAATCATCACACTAAGCCTTGTTTCATCTTCTCTACACAGCCTGAAGCCTCATCATTAACATGGCCCAGTTTTTTTTTCTATTTCCAGACCCTGGCTCTTTGGCTTGACCATCACAGCTCTTGGCAGTATGTGCACAGCGTCCCCAGTCCAAACCAAGCACTAGAAATAGCCCTTGACCCCTGGACCTTTATTTACCTTAGCCATCTGGGTCACAGTGAGAAAGTCTGTCAGTGTAAATGTGGTCCAGCCTATCAGGACACACACACATCCACACATAATCGCATAGATGCCAGTCCTCACCTCTCCAGGATCTTAGTGCCCTGTCTTAGGCCATCAGGTGCTGTGTAAAGGTTGCCCCTTTTCTGGCTCATATGTGCCCTCACCCTCACTGCCCACGTTCCCCGTTTAAGATTAACTTCATACACTGATCAGTCATAACCTTAAAACCCATGATGAGTGGAGTGAATAACTCTGACTACTCTGTTAGAATTGCATTTGTCAAGAAGTGGGATGTATTAGCAGCAAGTAAACACTCAGCTGTTGAAGTTGACATGTTGGAATCAGGAAAAGTGAGCAAACATGAAGATCTAAGCAACTTTGACAAAAGCCAATCTGTGATGGCTAGATCCCTGGATCAGAGCAAGAAAGCACAACCCATGAACTGGCAACAGGAAACCAAACTGATGCGGACACTAAGCGAAGGCCAGCCCATGCAGTTTAAGCCCACAAAAGAGCAATTGTAGGACATGAAAATTCAGCTACAGAATGGACAACACTCACAACCAGACATTATCCGGGTAATGGATCAGACATATTGAAACATGGTGAACACAGGTTGAGTAGAGATCATCAAATACATGTATCAAAACACAGGAAAACTTTGTTTTTGGTATTATAGGCTCCAGGGACCAGTCCAGTGAAAGGTTGACACTAGAGTTCTCTGTAGCTCAAACTACGAGTGTTCAATCAGTCATTTTCTACATCATCCTTTAGTTGTTTTATACCATATTGAATGGCGAAGAGAAGTGTACGACAGGCTAAGTCTCATGAGTAAACTAAACTTCTTGAATTTGGAAAGTTTCGTACAGCCAATACCGGACCGTTTATCGTACGATGAAATACTACGAAGAATTTGTAGCTTTTGCACCAGCTAAATGCACCAACAATGACTAATTTCAAATGCAGATATGGGAAAGCCCTCTCTGTTCATGCTAATTTTGTGGTTGTGTTATTAGCCATGTCACCAGCGGTTCTGCCTGTAACCACAGAGGATAGCTAATTAGGAGGCTACGTGCTAATCAAGTACACTACAGTGAGTGGTCACGTCTGTGTCTGTCTGTGCTCGAAGCCTTTCCTTCCCTTCGCATTAGACTGACGTCCATCACAACTTTCAAAAGCCAGCATCTGATCAGAACCAACACACACCACAACACACCAGTATCCTCCTTTCCTCTTGCACGTACACGTATACAATCACAAACATACACATAAATATGTGCATACACACAAAGTATTGCTGATAGCCTACAGACACATTCACTTTCATTTCGCTCCAGTCATGTTTTTGTTTCTTTCTCTGGCCACAAACACACACACACCCTTCTTTTCCCCAAAGAGACAACTTCATAGCCTCCTCACAGCTACTCTTAGATGGCTTTATTCTTGTTCTGTGGGCATAAGACTTCAGGATAGACGGGAAAGGAAAAGTCTGTCTGCGTACACACACACATGGCGGCTCCCTCTACATGGCCTCAGTCGTAATGTATCACCGCGATGGATACAACTGATGTATGAAGGATCTTTTTAATGGGAACTGCATTCATTAGCAATTAATATGGAAACTGAACTAGGTTAGAAAATGGAATCACGGGCAGGGGCAGCATGCACAAACTCACGTGTCCACCTTTCCTGTGTGTCTGTATGTATATATATTCCCCGTGTATCATGTCCACCCATCTATCCAGCCTTGCTACGTTAGTGTCTGTATTACTGCGGTGAGAAATAAGGAATGCTAATTCTCCATAACTATTTTACAGCGTGTGTAAAACTCTGCAGCCCCTTCATTTGCACAGCCGTAAAACATTCCCCCCGCCATACTCCTTCCTACTCAGGACCTCAGCTTTATCAATTAACCCAACACTTTGCTTCCATTACGGTGGCATTTTGCACCATGAGGCCTGCATACAGAGTAACAATGAGGGCCAAGTGTGCAAAGCATGTTATTAAATGGACAGTTTCAATTAAATCATTAGCAGTCATATTTTGGTGTGACTTAAGAGAATGAATGACATTAGGCTGTTATTTATGTTCAAAGCTATTGGACCCGACTTGACCAGATTAACTCTGGTCACCTCTGGCCAATTTTTTTTACTTAATTGTATGAATTTGTGTCAAGCTCCTTTTTAAACTAATAAATAAAAAATGTTGGCAATTTATCATGGAAATATTCTCAATTTCGGCCTTCGTTGAGTGACAGAAGTAGTAGGCTTAGATTTATTTTAGTTCTGAACATAACCGGTGCGTCTAAGTCAAGGCTTTTTCACAACAAGTTTGGAACAGCCTGTAAACTAGAGGATAAAAACCTGTATTATGTTTCCACACGTGAACCTGTCAAAAAAATATTTTTAAGTGATAGTCAAGTAATCATTTAGTGTTACATTAATGGACATTAGATGGCATTAACTAACAGAAAAGTAAAATCTCTCATTCCAAGACATTTTACAATCCTTAAATCATAGCGTTAGTTCAGTGAGAGTCAAGGATTATAATTCAGCAGGAAATTAGGTATTTTTTATGTACCGTATACGTGACGATTATTTTGATATTCGTCTTTACAGAAAGTTGTTTTCATTGCATCCCATGACACACCCAACAAGACAACACAACCACTGGCACAGTAAAATGCAGCGGCAGCATTAACATGAAAATAAAAGCTATCTTCAGTTTAAAATTCTATGTCATCATAGTTATTCTGAGGTGAAATCAAGATGGGAGACTGTTTTCAGGTCTATGTAGATGGTTTTCTCTCCATGTGTACATGGATGTAAGAGAAAGCAGGCAGACAAGCTGGATAGGGATGTCTCTACTTTAATGGACTGCCTGTCCCTGTACAGATATGCTCCACTGAACCATACAGTATGTAGTGTGGTATAATCACTGTCTATCTCTTTCTCCTGCCATCACTCCTTCTTTGCCTTGCTGTCTTGTTTATTTTCACACTTGTTGTCTTTTTCTCCTTCTTCTTGATCTGCAGTACCTACCAGCAACTTTTTTTCTAGCTGAGTGCACAGTACACACACACACACACACACACACACACACACACACACACACACACACACACACACACACACACACACACACACACACACACACACACACACAGCGGAGGAACATGACAGGCCTCTCATACAATAGTGTGTTGGCGATAGAAGTCAACCCTGGCTGTGAAATGCAAATGCAATGTGATGGAGCTACAGTGTAGATGGACACAGAGGATACAACAGACATATACATTTTGTAGACTTACATGAGTGTTTTGCTGTCATATCTATCTATCTATCTATCTATCTATCTATCTATCTATCTATCTATCTATCTATCTATCTATCTATCTATCTATCTATCTATCTATCTATCTATCTATCTATCTATCTATCTATCTAGATCTACCGTTCTACGTCTTTTGGTGTTACACGGCTTTTTCCAGTGTATGTTTGTATTTTGTATACTTGGTTTTGTACCTTGTAAGCAGCTTGATATATATGTGAAAGCCATACCTTTATCTATGCTATAACATGGTTCATATATGCGCATACATGTGAGAAGGTCTTATTACAGGCTCATATGTCCACTATCCAACATTGAAGTGTGTATATGTGTGTGTGTGTGTGTGTGTGTGTGTGTGTGTGTGTGTGTGTGTGTGTGTATGTGTGTTGGGAGGGGGGGGGGGGGTTAGTCGGTGGGACCTGGAAGGGGAAGCAATCACAAACACTTAAACCTGCAAATGGCCTTGATGTCCTGTGCAAAGCAGCCTGTGTTGACTGATGAGCCTGTTAACCCTGGCTGAAACAACTCCAGCACAGGGGATTAGACAGCAATGCTGGTCCCGGCTGTTCGTGGCCGATTTTGCATGGGAATTGTGCATATTTAATCTAAGGTGTGCCGAGGTGCAAAGACAAGCCTCCCTCTTCTCCGTTTCTCATTATAGATGTGTAATAGCACCCCGAGGCTGGGGGGCCTTAATTCACCAGCCCCAGCCCCGGCCCCAGTCTTAATCTTACCCTCAGCCTCAGCCCCCACCTTCCCCCAGTGCCTGCTCTCAAACCAAATCAAAGTTCTAGTCGCAGACCTCTTCCCAGGCATTGTCTCTCATAGCCCTTTCCTACTGAGGTGCCCCTATACTTGTCCTATGGTCAAACAACGTTTGTAACACACTTCAAATGTTATAATCGACGATAGAAAATGGACACAATTCTGTTACTTTTCATGAATTCCAACTTGAATGAATGAATTCCTTTGGAAAGGACCAAAATTCTAGCTTTTTGCCCTGCAACAAACTTCTTTGTTTAAAACATATCCCAGCGTTTAGCCTAAGCTTGGATTTTCTCTAAGTCCGAGGTCGTTTTACTCTTCTAAAGTGCAACTTGAGAAAACTCAAAACTCTGCTCTATCCCACACCTCTAACACTGTGTCTACACAGAAAGTGTAGTGTGAGCAGCATGTTTAGCAGAGCAGCAGCTGCTGTGAGTTCTCTGTCTGTGTGTCACACAGGGGGTGTTCAGATACAGCAAAGGTAGCATAGATCACCCATGTTTTAGAAGTGCTTAGGGCCCAATACACAGTGACAGCAGTTGTGCGCATAAAACGGAGAAAAACAGACTTGAAGAAATACACTTTGGGTCACGGCTGCTGCTTATAAGGCGTGTGACAAGCTAACTGTTATATTGTTGATTTTGACAGCTGTATTGATTAACATAGAAGCCTATTGTTCTGTCAGACACACATGACAAGGACAAGTCAAAAATATTTCTGAAATGCTTTCTGTCTTAACTGTGGCCTGATTTCTCTTAGAGGTCTCTTAGAGGACTGAGTTAGTGGCACGGAGACAATGAAATTTGACTCAAGAAGACAAGTTCGAGTATTAGATTAGTGAGCTTGAAGAATTGTCAGATACCAAAACACTTCACAATGTTTTGTAATACCCCCACACAGGATTTACAGCTCCTGAAAGTTGTCATGGCAGCAACTATCTTATATTTTGTTATATAACAGTCAAAATATGGCTTTGGAGGATGATGGATAAAATGCTTGAAGGCAGCTGTTTTGACTTGTAATTGAACCACTGTGCCGTGAAAAGGTGAGGCTGATAAAGCCGTTAAGTCGTGGTAATTGACTCACATGATCGCTGTATTTTTTTATGATAATCCTTCCAGGATGAGACTGTTTTGCCGATCATTAATAACATTTCGTCACCATGTTCAGACATTCCAACTCTTGCCACTCTTTCCGTGAGGAGTTGATGCTGCTTTTTTGTTTAAATGGTTTGTCTTTGTTTCTTTCTGCTGCATTAGTTGTGAATTCTGCATTTGTTCCCTGATTAATGCAATTGAGTGTCAATGACAAGAGCTCTCTGAAGCATCTATCTATCTAATCCCATCTATCATTCTCTCTCTCTCCGTCCTCTCATCCCCCTCTAATCCAGCCAACATTTCTCTCTGCAGGACAGAACAATTAATGCGTCTTCTCATTTAGTCACTGTCTCTCACCCGTTTTCTTTTTTCCCTTTTTCTTCACATTCCACTCACATGCATCATATTACTAACTTATGAGAGAAAAATATGTGTCGAGTGAGTGTTGGTATTTGTGTGTGTAAATGTAAGAGGGACCTCATGCTGTGTGTGTAATTTCTTGTTTGTACATGTTTCCAAACATCTTAGGCCACTGCAGAGCAGGGGATAGATATAGAGAGGGACAGAGAGGTTGAATAAGACAAGAAAAGATTGAGAGAAGGGGGAATGGAAAAACAGGATGATAACAAAAGCGGCTCAGATTTCACAGACGCATATTTCATCAATCATGTGAATAAGTCGTGGTGATTATGCATGGCGGTGGCAGGCCGAGGGGGGGCTGATTACCATACACCATAAAGGCTGCTTTCTTATCTCACACACACTGATTAGTTTCTGTCTGCAGATAGCCTCTCACTCTTCGCTCTTTCTCTCTCTCACACACACACACACAACACACACACACACACACACACACACACACACACACACACACAGAGCAACACTCACAGAGTGTGTCTATCTCTACCATGCACATACATGCATGCACATGCAAACACAAGCTTGCTTACTTACACACACACACACACACACACACACACACACACACACACACACACACACACACACACACACACACACACACACACACACACTTATTGCTGCTAGAATCCCAGATAAATGGAATTTACCTGGTGGCATGAGGTCAACCCCAGGTGCCAGATGAGAAAAGTTACCTGAGCCTGTCTTTGCTAACTGTTTTTTCTTAATCAAGGACTGGAATAATCTTCCAGAGAACTGTGGTAAAATGACTGGAAATGTACTAAACACTTTCCTAAAACATTGTATGCTAGAGGTGGATTGGAGTTCCTAATGGCACAAATGTTTTGATGTGCCACCACAAGGCTGTGAAAAACAGGAACAAATAGTGGCTCCTTTTTTTCAGGCAGCTGTGTGAAAACTGTGAAGGTACACAGTAATATGTAACTTTCACACACAAAAATGTCGAAAACTGTCAAGACCTGTGTTCCAGTATATTTTGTTGAGTTGTGCACTTGCATTATCGCAAATGGTTCCAACAACGTTTATACCTTGAAAACTCTGTCTATTAATCAAGGTAATGATACTTTCTTAAAACTTTTGGGGAAAGGGAAGAAAGACCGGACGATACATCATAGAGTCAAAAAGAAACTGGGCCAACTACTTAATGTTAACTAGCCACTCTATTGTACTATTGTTTATATTACTCACTCATGGTTGAGCGTGATCATTCACTGCAGTTTTCTGCATGTTTAGTCAAAATAAAGATAGCAGCTCCCATCATCCTGTGCTACTTCACAAGGTCAACAAACTCCTTTATCCTTTTCAATATTGTTTTGATTGATACTGTTTAGGTACTGTAGGTCATTTTTCTGGGACAGTGGCCTTTGCATGATGCAGAACAACTGCGAGCAAGCAAGACGGGAGGAGGATGGGGAGGTGAAGCTGGAGCAAAATTAGCTACGTATGAAAGGCCTCGCTTTGTGTCTCAACTAGAGAATTAGAAATGACTCTTTTCTCTTGCACTCCCCCCCCCCCCCCCCCCCCCTCACTCTGATATATAATGTAAACTCATTTGGTAACCAGGCTGGAGCTGTGTTGCGCTGTCTGAGTGCCTGCATGTGAGAAGTGCGCCTGGGACGCATTAGGGCCTCCTGACAGGGGCCTGGGTGAAATAAGT